>NW_028274818.1:79128787-79431818 GCF_037043125.1 Eumetopias jubatus | reverse complement strand
CCGCCTTGTTCACTTTGGGTTTATTTACTCGTGGTAGCTGGAGGTGCTTGTGGTTGCGGGGAGGGCTTCCGATGGAGATTATGGGGGAAGGATATGGAGGTGTCAAAACTCCTTAACCCACTGGGGTTGCTACAGGCTGCCAGGGGCTCCAGAGAACAAGAGAGTCATTCACCCGGACAAGAACGGGGAGGTGGGCAGAGAGACTGAGAAGATAAAAGGAGAGGACACTTCCCCTGCTGAGATAGAAGAGGGAAGATGACCCTGAGCTTCCCTTAGCGGTGGGGCCTATGCCGGGTCTCCTGTGTGGGCTGAGCATCCCCAGCGGGCATGCTTAGTGGGGGCTGTTTAGCGCAGGGCTTTCAGAGGCCCGGCCTTGGCGGCTCGGGCTGAGAACACCTCGTCTTGTGGGTTCACATCACGGGGAGCGGAAGCCCTAGTCCACCACCAGTGTGCCTCCGTTGCTCTCACCTAGTTCCCTGCGGGCACTGCTGGCACCTTTGAGAGCTGCTTGCAGAGGGTCCACTGCCAGGCCTGGCCCCGTGGGAAGGTGAAGCCGCTTGAGCTGGGAGGGGAGGGTGGCTCTAAAGGCCGGCCCCGAAGAGAAAGGGAAGTAACTGGCGTTTCCCCATCTCTTGCTAAAATACACCCTGCGTGTCAGAGGTGTGGTTAACTCAAGCAACACTGTCCCAAATCACAGCCCTGATAACCCTCATACACTTGTTCCTCGAAGCCCCTTCCTGAATTAGCCAAAGTTTGTTACTCAAGCGAAGCCTGGCAGGTGACGGGAAGAGTCTTAGTCCGTTCAGGCTGTCATTACCGAGCATCACATGCTGGGTGGCTTAGAAAAAACAGACGCTTCTCAGTTCTGGAGGCTGGACGTCCAAGGTCAAGGCGCCCGTGGAAGGCAGGTGTGGTGCATACCTTCCTGGTTCACAGACGACCATCTTCTTGCCGTGCCCTCACGCAGTGGGAGCGGGGAATGAGCACTCTGGGGTCTCTTATAGAGGGTATTAATCTCATCACCAAGCCCTCCTGACCTCACTGCCTCCAATAGCATCACGTTGGGGTTTCGGTTTCAACATAAGAATTTTGGGGGCACACAAACATCCAGTGTGTGGTAAGCACTTTAAGACCCTGTCCCCCCTGGTGATTTATGGGAGTGGCAGGACTGCATGCACTTCTTCGAGTAGTATCATCGAAGAAGCTTGGCTGCAGTCATCCGTTCCCTGTTAACATCATCCAAGAGGCTCCGTCAGCAGATGTTTATAAAAAGTGAATTGTACATGTCTCATTTGAGAAGGTTCACATTCCTCAGGCATGTTCAGATAGTCATTTTAATTAGGCAAATTGATAATTATGTTTCCTTGACACATACCCTAATCAAGACTACTTTTTCCTAGCAAATACTTGTTTTTCTGAAAAGTTTACATCTGTTTTGAAGAAATTCTAAAAAAGGAGAAATATTAAGGTAAAATAGGTTTCCAAAAATTTCCTGTATTTATTTGTTTTCAGGCCCTAAGCTGTTCTCTTTTCCAGTTTCATTTTTCCACCAGAATATTTTCCACCTTAAAGAATAGGGCTCTTTGGTGGTTTTCTTAAAAAGATGATTTCCCCGGACGTTTTAAATCTCTGCAGCTGTTTGAGAGGAGCTGACCATGTTCACCAGTCCTGAATATTTCTCGGTCCCCTCTGGAAACCCTCTCGTGTGGCAGAAAATAAATGGGAGTCTCCAAAATAAATAAATAACTTGCCCCTCCTCTTCCAGTTCTCACCTAAGAACTCTTCTAGAAACAGTAGACCTGAAAATGTGTATCCAGGTCTGCGTGGAGTAGAAAATAGTGTAGTTTGAAAAATTCTAACAGATCAATGAAGAAAATGAAAATGAAATAAATGCTTTTAATTATGCTGTACATTTAGGCCAAACCAGTTATGTCTTATTTGAGAAGGGCTCCTGTGATTAAAACAAGAATTTTGATTATTTATCCCCACCTCATAAATATCATCATCAGGCAAAATTAGTGTGTAAAAATGTTCCCGTGGTAACATTTCTAAGAGACAAAGGAACTTTTATTTTTGAGTGCCTTTTTTTTTTTTTTTTTGCCTTTCTGTATTTTATAACTTTATCGAGGTACCATAACAGTCACTCATTTTAAGTTCGCAGTTCAATGATTTTTCATAAATTTGCAGAGGGGTACAGTGTCAGGATTTTAGAACCTTTCTGTCTCCCCCCCCAAAAAAGAAACTTTGTGCCCATTTGTAGTCTGTTCCTGTTTCCACTCCCTGTGTAGGGAACTACTATGTCCATAGCTTTGCCTTTTCTGGACATTTCATATAAATAGAATCATATGATCTGTGGTCTTTTGTGACTGACTTCTTTCCCTTAGCATCATCTTTTCAAGATTCTCTCATGTTGTAGCAGATAGCCGCACTCTCTTCCTTTTCACTGAATGGTATTCCATTGTATGGGAAACCACATCTTGTTTACCCATTCACCCACTGATGCACATTTGGACGTTGGCAGACGTTCCGCAATTTGGACACTGGCTGTTAGGAATGAAGCTGATATGAACATCCACATACAGATCTTTGTATGGACATATGTTTCATTTTTCTTGGGCATATACCTAAGATTGGAACTGCTGGGTCATATAAATAACTATGTTTGACATTTTGAGGAACTTCCAAACTGTTTTCCAGAGCAGCTGCACCATTTTACATTCCCACCACTAAGGTATATGGATCCCTGTTTCTCTATATCCCCGCCAACACTTAGCACTTGTCATCATCTGTCTTTTTGATTATAACCAACCATATGCGTGTGAATTGGTGTCTCATGTGGTATTGATTTGCATTTTCTTTTTTTCTTTAAATTTTTTATTGTTATGTTAATCACCATACATTACATCATTAGTTTTTGATGTAGTGTTCCATGATTCATTGTTTGTGCATAACACCCAGTGCTCCACGCAGAGCGTGCCCTCTTTAATACCCATCACCAGGCTAACCCATCCCCCCACCCCCCTCCCCTCTAGAACCCTCAGTTTGTTTTTCAGAGTCCATCGTCTCTCATGGTTCGTCTCCCCCTCCGATTTACCCCCCTTCATTCTTCCCCTTCTGCTATATTCTTCTTTTTTTTTTCTTAACATATATTGCATTATTTGTTTCAGAGGTACAGATCTGTGATTCAACAGTCTTGCACAATTCACAGCACTCACCATAGCACATACCCTCCCCAATGTCTTATCACCCAGCCACCCCATCCCTCCCACCCCCACCACTCCAGCAACCCTCAGTTTGTTTCCTGAGATTAAGAATTCCTCATATCAGTGAGGTCATATGATACCTGCCTTTTTCTGATTGACTTATTTCACTCAGCATAACACCCTCCAGTTCCATCCATGTTCTTGCAAGTGGCAAGATCTCATTCTTTTTGATGGCTGCATAATATTGCATTGTATATATATATACCACATCTTCTTTATCCATTCATCTGTCGATGGACATCTTGGCTCTTTCCACAGTTTGGCTATTGTGGACATTGCTGCTATAAACATTGGGGTGCACGTACCCCTTTGGATCCCTACATTTGTATCTTTGGGGTAAATACCCAGTAGTGCAATTGCTGGATCGTATGGTAGCTCTATTTTCAACTGTTTGAGGACCCTCCATACTGTTTTCCAGAGTGGTTGCACCAGCTTGCATTCCCACCAACAGTGTAGGAGCGTTCCCCTTTCCCCGCATCCCTGCCAACATCTGTCATTTCCTGACTTGTTAATTTTAGCCATTCTGACTGGTGTGAGGTGGTATCTCATTGAGGTTTTGATTTGGATTTCCCTGATGCCGAGCGATGTTGAGCACTTTTTCATGTGTCTGTTGGCCATTTGGAGGTCTTCGTTGGAAAAATGTCTGTTCATGTCTTCTGCCCATTTCTTGGTTGGATTATTTGTTCTGTGGGTGTTGAGTTTGATAAGTTCTTTATAGATTTTGGATACCAGCCGTTTATCTGATATGTCATTTGCAAATATCTTCTCCCATTCTGTCGGTTGTCTTTTGGTTTTGTGGACTGTTTCTTTTGCTGTGCAAAAGCTTTTTATCTTGATGAAATCCCAGTGGTTCATTTTTGCCCTTGCTTCCCTTGCCTTTGGCGATGTTTCTAGGAAGAAGTTGCTGCGGCTGAGGTCGAAGAGGTTGCTGCCTGTGTTCTCCTTTAGGATGTTGGACTCCTGTCTCACATTTAGGTTTTTCAACCATTTGGAGTCTATTTTTGTGTGTGGTGTAAGGAAATGGTCCAGTTTCATTCTTCTGCATGTGGCTGTCGAATTGTCCCAACACCATTTGTTAAAGAGACTGTCTTTTTTCCATTGGACATTCTTTCCTGCTTTGTTGAAGATGAGTTGACCATAGAGTTGAGGGTCCATTTCTGGGCTCTCGATTCTGTTCCATTGATCTATGTGTCTCTTTTTGTGCCAGGACTGTACTGTCTTGATGATGACAGCTTTGTAGTAGAGCTGGAAGTCCGGAATTGTGATGCCGCCAGCTTTGCTTTGCTTTTTCAACATTACCTTGGCTGTTCGGGGTCTTTTCTGGTTCCATACAAATTTTAGGATTATTTATTCCATGTCTTTGAAAAAAGTGGATGGTATTTTGATGGGGATTGCATCGAATGTGTAGATTGCTCTAGGTAGCATTGACATCTTCACGATGTTGGTTCTTCCAATCCATGAGCATGGAACGTTTTTCCATTTCTTTGTGTCTTCCTCAATTTTTTTCATGGGTATTTTATAATTTTCTGAGTACAGATCCTTTGCCTCTTCGGTTAAATTTATTCCTAGGTACCTTATAAAACTTGGGTGCAATTGTAAATGGGATTGACTCCTTAATTTGTCTCTCTTCTGTCTTGTTGTTGGTGTATAGGAATGCCACTGATTTGCATTTTCTTAAAGGCTAATGAAGTTGATCATCTTTTCTTGTGCCAGCTGGCCATTTGTATATCTTTGAAGAAATATCTTTTCAGATCCTTTGCCCCATTTTTAATTGGGCTGTGTTTTTATTGAGTTGTTAGAGTTCTTTATATATACTGGCTACAGATCCCTTATCAAATCCATGGTTTGCAAATATTTTCTCCCATTCTGTGGATTCCCCTTTCCCTTGCTTGATAATATCTTGTGCACCAGAATTTTTAATTTTGATGAAGTCCAAATTATCACCTTTTTCTTTTATCACTTGTACTTTTGATGTCCTATCTAAGAAACCTTTACCTAACCCCAAATCGTGAAGATTGACTTCTGGGTTTCTTCTAACAGTATTCTAGTTTAAGCTCATACATTTAGGTCTAGGTCCATATTGAATTAATTTTTATGTATGGTGTGGGGTAAGGGTCTAATTATTAGAAAAAAGTTTTTGCTACAGTAGAAACCTAGTAGTTTGTCAATGAAGAGAAAAAAATTAGCCATTCTTTTAATATTTCCTTTTAATGTAAACTATAAATATACATTCATTTACCATTCTTTTGAGGTCGCGCCAAGGACTTGTCTTGGAGTATTGGGTTTACAGATGAGCCTGCCATGGAGCCTTTCTTGCATAAACAATGCCCATAATTAATTTTTTCCAGTTTGGGTTTTTTCCAGTGGAGTAGTCAGTTAAAAATGATTTGGAAAGCACCCCGAGTAAAGAATTCTAGCTTTATACTTTGTTTTTCCTCTAATCTTTTATGCTTGTCTCCACAACACCTAATTCAGTAGTACTTTATTTTCACCAACTTGCCTTTTATTGAGTGTTCCCAAAACATCTGTCTTCGTTTTATTAGAAGCAGCCCTTTTTACAATTCATATTTCTCTGGTTTACATGTTTAATTGACTGATTTAAAAATAAGGGCTAGCATGAACAGGTTCGGGGACAACTCCTGATGGATGCACAGAGCAGAACCCTTGAGGGACCTCAGGTGACAGTCCATGCCTTTGTAGAGGGCATGGAGAGCGTTGGTAAATCTGGAGGTTTGTGAGGAGAGTGTCTCTTTCACGGAGAGAACTAACTGGCAGCTTTTTATATTTGTGAAGCATAGGATTTTTAACTTTGCCAAACCCTCCCAACTAGTTACAGGTGATAGCATGGGGCCCTGGCAGCTGGAGCCTCCGGAAGCCTGAGAACCACTCTCAGCCACTCTTAGGACCAGGTTTGATATGTAGCCAGACAGGAAATTTTTGTTCAGTGAAAGAATGCCTAAAGTCTCCATGTACCCTTGTTTAAAAAAAAAAGAAACACCTAGTCACGCTAATGCTGGAGGTCCTTCCTCATTTGTAAAACGAAGGCAGAGTGTTGGCTCCAGCTGTCTAAGATGCATCCGTGGTGATGGATGCGTTGGCTTCGCTTCCATGAGGGTGCTGAGACACTTGGGTGATCTGAGGTCCTAAACTGGGAGGTGGGGGGGCCAAGAAGGGAGTGCAACCCTTCTGGCTCCTGGCCCTCTGGCCTCGCCACTGAAACATACTGGAATAGGACAGAACCCCTCCTCTCCTCCCCAGTCTGCTCCTTCTCCTGTCTTACCCCAACTCCCGTTCAGTCAGAAACCAGAGAGGCAACCCTGACTTCTCCTCCTCCCCCTCTTTCCACAGCCCTGTCCTTTCAACCTCCAGAGCTCACCTTGGTTTTGTCCACTGCCCCCTTCCCAGCTCCCACCACTGGGAGCCCAGCCACCCACATCTCTCACCGGGACAGTTCCAGCAGACTTCTGCACCCACTCTTGCCCCACTCGTCCATTCCCTGTACAGCATTCAGAGCCTTCTCTCTGAGACAAAAATTGGGCCGTCATCCCTTGAGGTGGCTTTTCTTGGCCCCTCTCTTTCTCTCTCTTCAGGTAGCCTTTTATTTTTTTTTTATTAACATAAAATGTATTATTTGTTTCAGGCGTACAGGTCTGTGATTCATCAGTCTTACACAATTCACGGCACTCACCATAGCACATACCCTCCCCAATGTCCGTCACCCATCACCTCCTATCCCCCCCACCCCCCTCCACTCCAGCAACCCTCAGTTTGTTTCCTGAGTTAGTCTCTTACGGTTTGTCTCCCTCTCTGGTTTCATCTTGTTTCATTTTTCCCTCCCTTCCCTTATGATCCTCTGTCTTGTTTCTGAAATACCTCATATCAGTGAGATCATATGATAATTGTCTTTCTCTGATTGACTTATTTGCTTAGCATAATACCATCTAGTTCCATCCACGTCATTGTAAATGGCAAGATTTCATTCCTTGTGATGGCTGCATAATACTCCATTGTGTGTGTGTATATATATATACCACGTCTTCTTTATCCATTCATCTGTTGATGGACATCTCAGCTCTTTCCATAGTTTGGCTATTGTGGACATTGCTGCTATAAATGTTGGGGTGCAGGTGCCCCTTTGGATCACTACATTTATATCTTTGGGGTAAATACCCAGTAGTGTAATTGCTGGGTCGTAGGGTAGCTCTACTTTCAACTTTTTTTTTTTAAAGATTTTATTTATTTATTTGACAGAGGGAGACACAGCGAGAGAGGGAACACAAGCAGGGGGAACCTCCGTATTGTTTTCCAGAGTGGCTGCACCAGCTTGCATTCCCACCAGCAGTGTAGGAGGGTTCCCCTTTTTTGCATCCTCACCAACATCTGTCGTTTCCTGACTTGTTAATTTTCGCCATTCTGACTGGTGTGAGGTGGTATCTCATTGAGGTTTTGATTTGGATTTCCCTGATGCCGAGTGATGTTGAGCATTTTCTCATGTGTCTGTTGGCCATTTGGATGTCTTCTTTGCAGAAATGTCTGTTCATGTCTTCTGCCCATTTCTTGATTGGATTATTTGTTCTGTGGGTGTTGAGTTTGATAAGTTCTTTATAGATTTTGGATACCAGCCCTTTATCTGATATGTCATTTGCAAATATCTTCTCCCATTCTGTCGGTTGTCTTTTGGTTCTGTTGAGTGTTTCTTTTGCTGTGCAAAAGCTTTTTATCTTGATGAAGTCCCAATAGTTCATTTTTGCCCTTGCTTCCCTTGCCTTTGGCGATGTTTCTAGGAAGAAGTTGCTGCGGCTGAGGTCGAAGAGGTTGCTGCCTGTGTTCTCCTTTAGGATGTTGATGGACTCCTGTCTCACATTTAGGTCTTTCAACCATTTGGAGTCTATTTTTGTGTGTGGTGTAAGGAAATGGTCCAGTTTCATTCTTCTGCATGTGGCTGTCCAATTTTCCCAACACCATTTGTTGAAGAGACTGTCTTTTTTCCATTGGACATTCTTTCCTGTTTTGTCGAAGATGAGTTGACCATAGAGTTGAGGGTCCATTTCTGGGCTCTCGATTCTGTTCCATTGATCTCTGTGTCTGTTTTTGTGCCAGGACCATACTGTCTTGATGATGACAGCTTTGTATTGTAATAGAGCTTGAAGTCCGGAATGGCGATGCCACCAGCTCTGCTTTTCCTTTTTCAACATTCCTCTGGCTATTAGGGGTCTTTTCTGGTTCCATACAAATTTTAGGCTTATTTGTTCCATTTCTTTGAAAAAAGTGGATGGTATTTTGATGGGGATTGCATTGAATGTGTAGATTGCTCTAGGTAGCATTGACATCTTCACAATATTTGTTCTTCCAGTCCATGAGCATGGAATGTTTTTCCATTTCCTTGTGTCTTTCTCAATTTCTTTCATGAGTATTCTGTAGTTTTCTGAGTACAGATTCTTTGCCTCTTTGGTTAGATTTATTCCTCGGTATCTTATGGTTTTGGGTGTAGTTGTAAATGGGATTGACTCCTTGATTTGTCTCTCTTCTGTCTTGTTGTTGGTGTATAGGAATGCCACTGATTTCTGTGCATTGATCTTATATCCTGCCACTTTACTGAATTCCTGTATGAGTTCTGGCAGTTTTGGGGTGGAGTCTTTTGGGTTTTCCACATAAAGTATCATATCATCTGCAAAAAGTGAAGAGTTTCACTTCTTTGCCAATTCGGATGCCTTTTATTCAGGTAGCATTTTAGAAGAAACCCCTGCTCATTCTTCCATTTGCAATTAGGGCCCTGTTATTCCCGTTCGCTCATTCTTTTCCCTTATGACACTTATTACAGCTTATAGTTGTGTATTTATTCCTGTGACTTTCATGTCTTTTCATGCCTCTAGACTATAAATTCCTGGAGGGCAGGAAGCCCAGACCTAGGACAATGGCAGTGGTGGTCACTCAGTGGCCATTTGTTATAGAAAGAAACAAGTAAATGTGATCACATTTCGGTATCTGCCTAACCTGTTCCTTACACCATGTATCCTCTGGACAAAACAAAGCAGAATCCAAGGTATTGAATCAGTCCGTAGGACCCCTTGCAAACCACCCTGGGTGGCCCTGAGGTTCGTGCACTGCTCAAAGGTGTCCCTTAAAGGAGGTTCTTGTTACCAGGTAGGTGCCCTCTCTGGGCTGCATCTGCCCTGAGGAAGGGGATGCCTTCTCACATCTAGGGCCTCTGTTTTTGCCCACCCTTGTATCTGCAGGGCATCTCTGCCCAGAGACAGCACCTTCTTCCACTTTTTCCCAAAGCACCATCTGGGTCAGCAGCTGCCTGCTCTCTTGGCAGGGTAGCATGGGTAATGGTGGGAAACAAGTCATAGCAAACATCCACCCCAAAAAGGCAAACCCCAAATGGAGTTCTGCTTTGGAAAAGCAAGAGAGGTTCAGGAAATGTCTTTTTCGCCCTGTAGCTGTTGTCTAGAAGAGCATTGGGTGAAGCCAGTGATGCTGAAAGCCACCTGGCCAAGAAGCCCTGGCCTATCAGCCTTTTGACTTCTCTGAAGGGTTGTAGATAAAGATTTTGGCAGGTCCTTTATCTGGAATGGCAAGTGTGGCTGCCAAGCTATGACTCAGAAGCTTTTGTGCGTCTCAAAAACCACCTTTGGATGCATTTAGGCAGAGAAAAGAGAGGTTGGATAAATTCACTCTGCTACTTAGGAAGTAATATGGAGACTGAGGATATTGCTGTCACAGGTAATTATTTTGGGGGAGGAAGGGACCCCGAAGGGCACTATTTTTTTTTTTTAAACAGCTTCACATACCAAACAATTCACCCCTTTACAGTGTATGATTCAGTGCCACTTAGTCTATTCACCGAGTTGTGCAACCATCACCACAGTCGCTTTTAGGACATTTTCAATCCCCCAGAAAGAAACCCGGCACCCCTTAGCTGTCACCCCATCCGCCACTGCAGCCCTGGGCGGCCGCTAACGAATGGCACTATTAAATGGGGCATAAGCTCTGGCATTTTTACAGTCGGGACATTTGGATCGTTAAACTAGAAAGAGTCCCAAAGTGGTGAAGATTGTTTTGTTGCTGTTGTGGTTTTGTTGTTGTTGTTGTTTTTAACCCCTAAAATAAGATTAGTCCCCGGAGGAGTTGAGGGGTATTGCTGAAGACATTTAGATTGTGATTCATGGTGCAGATGGCTACTGGGAGAAACTGCAAAAATTGCATTTCATTGGCATTTGCTCTTTAGCCAGAAAGCCTCCAGACGGCTCTAAAGCTCCCCATCCTTGCCATTTTATAACCGAAGCAATATCCCCAGTATGTGAACAGAGGATGTTAAGATCAAAGCGTGTAATTGTATATGTGTGTGTGCATGCGCGTGTATCTGTATCATCACGTATTTTCTGCGCCCCCATGTGCTGTGGGGAATAAAGAAATGGGTAAGGTTTTGGTGGCTTTGTCTATGCTAAGACAAGGGTAGGAGTTACCGTAAGTATCAGTCATGATCACAGAAGCTCACACTTGACTGCTTACTGTGTGCCAAGTGCAAATGCTTTCCATGTATTCACTCAGTAATTGTTCACAACAACCCTTCTTGAGGTAGCTGTGTTACTCTTACTTAACGGATGAGGACACTGAGACCCCGAGAGGTTAAGAACCTGGCTCTTAACCTGGTCCTGTCATGTGATTGGTAAAAGGTGGAAGTGGGATTTGGGCCTGGCTCACAAGCTTCAGAGTCTAGGCCACCCTGGGACTGGGTGAGAGCTTTGGGAGATGGAGACTTTAAGTCTTCCTCAAGCCCACATGTCCTGGCATGATCTATCCCCTGCCCTCCATTCACAGTTGCCTCTGGTGTCAGGGTCCGGTCTTTGCCGTGCCCTCTGCCTGGGGGGCGTCCCCACAGCCACTCTGTGCCTGGCTCTCGTGTCACCTCACAGCTCTGTCCAGCGCCTGCCCCCACCCACCACTCACTCTGTCCATGATCGCAGTGATTCCTTCTGCGGTAGTAATGAGCACAACATGCGGTCACCTTAGTTGTTGACCTGTTCGTCATCCATCTCCCCGCTACTGTGTAAGGTCTCAAGGAATGGGACCTATGGCTCCGCTCACTGTTGAATGTCCAGCGACTAGTGTGGCACCTGTCATGTGGCCGGTACTTAGAACAAATGTGCTGAATGATGGAAGAAGGAAGAGCTGCATCTGCTTGTGGGGGAGGGAGGGAGGCGCTGGGCTGGGAAGGGTAGGTGGAGTTTTAGCAGGAAGAGTTGGTAGAATGGGGAGCATCCCCTGGAGGAAAGAGTGGGAAAGCATGGCGTGTGTATGAGGAGCAGATAAGGGTCCCTTTGGAGGGATCCTGTGGCATGTTTTGCATAGGGTTTCTCAAATCTCTGTATTGACATTCTGGGCTGGACTGTTTGTTGTAGGGCTGCCCTGTGTAATATGGGATGTTGAGCAGCATCCCTAGCCTCTATCCACTGAATGCCAGAAGCACCATCACCCTCCCAGGGTGAATCCAAAAAGTCTCCAGACATCAGATATCCTCTGGGAGTCAAAATCATCCCTGGTCGAGAGCCCCCAGTCTAATGGGGACAGTCATCAGTACAGCTGGAAAAGTCTTGCACTCCATTTTAGACCCAGGTGCCAGAATGAATGAGGATCCCTCGACATCTCCCTTTATCTCTTCACCAGGTGTTACTGAATGCCTCTGACATGCCAGTGACCCCGTGATACCTGTTGACAACAAACCGGAAAGGGAGCGTGAACTCGGGCCTTTCCTCGTGGAGATTAGAGTGCAGTGACCCTTCAGCAAGGGAGTTTGATGATCAGGACCAGGGTCTTAGGAAGTCACAGCAACAGTGATTGCCTGTGCTGGGTCAGAGTGGGTGGGGAGCCTGGCGTGGAGCTGGCCTGGTGGCCCTGGGGGAAGTGGTGGAGCCCTGACCCAGGTGATAGGGTCACGGAGGGGAAGGAGGTCCTGCGGAGCGCTGGAGATGTGGGTGCGTCCACCTGGCAAGCCAGATGGACCCACTGACACACAGTCCTGTCATCTATAGATGGGGGGACTGGGGACCATGGTGGCAGACTCAGGGCCATCAGGAAAAGAGACCAGTCTTGAAGGAAAGTGTTGTAAGGTGCTGATGGGACAAGCTGGGAGCTTGGACATACCCAGAAAAGCAAACACAGTACTCTCTACTCCCTTTTTTAGTTAATTTTGTGGCTTTCTAGTCAAAGGGAGACATGTTGACCCTCTGGTCCCATTCATGTATGATTTTGAATCAGAGAAGTTAACAGGAGCCCAAACATGGAACTTTTAAATACTGTTACGGTTTGGTGATGTGCTGTTATAATGTTAGGGGCCTGGTTCATTAGACTGCCTGCTCATCAGCCTTCTTAACCAGTGTCTTCCAAAAAGCAGACGAGATTTAGGAAATGAGACTTTGCTTTATAAGAATTAAACTGAGAGCTATTTATCACTGTATTCCACCTTGAACCATTTGATGTTTCCTGTAAAGTAACAGGTTTGGCACATCAGGAGAGCACAAATTGTTAAAGAGTATTAGGTGTTGATTAATGGCATGACTGATTCCTGTAGGCCTTTTCCTAGTTGCATGATGAAAATAGTGACTCATTTGCTTTTGAGGGTGCATTTATTATAATCAGTCATTTATTAACTGGTAATAGCAAAAGGATCAATGAAATTTCTAATTCTTGGTATATGTTAAAAAGTCAGCTTTCATTAAGAGTGGACAAATATGCCTGAAAGGTATAATAAAAATGAGGGAGAGGAAATGTATTGACCGACACAGATTTAAGAAAGCATCTAGTTCCTGATATTAATCTCAAAGAGCAGTTGCAATCTGAATATCTGTCTTTCAGGCAGGATATTGGCACGTAAACAGTCTCATAGGAATGATTAGTGGTAAGGCATTGTGTGAGTTTTTAAAGGTTTTTAAGATTCTTCTCTGCGTACAGTTGCTTTGTACCCAGTAATGCTTAAAGAAGACTCACAGGCCTTTACTGTCTATGGTTTAATACCACCCAAATCCACTGTCTTTTTATTTCTCAGCTTTGAAAGATGGTTTCTATGACAGTCTCTATCATTTAGCTAAAATCTGGAAGAGGCCAAATCCTGATACTCTCTATATAAGGGCTGAATCAGATTTCTATCTGAGGCCAATTTTTCTTTTATAAAAATATTTTTAAATTGATTTAAATTTTTTTAAAGAAATTTTTAAAGATTTTATTTATTTGAGATCGGGAGAGAGAGAGAGAGAGAGAGCACGAGCGAGAGCACAAGAGCAGGGGGTGGGAGAAGCAGACTTCCTGCTGAGAAGGGAGACGTGGGGCTCAGCGGGGCTTAATGCGGGGCTCCATCCCAGGACGCTGGGATCATGACCTGAGCCGAAGGCAGATGCTTAATCGACTGAGCCACCCAGGCGCCCCTGATTTAAATTTTTAAAAGCTAAATTTTAGAATTTGATTCAGGCTATGGTACCATAATAAATTACCATAATTTCATATATATAATAATATAATAAATATATATAAAATGTGCATATTATATATATTATACAAATAATATATTTCTCACTTATCCTGTGGACAGACTGGCAGTCCTAGCTAGATAGATCTTCTCTACAGTCTCCCCTATGTGACCCACCTGCCGTGAAGTCAGGGCTCTGTGGAATAACAGGCCTGGTTCTGCCTCTCAGCCCGTTAGACCTCGAGCAAGGTATTTAACCTTGACCTTGCTGAGTTTCTTCTTCTGCACCTCTAAGCACAATGGAAGAGTTACCATAGATACGGGCTTGTCACTGCACACGTCCACAGGGACCAGGTGGTGAATGGGGCCAGTTGTGGACCATGGTGAATGGGAGACCACATGCCCCCTTCGAGGAGCAGCCACTGCCCAGCCCAGCCAATCAGCATACTCCAATTGGGCCTGGTTTGGCTGGATTTTCCAAGAGAATCTAGAAAACCAGGGATCTATATGAAACTCATGAATTGAAAATGTTGGCAACAAATTCAGAATTTTATAACTATTATGTGGGCCAAACAAAACACACCTGCTAGCCAGACCGCAGCCAGAGACCTGGAGTTTGTAATTTCTGGAGAAGATCACCACTTAGCATCCCATAGAAGATGGATGTTCTGGGCTCTAGCCTATACCCTGAATCAGCCCTGTGCTGTTGGCAGGGACTGTGAGCATCACAGCCTTCTGGGGAAAAGCTCTGGGTCTGCCAGCATTATCTTTGTGTACAATCTTCTTATTTACCAAGATGTTCCATTTGAAGGAAACTTTTTGGAGATAAAAATGTCTTTATGGAGGTGGACAACTTGCAGGCAGCCCAAGGCACATTGCGTCTCCTTTATGGCTCTCTGCCCTCCAGGCCAGCTCAGCAGCACTGAGATTCTGAACAGTAGAAGCCACTGCTCATTAACTGTGTGATCTTGAACTTGAGCATAACTAAGATCCCGAGCCAGGCCTCAGTATCCCCTTTTGGTTAAATAAGGGGGTTAGTAATTCTGTAAATACCTCCCGCACTGAAAATATCCAATGCTGTAGTGGGCAAAGGTTGGCTTCTATAAGGTAAGCCTTCAGCCTCCCTGGGATAGGCTGCAATAAATGGGCTCACTCAGCTCAGTACAGGAGGGTCAGGCGTTAAGTGGTGTGGTTAAGTATGTGAGGCTAGGCCTTGTTTAATAGTACCCTCTGTTTCAGACAGACTCTAAGATGGCCCCAGTGATCGCCAACTACTAGTATTCATGGCGTGTGTGATCTTCTGCTCTTGAGCGTGGGCTGGCCTTAGCAACTTGATGATAATGAATAGAACACAGCAGAGTGATGGGATATCGCTGCCATCACCATGTTACATAAGAGGATAACTTCGGTTTGCTAGCAGACACTCTCCGTTGCTGGCTTTGATGAAGCAAGTTTTCATGTTATGAGCTGCCATGTTGCAGAGGCCCACATGGCAAGGAACTGAGGGTAGCTTCTGGTCCGCAGCCAGCAAGGAACCTATCAACAACCCCGTAAGTGAGCTTGGAAACAGATCCTGCCCCACGTGAGTTTTCATGGGAGACCTCAGTGCTGGCTGACACTTTCATTTCAGCTTGTGAGAGACCATGAGCAGAGAACACGGCTAAGCCATGCCCAGATCCCCAACCCACAGAAACTGAGATAGTAAAATGTGTAGTTTCAAGCTACTACATTTGTGTTCATTTGTTACAATAGCAGTAGATGGCTAATACACCATCTCTGTGAATTTGTTACAAAAATTAACATTGAAAAACATTCAATTCACTGCAGACATCCTTATTTATGGAAGACTTGGGTGTTTTAAATACCTGCATGCTTTATGATGTATTAGTAAGTACCCTATAGACACTACCAAAAGTTTGTGTCAAATGTTTCAAAAGACTGTAGTCTTGTTTTGGTACCATGTAGATCAGAAATGAGGTCTCAATTTAATCAACCTCACTTTATTCTTTAATGCATTCATTCTACAAGTACTTAGTTTATCTCAAAATTTGACCTTGGCCTCATCATAGTCACCAGTTAGGGTCCCTGACTGCATTCTTTTATCAATTTTGGAAATTACCGGGCTGGACACAGATAGGGACCTAAAAATGAACAAGAACATGTGCAAAACAAAAATAAAATGAAACAAACAAAAAACCATCAACAGGAAAATAGGCAAAACAACAAACAATCCTCCAAGCCATTATTTCAATTTAGGGAAACAAAAATCACTTTGCACCTGTTTCTGATCAAACACGTTTAAGCAGTTCCTTGATTAGTTACAGGTCGGTGCTTTTCAAACTTGGATTTGCAAACAGATCACGTGGGGTATCTGTTAAAATGCAGACTGTGCTTCCGTAGGTCTGGGCTGGGCTTGAGATGCTGCCTCTTGAGCAAGCTCGCAGGTGCTGATGCTGGTGCCGGGGCCACACCTTGAGGCCCGAGGTGTAGACCCAGCCCTGCTCCTCGCTCCCAGGGCAGCATGCTTCATTGGTGCCCTCTTGTCATACCTACCGTCTCCCTCAGACTCCACTTCCAGCAGTTTTCCTTTTTGTGGGGTTATCAGGCCCTTACCACTTAACGAAGCAGTCCCATAGTTAAGTTCTTTGACTAGGGGAAAAAAAAAACTTGCTGGATGCCTAAGTGTCTTTCTTTTTTTCAGTAATGAAAAATGCTCTGATTGGGGTGCCTGAGTGGCTTAGTCAGTTAAGTGTCTGCCTTCGGCTCAGGTCATGATCCCAGGGTCCTGGGATTGAGCCGCATAGGGCTCCTTGCTCAGCAGGGAGTCAGCTTCTCCCTCTCCCTCTGCCTGTCCCTCTGCTTGTGCACTTTCTTTCTCTGTGTGTGTCAAATAAATAAATTTTTTTTTTAAATGCTCTGATTGTGTATTGGGTTGCTTCGGGAATGGACCTCAACATTCTGAACTTCTGTGGCTTGAATGGCCGGAACAATGTTTTCAGGGAGTCTAAAGAAAGCAGCTGGACTGTGCCAGGGTCAGACACGTGCTCTGCCCTGCAGGAGATGGCATAGCAAGATGTAGATGTCAGCTAATACCTGTGCCCTGCCCTGGGTGTGACTCTGGACTTTGGCAAAATAGTTTAAGGCAAGTGTTAAGCATTCACTTTTTTTTTTTTTTTTTAAGATTTGATTTGTTTATATGACAGAGAGAGAAACACAGCAAGAGAGGGAACACAAGCAGGGGGAGTGGGAGAGGGAGAAGCAGGCTTCCCCGCGGAGCAGGTAGCCCGATGCGGGCTCGATCCCAGGACCCCGGGATCATGACCTGAGCCGAAGGCAGACGCTTAACGACTGAGCCAACCAGGCACCCCAAGCATTCACTTTCATAATGTTTTGAGGGATGGGGAAGGTATTACAAAAGATTCCTCCCTCTGCAACTAAGCATTATAAGTCTCAAATACCCATAATGCAGCCTTGATTAATATTAAGATGAGACTGAAGACCACAAGCTTCTGTAGTAGAACTTTAAGAGGACCCAGGTGCTTTTGAGAAGGCAGAGTGTCAAGTCAACAAATTGCTCTTATTACATAGATAAGGCAGGTGAGCTGTCATTTATTTCAGGTCAAGTCTATTTATTTTGTACCTTGTCATCATAAAATTGAGATTCTATCCAAGATTTTACTAAGTAAGCAAATAATAATGAAAGATTTATTTTAATACCTCCAAGGACTATTGACTTTTTGAGACGATGACTATTTGTTGTAGGAAACTATATTCGTTAAAATGTTTGCTGTAGAAAACTGTTTATAAATTCTTTCTGTTATAGAAGATTGATTTATGCACCAACCTTGGGGTGACGATCACCTCCCTGATCTGGTTCTGATTAATTAACCCAGTTTAAACAGCTCTGCAAACTGCCTGAGAAACAGGAATGTCGCTAAAAGCATTCGGTGTAAAAAGGTTATTATTCAAGTATAATAAATGAATAATGCTAACAATTAATTTTAAAACACAAATTGGAATCTCGTTTTGTTTTGTTTTTTTATGACACCAGCCTTCAACTCCTGAAGAAGTCTTGGTGACTCTGTATCTTTAATGCTCAGTATCTGTTATTACTTTGTAGCAGAGTACCATGAAACTCGGCAGCTTGAAAGAGCTATCTCACAGTTTCAGTATGGATCTGAGGGCTGCCTGGCAGGATCCTTTGGCTGCAGGGTCTCCCACAGGGTTCAGGCACCATGTCAGCTGGGGCTGTGATCTCATCTGACCGCCCGACTAAGGGAGAGTCCTTTTCCAAGTCTGCTCACGTGGTTGTTGGCAGGATTCCGCTCCTTCTGGGTTGTTGCCTGGAGTGTCTCCGCTCTTCACAGGCTGTTTCCTCTGTTCCTTACCATGTTGGCCTCTCCAGTAGGTGAGTCACAGCATGGCAGCCTTTTACCTCCAGAGGAAGGGCTCTGAGAGAGAGCGAGCAAGATGAAAGTCATGGTCTTTTTCTAGCCTGATCTCTCTTCTCTCTCCTCTCTCTCTTTTTAACCATTTTATTGAGGCATTATTGACATGTAAAAAGCTGTATATATTTAATGTGTACAAGCCCATGAGTTTGGGGATAAGTAAACACCTGTGAAACCATCACTACCATCAAGGTCGTAAACATACGTACCATCTTTTCCGAAAGTTTCCTGCAACCTCTTTGTTATTATTATATTATTATTATTTATGTGTGCGGTAAGAGCAGTTAACATAGATTCTACCTTCTTAGCAAATTTCACATATACAGTACAGTATTGTTAGCTGTGGACGTTATGCTGCAAGTAAGTCTCCAGAACTTCTCTGTCTTGTAGAACTAAAACTTTGTACCCTTTGACCATCACCTCTCCCATTTCCCCCTCCTCACAGCCCCTGGAAACCACCGTTCTACTCTCTGCTTCTATGAGTTTGACTATTTTAGAACCCACATGGAAGTGAGATCAGGTAGTATTTGTCTTTCTGTGGCTGGCTTATATCACTTAGCAGAGTGCCCTCTAGGTCCATCCATGTTATTTCAAATGGCAGGGTTTCCTTCTTTTTAAGACTGAATACTATTACATCGTACATATATACCACATTTACTTTATGCATCCATCGAGGTACAATTAGATTGTTTCCATATCATGGTGTAGCCTAATCCCTGAAGGGACATCCCATCGATGTATTCTGCTTATGAGAACAAAGTCTGTAGGTGCAGGCCACACTCAAGGGGAGGGGATTGCATAAGGACGTGAATATCACAATGCAGGGATCTTTGGGACCTTCTTGGAGTCCTTCTGCCACAGGTAGTAAGGGCTCCATAAATACGAGTTCACATCCATCATCATGCTCGATCCCCGTACTTAGCAACAAGATGCATACTCCAGGGTTTTATGCACTCCTTGTTCAGATTGAGTTCAAGTTGGTTGTGATTTGATTAAGCAGCTAACAGTCTGAGCGGTGGGTCCAGAACTGGTGGATTAACTTGCATATAGAATTTGTTCTATACAGTTATGTGCAGGTAGTTCGCATGCTTGCATTTTTGGCTTCTGAAAAAGGAATTGAGAAGGAAGGGAGGCCTAAAGTCAGAGATCCACTCTAAGATGACAGTAAGCAAGGCACGGTGGGTGGGAGGGTGGCAATGAAACTTAGAAAGGTTAGACTGGCTCCTTGCCGGTTGAGATCTCAGTGTAGATGACATGCTTCAGAAAGAGGCCTTCTCTGTGCATCCAGTTGAAATTAGCCATCAGTTCTGCCTTCCCGCTCCTCGACCTGGTGCCCCGGCACCATTCCCTGCTCATTTCCTTGTTCACAGTCTGTCTCCCCCAGGAGGACTAAGGCCCAGGAGAGCAGGGGCCTCCTCTGTCTAGGTCCAGCCATGTATCATCAGCACCACGTATGGCCAACAGTAGGCTCTCAGTAAATACTTACAGAATCAATGAATGAATTGAGCACACAGATGTGAAATGACTCCAAGGAGCTTTTTGGAAATTGTAATATCTTCATGACTTCCAAAGGAAATGCCACTTATTCAGTTAACATGCAAAATATACTAATTTGTTAAAAAGAAGAAAACAGCCTCACAATTGTGGGGTAGTTTTGTCCCTGCCACTGATGGCTGGTGACCGTTAGGCCAGTCACGTCCCCTCTCTGGGCCTCCGTTTTCTCAGTGGATAAATGCAGGGGCTATAGATTGGGGGTCTCAGGGAGAGGAGGCTCTGTTTTTCAACATTGGTCTACCATATAAGATTTTGTTTGAAGAAAGGATGCTGTCACCAGGGGCGGGGGGGTGAGGTTTGACACCCACAGGGCTTCCATGCCCACCAATGGCCATTCCAGCTCTGCAAAAGCAGTTACTGGTTGCAGTCCTTTTGGCTAACAAGGGTAGAGACCTGTGGCCCGCAGAGCTTAGGTTCAGCAGAACCAATAGGAAGGGCACACCTAATAATTTTGGTGCAAGTGATCTAGTGCCCTTTCCAAGAACAGAAAGAATCCCCTCTCCCTTCCTCCCCCTACCCCCGCTTCCACCCACTCCCTAGCCTCACACCTCGCTTAAGCCCACATCATGCAGCCTTTGAAATGTTAGCATCGAGTTTTTTTTTTCCTCGTTGACTAACTCATTTCAAGATTTCATTTCTGGCACTTGCATTTCCTACCAGATAGCCAGAGCTTCCAAGCTCCAAGTTTTATAATTAAAATTCTGTCACATCCCCCGAAACAGTGCAAATTGTGCCATTAAGCCTGGCATAAAAGATTCGAAAGCATTTCACCTAGTAATTTAAATATAATACTTCTGGCAGCTTTCAATTTCTGGTATTTTTAATTCTAATTTAAAAACTATTATTAAACATTAATATCCTCTATACAGCATTGCTGGTTGCCTCAGCGCTCCATTTTGGCCGGCTAGTTTTAAACAAACAGCTTGGCTGCCTGGCTTTTGTGGCCCACGTGGTCTTTCCTAGCCTTTGGGAATCACCAGGTCCCAGGCATAATTAGTATAAATCAAAATCCTCTAGACTATGACAGGAAAATGGTATGTTTGAACAGCAGCTTATTAAAATGACCTACTTAATTTAAGAAAAATATTGTATCCACTTGCACGATAACCTGGATGCTTTCCCTGACAGATTTTATAATATTTCTTCCCTCTCCTTTTTTTTTTTTCATCTTTTGTTTTTACAAGAAAAGGAAAGGGAATGGAAAGGCCCGTTCTACTTCATCCAAGGCGCAGACCCACAGTTCGGACTAATGAAGGCCTGGTCCACTGGGGACAGTGACAGTGGTGGTGACGAGTGGGGGCAGGAGATCCGTCTAACTGAGCAAGCTGTTGAGGCCATCAACAAGCTGAAGCCCAAACCCAGGTTCTTTGTGCTTTGCGGGGACCTCATCCATGCCATGCCAGGTAAGACTTACGCCGTTGATGTGACCTCTCTCCTCCCAGTCATGACTGCATTTGAACGGGGGAAAAAAAAAAAAGATTTCTCTTAAGAGATGTCTTTGTTCGGTAATGGCCTCTTCCTTCTCTCCATGGCTGTTGGAGTATCCTTGAACGTCAGGAAATTCACCCTCATTTTATATTTAGAATTTGGCGAGATTAATCACAGTAATTAGGCAGAGCTACAGTTCTGTTGATCTGAACTTACTCTGAAAAATGGAACAGACTCCCACATGTCACCTTTATTTCCAGGGGACAAACTTGAACTGCTTCCAGATACCATATCCATAAGTGTAATCTTCTCTTATTTCCTCTCTTCTTACACTTTAATTTCTCCTGTCTTTGTGCTTTTTCATTTGCAAGTGACAGAAATCTAACTTAAACTGAATTTTTGTTTTAAATTAAAGGTGCATGTTCCTTTATGGGACTGTAACATCCAGGGGCAAATCTGGGCTTCAGGTATGGCTGGATCCAGAGGCTCAGAGGTTGTTATCAGGACTTGGGCTCTCACTCAGCCCCGCTTTCCTCTGGGTTGACTCCATTCTTACGCAGGCATTCCCTCTAGGTCGTGGCTTCTGGGAGCTCCAGCTTTACATCCTTCTCACAGAACCCACAACAGAAAGAAAGAGCCTTATTCTTGGTGGTCCATTCAAAGTCCCAGACTGATAGCTGTCCGGCTCACGTGGCGCCTTGAAGCCAGGGTGGGGGTCATCTCTACTGCAGCAATGCGGTCTGAAGAGCAGAATGATTCCCCTCAAGACAAGAGAGAGAGAATGTAAAAATAAGAGATGCCTTCTAGAACTCTCTTGCATTTTTGTTTCCTCCTCTGATACCTTCTCCCCCAGGCAAGAGTAAAGCCCAGTGAGCAAGTATAAGCAGATGGAACTGCGCCTGCCCATCAGAGAGGTAGAGTAGACCGCCATGGCCACCCTTAGTGGAACAGCGGTCTCTGCCTTTGGAGCAACAGTGGGCCTGAAGACCATTGCAGAAAACACCATGGTGGCCATGCATGTTTACTTTGGCTAATACTGTCTTGTAAACCTGGGCTCTAAGTCTTGTGATTTCCAGGGCCTTTAGAAGCTGAGGCACTCTGTGGTAAGCTGGGGTGCATTCATTCTTCCCCCCTCAAGGTTCACTTGTCTGGCAGCCTACCTCTCCAGAAGAATCCCAAAATGAAGATGTGAGAATGGGAAAGGGGCTGCCCAAAATCACTGTCCCCAAGGTCCAGTGAGTATCATGAGCAAGAGGAACCCTCAGGCCTGCCCTCGTTCTCTGTTTATAGGTATTTAACGCAAAGTCATGGATGTGGACATGCCCATGTCATTCATTGGGTCCCACTGGGGAGAACCCAGGGTGGTCATCCCCGGAGAACCTGTCCTGCTGTTGGGCTTGTGCAAAAGCGGCAAGGTGGGGAAGAAGGAAAATAAGGCAGTGGACAGAGACCCAGCTCCACACCCGCCACTGATGTGCTGGGTAAACTTGGACCGACCCCTTTCCTTCTCAGAGCCTCCATTTCCGAACCAAGAGCCCATTGATGCAGTAAGCATTCAAAACCTCGATGGCCTGGGGCTTCACAATGAAGGGTCAGACAACTCCGTCTCTCTGTGCAGGTGGTGGACGTCTCAGCAGCTTGGTACAGAAGCACATTCACAGGATGGTGCTGAGTTTTGTTTTGTAGAGAGGTAAAATCTTAGCTGCTTGTGGACTGGGCCATCCTTGGTGACCCTCGACCGAGGGTTTCCTGGTGCTGATATCGTACATTGCTAAAGTGACCACAGAGTGCCCTAGTTTCTAAAGGAGTTAGAAATCATAGCAGGACTCGGAGTCTTGGTTTACCAGGTAAAGCCAAGGTAATACCATAGTTGGCCAGATTAATACTGCTTCCAAATGGTCTGAATTGCTGTTAGCTAGGTTCTTTGGAATCATTTGGCCCAATATGCACTGTAACATCAGCTAGATCTGTCACTCTGGACCATCCAGTAAGCAAACTTCTGCTTTTATTGGACACTTGAAGGTCAGATTCCAATTTTACAATTTTTATGTCCTGTGGCTTCATTTCTTTGAAAACAGAAATGTAGGGGCACCTGGGTGGCTCAGTCGGTTAAGCATCTGCCTTCGGCTCAGGTCATGATCCCGGGGTCCTGGGATCAAGCCCCTCACCGGGCTCCCTGCTCAGGGGGGAGCCTGCTCTCCCTCTTCCGCTTCCCCTGCTTGTCCACTCTCTCTCTTTCTCTGCCAAATAAATAGATAAAATCTTAAAAAAGAAAAAAGAAAGCAGAAATGTTATAGGACTCACTAAAATTATATAACATGTTTTTGTAGATGTTTACTGACTCATTCTGAATTATGTTAATGTATTCAGTCATATTTCAAAATAAGATTTAAAATGAAAGCTCTCTGTGCGGTCTCATTGCTTCCTGAATAAAATATACTGAGCATAGTAAATTAAAAGATACGGTTTTTATGATCCACTTTTTCCATTGGGCAGAAGACCTTATAAATGTGAACTGGCAATCTTTTGAGCACATAATTTTATATTCAGTGTGACCGGAGCAGAATTCACATCTGTTCTGAAGAGTTGGACTATTTTGTGGGGTTGTAACTGAGCCAGTGGAAGGACTGTAACTATTTTGAATATTGTGGTCTCAGATTAAACAGAATGTTTTAAAGCTAGTTACCATTTTTTAATATGCAATTAGTGGCTTCCTCCTTATTTAGCTCATACACAGGGGCAGACACTAGAAAAGTAATTATTTGCTTAGACTGCTTAGCACATTGTTAATTATCAGATGCATGTATTAATAAGCAAATAAAATCAGAAAGCATACTTTTAATTCTTCCATAAATAATATCCTGGGCCAAGTAGTTTTAAGTTCAAACTAGAGAAAAAAGAACTTTATGAATAATGCTCTTTCTAATGAAAGTCATAATGGCACTTTCCCATTATACATATTCATCACAATATTTGTTCATCTACAAATACTTACTGTGTGCCCACTGAGTGCCAGTTAAAGCCCTAGGTGCTGTGGATATGATGGTTGGAAATGAAAGGGCGGCTCTTCCGTGGAGCTTAGAGCCAGGTAAGGGAAGTGTGAAACCAGGGATGGTGAGGGGCCCTCCTGGTACCACGGCCTTCAGGGAAAGCTCCAGAAATGCAGGACAAAGTCTAGTTAGTTTTGAATCACATGTTTTCATTCTGCAGATGTCTTTTTGGTTACCTTAGTTTTTTTCTTATTTTATAAAGCTTCTCTATGGGATAAGCCACATTATAAATAGCAAGTGGAGATTTGTACAAATATTGAGACCATTGATTTTTCAGTCCTTCAGGCTGAAGCCCAGGGTGACTGTTGGGTCACCCTGACGTGGAGGCATTGACCCACTGGTACTGTCCCCAGGAACCTTCTGAGTTTTCAGCAGGTCACGTGAGGACTTGACAGATAAGAATGTGGTGATGCAGTTCGAGTACAAGAGTTCCTTTCAGGCCATAGCATGGTTCGTTATTAATGTGCATGTCTGGCCCATTGATTAAAAATTGCCACAGCCAAACAAAACAGAGCATGCAGAACACATTCTTCCCTAGAGATAAAGGCTCCTTTGAAGAGCCTTTGTTGACCTCCGCTTGGGCAGCGGTTATGTGATTTCATTGTGGTTCATAATTCAGCTCCAGAAGTCCTCCGTTACGTGAAGCGAGGCAAGCCCGCGTTAGCATTATTCCAGTGGCTGGTGTATGAGTATCCCATGGCTGCTGTAACAAACACTACAAACCTCATGGCTTCAAACAAACACAGATTTACTCTCCTACGGTCCTGGAGGTCAGAAGTCTAGAGTGGGTGTGCAGGCTTGCCCTCTTCCTAGAAGGTCCAGCTTCTAGATGCTGCCCACGTTTCTTGGGCCGTGGCCTCTTCCTCCCATCTTCAAAGCCAACAGCACAGCGTCTTCTCTCTCATCTTTGATTCATCTTCTCTCTCATCTTTGATTCATCTTCTCATATTCTCTCTTGTGAACCTACCCTCCTGCTTCTTTCTTATGAACACCCTTATGATTATTGGTCCACGCAGATAACCCAGGTTAACCTCTCCATCTCAAGATCTTTAACTTTATCACATTTGCAAACTCCCCTTTTACCGTGTAAGATAACACATTCACAGATTTGGGGTGAGGACATCTCTGGGGGCCATTTTCAGCCTACCGTGCAGATGGCATGGGATGCAGTTCAGGGTGTGCATCTGCCTGGTGCTGCTAGCTCACCTACTCACTAGAGTCATGAAAAGAGGGTGTCCTTGTTATTTCCCTTTTAACCGATGGTGGAATCTGGCTCAGAGCAGGTCAGTACTTTTCTGGGGGTCACTCGGCTTGTAAGTGGCGGAGTCAGGAGCTCACTCGGGTCCAGCTGTTTTCAAACCTCACATACTTCACAGTGCAGCCTCCCTACTCAAAGGGTGGGCCCCCGAGCAGCCATCAAGAGCCCGTTCCACATGTAGAATTTCCGCCGCACCCAGATCTGATGAGACGGAATCAGCATTTTTATGAGATCCCCAGGTGAACTTATGGACAATCAAGTTTGAGAAGCACTTGCTAGACAAAAATGTACCAGGCTCTGTGTTTTTTGTATTAGGTACAATTTTTGTGTGTGCACTAGTAGTTTGTGGACATTCCCTTCAACTGTTAACGATAATGGTGCTTAACAAGGGAACTGTTATTACTTTAGATTTACCATGCTCAGCTCTCGAAGGGAAATGTTTTAAGTTTGTGGCTTTTATTTTGCTTTCTCTTTTTTTTTTTAAATTCATTTGAGAGAGAGAGAGAAGAGAATTTGAGAGAGAGGGGGCACCAGCAGGGAGGAGAGGCAGAGGGAGAAGCAGTCTCCTGGCCAAGCTGGGAGCCCAGCTCGGGGCTCAATCCCAGGGCCTAGAGATTATGACCCGAGCCGAAGGTAGACACTTAACCATCTGAGCCATCTAGGTGCCCCTTATTTTGCTTTCTAAACAATAGTTGGAACAACTAAAGTGGAGTGACCTCTGCCGTGCACAGTCAAAACAGAAGTTGTCCAGAATCTTCAGGAAAACGATCCCACATGCATGCTTTTATGTGGAATGGTCAGGAGAGCTAGAACTGGTTCTTTGATCTGGGTCATGTCCATGTGCATAATCCCTTATCTGCTATTCCAAAATCCAGAAAGTTCTGAAAGCCAAGAGTTTTTCTCAAGTTTGAACACTAACTCAGTTGGCAGCAAAACTGACCTAAACTGACATGAGGCTATTTATAGTCTCCTTTTATTCCTACTTAGTGAGAATATTCATCTGTTTTGCAAGTGAAATACTATGGTGTTCCATATGGGTTGTTGCCTGAGACCTAGCTCTGGGTGTCATTTAATATGTGCCCCGTGCCCAATACTGCTGTTTTTAAGTTTGAAAAACTCCCAGTTTGAAAGCGGGCCTGGCCCCTCATTGGGATAAGAATATACAGATCTGCAGTATTGGTAATTTTGGATTTATGGATGACGAAGCCCTTTATCACTAGAGGCAGAAGGCTTTTTCCTTCCTCTGGTGTAACTTTCTCCCGAGGTAACATATGCACACCATTGCACAGGAACCACATTTTAGTTTCAAAGTTAAAATGATCCCAGGCATCTTGTATTTGAATTTGGGGCACCATTCTTTTTGGGACCAAAAGGACTGAATATGAAAATGGACTTGAATTCAGAAATGACTCCGACAAGCCGAAGGAGAGGATGTATGCACCAAGGTGATGTTTGCTATAGATAAGTGCGGAATAATCCACTTAGGTGGAAAAGTCTTAAACTTCAGGCAGAAAGGGGCTGGATGGCTGCAGATAATGGCTGTCAAGGGCTGGAAAGTAAAGCAGCAGCATGGTGGTTAGGAATTGGGAGATGCTGTGGGAACTTAAAGTAGAATTACTAGTAAATGGGGATTGTGGCTTTTTGAAAAGATCCGATGAAATCAGAAGAATCCTATTTCATGTAGTTTGGTAGCCCTTTGCCTTAAATTAGATGTGAATGGCTGGGCCAAGGTCCAGATAGGAGTAGCCATGGCCAAATGACCATCAAGACACCTTCCCCACTTGGAGATTTCTCATTCTAGGATGAATGGATAGAATTGGGAAATGAAGCCATATCGAGCAAAGATGGGGTGCTTTAGTGCGCTGGGCTTCAGGCAAAGAATAAGCCATTTGTCCGTCCAGCGTTCACATAATCCGGGAGGGCTGGTGTTCATTTTCCCGCGGCTGGGTAGGCACAAAACACATGACCATAATTCTGGTACGAGACAGACTACGAGAAGCAAAGCCTCAGAGGCACTGAATAACAAAGCCAGGATTAAGGCTCTGGCCAAGAAAGACCTTATCTCATCCCTGCAACCTCTACAAGTTCACCTTCCTCTGAGCTTAATTCAAGTTCCTACAGGGCGGTGGGGGGTGGGCTTGTATTGGCCTGTCTTTTCATCCAGTGCCAGACACTCTTGGTCAGGGGAAAGGTGTTCCCTGAATGCAGGTCAGATGAATCACTCTGTGTTTCCCATGATGCGTAGCAAGTGGCCAGCACACGGGAGGCACCAGCACACATTTCTGGATTAAATGAACAATCGGTTCATTTATTTACCAGAGCTCTACTGAGTGCTTACTTTGTGCCGGGCCTTGTTCTGGGTGCTTGCGCTATATCAGTGAATAAAACAGACAAAAGTCCTTGCTTGACCTAGAAAAAAGAAACATGGACACGTGACATTCTTTGTGTGTGTGTGTGTGTGTGTGTGTGTGTGTGTCATTCTGATCTTTTGTAGTAGTCAAACCTCGTGGTAGATAGGGATTGATTTTATTATTTTATTAGATTTTTAAATTACATATATAATATGTCAATATTTCCCTTTGTAAAGATTTAGAATCTACATCTAGAATAAACTGTGTGACCTCACCCAAGTCCTTCCCTTGGGGTCACCCCATATGTGAGCATCCATGTCTTATATAAATGTCATTATCCTATGCGCGTTGCTCTGTGACTTACTTTTTCCTTCCATGTACCTGGAAAATCCTTATATGTTGATACACAGAGGTTTATGTCAGGCTTTTAATGAGTGCATTGCATTCCATGGATTAGATCTCGTAATCCTCTCCCCTGGCCATACCGATAATCTCATCTTGGAGCTAATCTAAACAATGCTTCTATCAGACATTCTTGTGTACACGGGTCAGTTTTTCTTGAAGTCGGATGGGTTGGCTGGGTTTGGGATCTGCTCTAATCAGTTTGTTGTGTGATTCCCCGGAGGACATCTCTTGGGGATTGACCCACACTTCCATATTCCCTCTTTGGTGCCACCAGCGTCTCAGTCCCTGTCATACAAGTGATAAGTGTCTGCACTGCCCACCACACCGTAGCTACTCAGAAAGTTTCCACTGAACAGAAACCCTGTTGTCCCTATCACAGTAGGATTTGTTGCTGTTGGTTTTGTTTTTTTTTTAAAGCTCAGTTAACGTATGTTCATTTCCTCACCTGTGTGATTCATTAGTCTTGAGTTTCTTATTTTAAGTGCTTACTCCAGCTCCAAGAAATGCCAAGATTTGAAGACATTTTCCCATACAGCTTAACATACAGAAACATAAAAAGGGGTGACATGAGTGCTGGGAAGTGACGTGCCTGGGTTCAGCTATCACCAGGCCCTGGGATGGGCGGGGCTGTCAGCCTCAGCCCTTCCAGGGGGTTGTGTGTGGCTGAATGCTGAGCAGTGGTAACCTGCAGCAATCAGCCAGCCCTGTGGCTCTTTAGATCCTTCACATCCATTAGAAGCCTGTTAAAGCTTCCAGGCAATCAGCGACAGTACCTTCCTTCTGCCGAGGCTGATTGAAAGTGGTTTGAACTAATTTACCTAATATTACTAATTGGGGAGCTTGGAGCATTACTTGAAAAGTTGTTTCTGATTAGCTGTGTGATCAGAAGCAGCATTGTTGGCAGCCGTGATCATGCCCCCCGGCCCCAGCCCCCCAGCCCCCTAGCACTTGGCCACATGGTGTCTTGGCAGAGGGGCTGTGCTCGCTGCTGGCTGTGCCAGCTCTTTGTCCCCAGTCGGGGCACCTTAACCTGTCTTGTGCCTCGGACCCCTTTGGCAGGTTGGCAAACCACCTCTGGACCACCTCTCAGAATAATGTTTTTTTTCAAATGCAGAAAATAAAATGCATAGGATTTCAAAGGAAACCAAGCATACTGAAATACACTTCTCAAAATATTTTTAAATTATTTGATAGAGTAAAGTACATACTTCTTTGTTGATCTGTTATACAACACAGTCTAACAGCAGGGCTAATCACTACCGTCATTTCAAAGTGGTGCTGAGCTTCCACAGTATCGGGAGGGATCTACAACAACTCTAATGGGATATGAAAAGTCCTTGTGGTTTCTGTTGGTGACACAGTCACAGGAGCCTTAATAATACCTCTGTGATTTTCCACTTAATAGTAGGAGGAAATGCTAAATAAAAGAGGTGACTGAAATTGTAGTGTTTCCCCATGTAGGTTCCCAGGTCCCCGTGGACCCCAGATGAAGAAGCTGTCTCCGTGCGCACGTACGGACGATACACTCTTGTTTGCCCTCTGGAGCTGCCCTGTCCACACAAAACATGTGGATATTATAATTGACCAAAGTATAAATTCTACCTTTAGTTAGAGGCTAAAAAGTCTGCTTAATTGTGACTAGGAAAATGTGGGTGTTTGATTATTTAGTGAAAAGAAATGGCTGGAGCTGAATAGCAGGAGGTAGCGAACAATTGCCTTTTGATTAAGGAAAACAACAAAAACCCTTCTGTATTCTTTCTCTCTGGCTTCCAGTGTTTGGATCAAAAACTGAAAATTGAGAGCCTTGTATTGGTTCATTTATTCCATGAAGCGTTTGAGAAGGCTGAAAATAAACAGAAGCACACAATAAAAAAATAAAAGTAAGGAATGACCAGTCAGGGCCAAAGAAAATACAAGTTCATTTATGAAGTCAAGATCTGAGGGAGGGGCTGAAACAAATCGGCAGGTCTAAGGGCCACTGTGGTTGATAAGATGGTAGATTAGCCAGAGAGAAAAAAAATGACAGTTGTCAAAGAAACAAAATCAAAGCCATCTCTAAGAGGGGCACAGCTTTTTCTAGAATGTCTTAGATTTGAAAGAAAATTTTTATGAGTATTTCTTTCTGGGGCACTAAGTAATATAAGGTCCGACAGGGGGATGTCTGGAGTCCGGTTTCTTGCCCTGAGTGTGAAGCCCGTGAATAGGCTTCGTCCAGCCAGTGAGTCCCGTCAAACTAGGCAAGAGCCAATGTACTTGCAGAGATGCCTTGGGGAGTGGAGTGGGGCGAAGGTCTGTAGCTTTCATCAGATCCTTCAAAGGCTCCATGACTCAAAAGAAGGATAAAGAACCTAGGAGCTGAGTGCTCCTGCCCTCGACTTCCATCTGAGGACATGTTCCCTCGTGGTCAGCTGAGATCAGGCCAAGAACCTGTGGCAGTCTGCTCTGGAGCCCTCTTCCACCCTCTGCCTCACGCTAGGGCTTTCCGGGGTTGGCAGAGGGATGATGCAGAAACATGCAGAGTTCCCAGGCAAAGTGATATTGTAGAGACCAAACCAGTGTCTTTCTAGCTTGTGCCTAGCTGATTGGAACATTTATATCTTTCCTTTTATTGTTTTTTGCTCTATAATCACTCATTTCCTGGAATTGGGACATTTCACCTCTTTGGGCCTATTTTCTGCAACTAAATGAAATACTAAAAAGGAACATGATCCCAAAGGAGTTCAGTTATCAGGTAATTGGTCAAGTGATTAGAATGTGAAATGAAAAAAATAATGAGAGACTGGAAACATGGCACATTTAAGTGCCAGAACCGCTGAGGGGCACCTGTTTTGTAACCTGCAGAATTTAGAAACTCACCTGCATGTTTGGAATTCTAGATTGTTGAATATTTATATTCAGCAGTAGTTCCTGAATAGTTTATTGGAAAACCATGGTAAGTTCTTTTCAATATACATTATTTGGGTTGTATAAAAAATTTACTATTCCTGCCTTCCTTTATGTATTATTTGGGTGAAATACTGCTGCCATAATCCATAAATACTCTGTGAAGAAATTTTGTATTGATCTGTAAGGTAGCAACTTCAGAAATTTCACTCGGATAATATACCTTCCTTCATCTTTTTTTTTTTTCACAAACACATTAAGGCATATTCCATATCATACCAAAGCAACCAATTATGTCAGACGTTTTATTGATTGTATCCTAAGTTGCCTTATAGTACATATTCAACAGTGAGTTGCAGTAAATGTCTGGGAGCAGCCAGTGTAATAAGCTGTAGCTGTTAGATGCAAAATTAAATGAATTTTGTCTAATAACATATATATAATTTAAAAAGCGGTAGAACCTGATTAAGCTTGATCTGTTGGCAGTGTGTCACTAGATCACTACATGAGTAATGCCTAGGCTTGCAAAGTTTTAGATCAATGAATATACATACCTCAATTAATTAGGAGAAGATAATGGAAAGGATTCAAGATGGAAAGGGTTATGGCTCTATAAATTCTCTGGCACTAGATGAAACTAAATGTTTTTAATTAAAGAAATAAATCATTTTCTTAAGTCGCACTCAGGACTGCCTGTGCCATGGAGTCCCCAGTCCTGGTACGTCCCAGAGCAGCGTCCTCCTGTTCCGCCGGTCGGCTCCGGCTCCGTTGGTTGTTGAAGTCAGGTCATTCGACTGTAGTTCATTTACTCACTCGTCCGACCCATCACAGCAGAGAGGTATGGAGGGCCTGCGTATGTGTGCGGTGCAGCTTAGCAAGGACCAGGCCCAGTGCCTGGCCTCAGGAGGTATCCAGGCTGGTCAAGGAGAGAGGCCACAGAAAAGGACAAATCTGGTGACCGTAGAGAGAGAGGCTGTTCTGTGAGGGAGGGCGGTGCGCACCCCTGGTCTGACATGCTGGGTCAGAGCAGCTTGCATGAAGCTGGAGTGGTCCTGGGTGACGCCACGTGCATGGCTTCCAACATCAGATCAAATCCAACAGTGCCAGAAGGTATACAGGAAAACGTCTGCCTTCCTGCTACCACTCATGTACTTCTCTTCGGAGAAAACCAGTCAGTAGTTCTTCATGAAAAATGATAGAACGTCGTCAAGCTTATGTACGCATGCATGTGTAGCGGTTTGTAAAAAAGCAGAATGAGAGCCAAAAAGAGCATTTGTTTGTGTCATTTCTGTCGTTTTCCATAGCAGCATGTACAGGTGCCCGAGTTACCAGAGTGCACGTCGTCTGTCATCTGTCCCCAGCTGGTGGACATTTTGTTGTGTCCCCGTTGTGTCACGGCCAGGACCTAGGGCCCCTGCTGGAACCCGCACCTATGTGCATGTGTGCCACCATTAGGAATGGCTGTGAGGTCAGCTTGCTGAAACGCAAGTCCGGGATCCCTTGTCTACCGGCCCGATAGCCTCGGGCGACTTACCTCTCTGCGTGGCCCAGTTTCCTTATCTGTAAAGTGCAGATAATCATGGCACTTCTCATCAAACTTTAAAAAGTGCTTAGAATCCTGTATGGAATTTAATACTGTACAATAACCACAATTACTTCTACTAGTTGGGTTTTTGAAATGAGAGCTTTTTATTGATATATAATTCCCATTCCATATAACTCACCCGTTTAAAGTGGACAGTTCGGTGGTTTCATTATATTCACAGAGTTGTGCAGCCATCACCCCATCTATTTCAGACCATTTCTGTCACCCCCCAAAGAAGCTGTGCACCCATTAGCAGTCATTTCCTGTTTCCCTCCAACCCCTCCTCACCCCCAGCCCTATGCAACCACCAGCACACTTTGTGGGTTGGTCTATTCTGGACGTTTCCTATGAATGGCGGTTTTCACTGAGTGTCGTGCTTTCAAGGTTCCTCCCCTGCCTAAACTAAATACCAAGTTCACTAAGCAGTTGTCGGCGCTCCGCTCCTGTTCACATCCAGATAATATTCCACGGTGTGGATCTACCACAGTTTACTTATCCACCTTTTGTTCGTCTGTGAGATAAACTCCTAGAAGTAGATTGTTGAATCAAATGGTAATACTAAGAAAAGCAGAAATTGGGCCTTTGTCCTAATATATGGTATAACTAGTCCATTTTGGTATTTTTTATCCTCTTACTAAATAACATCCCTAGTGGCCCGAAAGATCAAGTTTATTGTCTTCTGTGTCTGAGCCCCACCCCACCCCCCCAAAAAGTAAAAATAAAAGAGAGGGTGTTTGTAATGTGGAAATGAAAGTCCAGGGCACTCAACACAATGGAGGGGGTGGAGAGTGGCCCAGCTCTCTGACTCAGGTCAAGCCAGTTTGCCATCTCCAGTAGATGAGAATCAATCTATTTATCATAAGACTCTTAACTCTTCTCCACAGTTTTCATTAAGGAATTTTTTTTTAAAGATTTTATTTATTTATTTGACAGAGAGAGAGCAGGGAGAGTGTCAGGCAGAGGGAGAGGGAGAAGCAGGCTCCCCGCAGAGCAAAGGAAGCCCGACGTGGGACTTGATTCCAGGACCCTGGGATCATGACCTGAGCTGAAGGCAGTCGCTTAACCAACTGAGCCACCCAGGCGCCCTCATTAAGAAATTTTTTGTCTGGAAATGAAACCCCAACTTTTAGAAACTAAATACCAAGTTCACTAAGTTGAGTTGAGTTCCTGGTATCTGTAGCTTTCTTTCTTTCTTTTTATTTTTTTTAAGTAATCGCTTCAAAAACGGTCTTTCCTGACTCATTCCATATCGTTAGGTAAACCAAAGTGGCCACAGAAATTGGGAAGAGCTTCTTACCCTAAATAGTCGTTACTTATGGTAGTGGGGAGCCACCACGGTAGCTGTTAACACAGCTGAGATCATGGTGTTCTTATCCCTTCTTCCAGATGAGCCAGCTGTCAGGTCTGAGAGCTTTCCCAGCACCGCCCAGCCAGTATGGGATGCTGTGGCTGAGCCCAGCTCTCAAACTCAGAGGGCAGGCTCCTTTTACTGGACCCTCGCAGGGCACAGACGTCCTAGAGTCAGGCCTTCTATCTGGCACCCTCCGATGGGCCAAGGCTGCATGAAAACTCAGGGAAAAGGGTGAAGGCGGGTGGGGGACAATTGTGCCTGACTTGAGTTTGATGATGACAGCCACCCCTAGGGGCTCTTTTGGATCTAAAGCTGCAAAATACAAAAAGAATCTGTCTCTGTGTCCATGTAAGGGCTTGGCCATGCCAGTGTGTGCAGGCAGAAACAGGTGTGGTCTAGTTCCAGTTTAGGCCAGCCTGCCAGCCCTGGGCCACATCAACATTATCAGCTTTAGGTTAATAGGATGATATTGTCTTGGGAGTTGCTTTTCTTTGTTTAATAGACCAGGGCAGCGGTACTCAAAGATGTCACATTTTAAAATTTCGCTTATCGGTAAATTAAAAATGGTCCCCAGAGTCCATAACCCAGGGACCTCAAAAACCCTTGGCACATGCTGTGGGAGATTTGCAGCAATTCTGAAGAAAAGACAGCTTCCTTATTCCCAGTGACAGGGCCTGCTGACTGCCTGCCCCAGGACCACTGGGCACCCAGCAGCAGAAAAAAATTGACAATATCATTATAGCAGCCCCTAGGCTCACCAAAGATGAGTGCGACCATCCTCAAAATCTTAGCAGCATCACCATGTTAAACTCTCTGTTCTGAGACATGTAAAGGTTTTTTTTATCTGTGGAGGGCAAACTTAACAATCGGTTATTTGGAAAAGACAGAACCAGATGCTTTCAGTGGATGTTTATGCTTGGTCTCCCAGTACCTTTGAGGGAGGCAGAAACCACCTGCTGTGATTGAAGCCAGATGCCCAGAAGCCCTGATGCTTTTTCCTGCTTCCCTTGCAGCTAAGACTCAGGCATGTGACCGGGTTTCAACCACTCAGACTCACCTGAAGTGGATTTTGAATCTTCAGCTGTAGACACAAAAGAGGCAGGATCTGACCTGGTGAGGGGTTGGCAGCTACACCCACTTTCCAGGGGCAACGGTGGGCAGGGTCCTAATGTTATTAGCATCCCGCATGGCCATTGGCACTGTCACCAGGCAGGCCAGGGTTGGGGGGGTTGCACACAGTGTTTCTCCCTGGAAGCATTTTTGCGTGTGATTTTAGGTGCTGCTTCTCCCCTCTTTAGCCTTGAAACCTGGTTCTCCAGCTTTCTTTGATTTGCAGCTATCTGACACCCTTTAGTCAGTTGCTTCTCTGCTTAAACTAGCCAGAATTACTTGTTTGTAACAAAGAGCCTGACCAATGGAAGCTTACACATCACTTCTGTGCTTCCCTATTACTTACCCACCCCCAGGCCAGATTTCACTCTGTGCTTCTCCCTGGGTATCTGCCTGGTTGTTCCACTCACTTTCATCATGGGAAAACCAAACTCGCTCTTCTTAGAACTTCCTTTCCATTTGGTAGTATCTCATTGTTCCTTCAGTCATAAGGATGTGAACTTTTTGGATTCATTCTTGAACCATCTTTCCTCCACACCCAACCCCCTACGCAGTGTGGCTCATTCTCCCTATAGCCTTGACTCACCTCTGTTGTATTAGCCCCGAATGCCCAGGCCAGGACTTTTGCAGCTGCCTGATTGAACTCTCTACCAACAGTGTGGCCCCTCATCAAATTGTCCCTTCCACTGGCCACCTGGCCTACCTCCACCATGTCATGTGCTCAGGCCATCACCCGTGTGGTGTACTTATTACAAATGGCCTCCATTCTGCACCCTTCCGTGCACCCCATCCTGCAGTGTGACTTTGCGACTCTTCCCATTGGGCGATGGAGTGTGTTTCTTGTGTTCCTTTCACCTCTGGTTGCAGCAGGGCAGTCGGATGCAGTGATGAAGCACAGGCCACAGCATCCATCTTCCCTGCCTGGGTACCAGCCCCAGCTGCGTCCTGTTATGGCCACGTGACCTTGGGCCTCCTCCTCTGGAAAACGAAGCTAATAATGGTACCTACTTTCAGAGGCTTGCTGTGGAGAAGAGGCAAGATAAAGAACCTGGCATGAAATACGCACTGAATAAATGGTGGCTGAAGCGTCGTCCTCCACCATCCTCTCCCATCTTGCCGTTGTCATTGTCCTTGCCCGCAGCAGGAGCAGCAGGTCTTCCTGTGCAGTTCTGCTCCAGTTCCGATCTTCTGGAAGACTTCTCCAGAAGTACCAGTTTCTAGTGATTCCTTCTACTTCTAAACCCCGTAGTCTGTTTCATTAATGCTGTGCCAAGATCAGCCTGTCATCTGCTGCGTTTGTCCAGCGCACATGGTCTAGTTAAGAGTCTGGATTTTGGAGTCAGAGGACGTGACTAATTAACCCGGTGACTTTGGTCTAGTTACTTACCCTCTGTAAGCCTCAGACTCTGGACAACTGTGGAAAATAGTAAGAATGGAAAGCAGTAGGTGTATCAGGACTGGCTGAGGTAATGACTGGGGAACATTTCGCACAATCTCTGGCACCTGATGAGCACTCAGTAAGTGTCCCACCTGCTACGGTGTGGCTGCTTGTATTGCATCCCAGCCCCTACCACGGTATTGGACACTAGTAGGTGTTCAAAGCATATATGCTCTTTGGAGACAGAAAGACCTGAGTTTAGAACGGAGTCCTTTAGGAGCTGTTCCTAGACCTTGCTGAGCATCTGCTTCCTTATCTGGAAGCCAAGGGTTGTGACATCTATGTTCTTGGGTTGTCTGGAGGATTAAACGAGATCATAAATTACAGGGCCTGTGACGGACCTTGGTGGTAGCAGGGATGGAGTGATGTCCTTGCTGGTTTTCCTTTATCCTCACTTGACACCATTCTGGACCGAAGTGACGAGATCCTCCTCTGCCTTTCGTTGCCATATATTTTGCTCTGTTTTAGAGCACCCCTAGCTTTCTACCAAATTTATTTGGAAACATGGTGTTTTCAGCCAAATGCTCTGACACACCTCCGTTTCCTGTAAATAATTACACAATGTTTTAATCTGGTATCATTTTAGAGCATTCTGGGAAGACCTTTTATCCTTTCTTAAAAGGTTGCCATTAGGCTTGGGTTTGGTAGATCATCTGGAAGGAAGGAAGCCCGTCATGGATGCAAACTGTTATGTACTCATGGTAGCTCTGCTTCTAAGACCCCCATGTGGATTAGCAATGCCTAGGGTCTGAGGTCTTGTCTATAAAATACCAAATGCTCCAAGGGAAACTAGTCCAAGGCATTCAGTTTTGTGGATTTTACTTGCAAGTGTTTAGGCCCTTCTGTACGGTTCGGGTATGCACTCCCTTCAGACAGACTGCGTTGCATGGGACCCTTCGCATCTGCTAATGTTTGTAGCTAGACTTTGGAGTTCCGTGTTACTCTAGATTAGGGCGGCCACCCAACCTGCTTTGCCAGGGACTGTCCTGGTTACAGCACTAACACGTCTCACGTCCTAGGAAGCCCCTTAGTTCTGGGCAAACCGAGATGGTTGGTCACCCTCAACGTGCTATCGTACAGTCTTCCTATACCCAGATTGTCGTTTGTGAAGATAAACACTTTTCAGGGCATTGTAACTAAAAATTATAGAAGTGAAACATGGAAAATTGTTGATACATGCATTTCATATAAATGCTCACCACTCTATAGGAAGAAACAACCCATCGGGAATATATTTTAGGAGAGCGTTACGGTCAAGGTCTACAACTTTGGTCTTAGGGGTTAAAATTGCACCCTAAACTTGGCTAAGCGCCCTTTAATTGCTTACTTTTGTCTGATTTATTATTTTGCTGCCTGGCTTTCCTGGTATCACTCAGGAGAATCACTGTTGCTAAATACATACGTCTCTGTGGCTCCTTCCTGTGGAGCAGCTTGCAGATGACCCCACTCTGTCACAGATCACCCCTCTTGTGGTCTCTGCCCTTGTGACTTCCCATCCGGGGGCTCCTGTTTAAAACCACAGCCGTCTGTGTCTGCGGATTGTCAGGATGGACAACATGCTCTCCCAGTCCTGTGGATGTAGCATCGTACCTATTTCAGAGGCTCTGCAGCTGAACCAACTTCTGCTTCTTTGAGGCACCCTGCAGAACCTGCAATGAAGTTTAAATATGTCACTTAACTTGGATTTTATGTCACACTACCCCAACATATCTACCAAATTTGCTGAATGACACATTCTAGCTATTTTCATATGACGAGGCAACAGAGAATGAATTAATATCATTATATGGATATGAGCCTTCTCAAACGTATTGATGTCTATTATAAGAGTGATCTAACATCCGAGCTAGTAGATACATAAAGAGATAGATTGAAATGCTTGCAAAAGGGTCACCCTGAGAGAATTTCAGTGGTTAACCCACAAGGGTCACTGTGACAGTCCTAGAAATGATGCAGTTCCTTTGCCCCGAGACACTCCTCAGAGACCTTTGACCCCATTGTTTGCTCCCTCGCACCCAAGAGAGAGAACACTGTCACTTGCCCTGCAGCTTCCTGGGCACAGGACTTTCATCGTGAGTCTTACCCTCCCCCCCCCGCCACCCTTCCTGCTGTATGTTAACATTTTCTCTAATTTGTTCCTCTCTAAGGTCCAAGAAAAGCTGGTATTCTCCCTGTTGGCCTCTTCCTATCCCAGCAATAGAGAAGGTCCCGTGCAAATTAGATTTTTATAAATAGACTGCGTGCGGCAGAGGATCTTGGAGATCTCTACAGTTTCTCCTTTTGTAGGGCGCGGAATCCGTGTGTATGCGCACTAATCCCCTCAGTTTGTTTAATCAGATGCCTGTGGATCAGATTGAGAAATTGCGTGCCGCCCCCCACCCCCACCCCTGTAGTGAATCAAGAACAGTGGCTGTTAGTGTGCGGGGCCCTTTTCTTGGGAGGAAGAGCAGCCCTGGTGTGTGCGTGTGTGCATGCACAGCAGATCCAAGACCAATAAGCAGGTGCCTGTGAAAGTGGCCTTGAACTACAAGGGCTTCCTCTGGTTTGGGTTTGGCTTGAAAACATCCCATCAAAATGATGGAGGGACAGAGCCGGTTTTGAAACCAATCTTTATTAGTTCATTTGTCCTCCTCGAGACTGCAAAACCTCCCGTGAGTGGATTCAAAGGCCTCAGTGCACCTGGGTGTGGCTCTTTGCTCCAGATGCACTTTGAAGACCCGCTACCTCTCTGTCTTCAACCTGACAGAACTGCCACCCAAGGAAGTAGAAGGTCGGAGCCGGGACTGACGGGCAGCCAGGGAGGAAAGCCGGAAAGGACCCCGGGGTGGTCGCATGCGTTGTAGGGAAGTAGCCTGATGAACTTTTCAGCAACCCAGAGCCTCGTTGGTGGCTGTCTTGGTTCATCCTTGTCCAGCTTCTTCACAGCCCACACGGGAGGAACAGCTGCACTTCCTCTTCCTGGGTTGGATTTCCAGAAGGCTAGGCTCTGCAGGAGTAACCACAGGTGCGTGTGGGGCTCCCACCGGGAGCATGGTCCAGGGAAAAGGAAGGAAGCACAGACTTCTTGTGAAAAATAGAAAGTGTGTTCAAATCACCCCGCACAGTAGGGGAGGGGGATTCTAGAGGAGAGAGGGATTTATGAGGATCTTGAAGGAAGGGGATTCTCTCGTAAGAAACAGAAATCTACTCAAACTTTAGGGGAAAAAAAAAGTGTGTCGGGGTTGGGGGCGGTCAGGAGGATTTTAGTGAATGGGAGGGAGGAGTCCCCTGAGAGCTGAGGAGGAGGGGGAGACTAGTGGGCACAGAGCCGGGAAAGGCAGTGGCCGCTGACTTCTGCCTTGCCTGGGTCCCCATGGCCTTCTCCACTTCGTTGTTCCCCTGTCCGAAGACCAGCTTTCTCGATTTGGGCACACATACAGAATGATCCCCGCCCTGCCTTCATGTCGTCTCATAGCTCCTCTCCTCAGTGAGGTGCATAGATACAAAAGGTTCAATTTCCAATGCCCAGAAGAGAGCGTGTGATTGGCTCAGGTGGGATCGGATGTCTCCTGAGACCAGCCAGCCATCGCCAGAGGCTGGGGTCACACTGTACAAACATGGCTGCTGGCGCTCGTCCCTCTCCGTGTGTGCCAGTGGGGGGCAGGAATCTTCTAGATGGATCTCTCCTGGAGGGGAGAGGAGGGTCTTTTGGATGCAAGCAACAGAAATCAGTGGCTGATTGAAGGTGAAAAATGGATTCATTGAAAAGATTAGAGGTGGTTCAAGGATTGAAGGAGAAGCTGAAAAATGGGCATCTGGAGAGCAGAGGGCCCCAACCAGCCCTGGGGACTTGAGAAGCCGAGCATCTGCGGCCACCATGCTCCATGCTCCTGTCACTCCACTCGAGAATCGGTGCCAGGGAGGGGGAGTCAGAGTGGCCCAGCTGACATGTGCACCCACACCTCTGCCGGGGAGAGCATGTCGTCCTAAATGGCCATCCCAGCAGAGTCTGTGAACAACTGGCTAAGGTGGTCCTGCCAATCACAGTGTGGCGCAGTTGTCAGAAAAAGGAGAGACCGAATACAGGGCCGGTAAAACCGACAGAGTCGACCACAGAGAGGGCCACTCTGAAACAAGACGCAGGGGCAGGACAGCCCTGAGGTTAGTCAGGGGACTTGCAGAGACCTGCTTGGCTGGGTTGGAAGGGAGGGGAGACGGTGCATGAACATCGTCCGCCTTTCCCAGGCTCTGACACACCTCTGCCTCCTGGAACCGATTTCCCCACCACCCAGAGTGAAGGCGGGGAACCCGGCAGCTTAGGGAAGACGCTCGGAAGCCATGGCTGTGTGCTGGCTGGTCTCAAGACTCCTTGTCCTGCAGTTCTGCTTGCTCCCACTCCCACCACCCCCCTCCCTCGCCTACCGAGCTCACCCTGTGCCAGGCACCAGTGCTCCCGTGGCTGCCGGCCTGGGACCCTTGTGCACACATGGGGTGGGGAGCAGTAGTCCTGGTCTGACTCAATGGATTGGCGGTAAGCATCGAGCGGGGAAAACCCTGAACAAAACAGAAATAAAAGCTGTCCTGCAGAGCTAGATTTCAGTAGGTAATTCTCACCAGACCCAAATATTTTCCTTTGTTGGTGCTTAAGTCTAGTGGAAGTTTTGAAAGCACTGCATTTGTAACGTCTGTATAGGTCTGCTCAGGCTGCTGTAACAGATTGCCACAGACAGGGCAGCTTTAACAACATGCATTTCTTTCTCACGGGAGGTCCGAGATCAAGGTGCCGGCAGATCTGGTGTCTGATGAGGGGCTCTTCCTGGGTTGCACATGACCGCCTTTCTGCTGTGTCCTCACACGGAGGAGAGCAGAGAGAGGAAGCAAGCTTGCTTGTAAATCTGAAGGGCAAAAGAGGTTGGAGTTGATACTGCCACACGGGCAGAATTACATATATAATTTTTCAAACCATTACAAAGACTCTCTCTCTGTCTGTTCATTTGTTTACCTGCCAGGATGATCCAATTCTCAAGAGTAACCGATTTTCAGAGTTTAATAAATTTGATCTACTTAAAACTGACGAAATTGATTTATTCCCACCCATCCAAAGACCACTGTGGTTGACCAGAAGGCAGTTAGGGAGAATTAAGTGAGGGCTGTCAGGATCGAACAAAGCTTTGCCGTGTGTGTGTTAGAGTAATAGGTAATGTGAGAGTGTCTCACCCAACACGGCAGCCTCTTCACACCTGAGCAGCAAGCGATTCAGGTGCACATCTGTGTTATAAACGAACATCAAGTAGGCCCTTTAAGACCTACAGAGTGCTTCTCACCAAAAATCCAGTTCCAACCCGTGACCTTCTTCTAGTAGCGTTTTCTTAGAGAGCCTTTTCATAATAGTACTTTACCTCTGCACTACTGTTGCGTTTGATTTCATGAACCAGAACCAGTTTATTAGGAGAAACCTTTATCTTCAAGGCAAAGCCGTGGAGGGGGAAGCACTCGGACCTTGGACTCTGGCCCTGCGGTCTACGGGCTTAGTGACTCTAGGAAGCCTCCTCTTTATTTCTGATTCAGTGTTCTTTGTTGAGTTGCCTCAAAAGACATTTCTCATTATCACCGAGTCTTCAACTCTTTCTGAGGATTAGGTATTGGGCTCCAAATTTTTTAAATTTTAGACGTTTCAGCATTTAAAAAAAAAACTGAAAAGCATAAAGAGTGCCAAAAATAGTCTAAAGATGAATGTAATGAGTATAATGTGTCTACCGGCGAGCTTCTGAAGTAAAACGTGAACACAGCTCTGGAAGCCGCCTGTATGCCACTTTCGTTAGGGATTAAGGGCATGTGACAGAAAATCCCAAGTAAGTGTGGCATGTTCTGTCTCCGGCAATGAGAAGTTTGCGGGTGAGCGTTCCCGGGACCCAGGCTTCTCTAGCTCCGTGCTCCTCCATCGTCAGCATACAGCCCTTGTTCCCGGCTCCAGCAACCCTCACGTCAGACGCCTGGGAAGGAGGTAAGGCCAGTGCAGAAGGGCTTTTCAGGAAGGGCCCCCTAACGACTTCCAATGCAGAGACTGGACTTGCACTGGAAAATACAGTCTTTAGCAGGTGCTGCTAATAAGGAAGGAGAAGGGTGATTAGGGGGGCAGCTAGCAGCTTCTCCCCTTGAGGCAAACGCTATCCTGAGTTCAAAGGGTTTTAAAATGGGATCTCTTTATGTTTTTACTCTATGTGTATGACCCCTCCCCCAGGAAGACCTAAGCTTATTTTACATGTTTTCGTGTAAATGGTAGCATGATCTGTGTGTGTTCTGCCCCAACGAGCTGTATGTGGGAGTCCTCTAGATTGACATGAAGCACGCTGGCTCGTTTCTCTCCACTGTTGGAGAGTATTTCCATGGACAAGCACCCCACAGCTTACTTACTTCCTCAGTCGCTGTGTTGTCGTCCGACAGATAAGGTGTTTGCGGTTTTTTGCTACTACATTTACTCTCTCCCATTCCATTAGCCAATCCATCGGTTTTTCTCCCCATTGTGGGTGTTATTTTCCTACTTCTTTGCATTTCTGGTTATTTTTGGTTGGACACCAGACATAGTGAATTTTACCTTGTTGGATGATGGATATTTCTCTCTTCCTGTATTTTTTTTTTTTAAAGCTTTTATTTATTTGACAGAGAGAGAGAGCAAGAGCGGGAACACAAGCAGGGGGAGTGGGAGAGGGAGAAGCAGGCTTCCCGCTGAGCAGGGAGCCCGATGTGGGACTCCATCCCAGGACCCTGGGATCATGACATGAGCCAAAGGCAGACGCTTAACGACTGAGCCACCCAGGCGCCCCCTGTTAGTATTTTTGAGCCGTTCTGGGGCACAGCTGTTTGGAACAGTTCATCCTTTTCAGTCTTGCTTTTAAGTTTATGGGCAGGGCCCGAGCCACGTTTGGTTTGGGGCTAATTTTTCCCACTACTGAAGCAAACCCCTTTGAGTATTTTTCCCAACGGCCCCTGAATTAGGAGGCTTTCCCCTCTGGCTGGTGGGGATGGGAATCGTTCCCGGCCCTGTGTGGACACTGAGGACTGTTCTCTCTGCATCTTTCAGATGTTTCCTTCCTTGGCCTGGGATGGTTCCCTCACCTGCGCTGATCTGTTCTCAGCCATCAAGGGGGACCCTGGAGTTCTCTGTCCAAACAGCTCTGTCCTTGCTCATTCTCTGCCCTCAAACTCTGGACCCCTGTTGCCTGGACTCTTAGCTCAGAGACGGCGGGCTCTGCCTGGGTCTGCTCTTCCTGCAGCACCGCGGGAGACTCTGCACACAGTGTCTGGGCTGTGGCCGGCCCCACCTCACTTGCTCCTGCCTCCAGGTCAGTGTCCTGAGCACCAGTGGTTCGTCGAATTTTCCAGTGTTTCACTTGTTCCAGGCAGGAGGGTAAACCCCGTGTGTGTTCCTTCTCCTTGCCTGGAAGCAGAAGTAAGTCCCTGTGTGCTTGTTAATTTCCTTTTTGTAATTGCTGGAGAGGTGTTTTTGGATCACATGGATTTCTTCCTCTCTGAATTGTCTGTTCTTGTCTGCCTGTTTTTTTTTTCCATTGAGAGAGGGAGAGAGAGATATATATATATATCTTTTTCTTAGTAACTTGGAATAGCTATGTATTTCACAGATTAATCTTTTGTCAGCATATCTCAGTTGTTGCTATCTTTTCTTAGATTGAATTGTCTTTTCATTTTAAAAATTATTTTTGTTGAACCGAAGTTTTAAGCTTTAATATAGTCCAGTTTGTCAGTTTCCTTTATGGTCAGTGCACTTTTTATTCTAAGAAATCATTCTTTACCCTGAAGTCATTAAGCTATCCTACTATATTTTCTTCTAAAAGCTTAACAAGGTCCTTATATTTTGGACTTTAATTTATTTGGAATTGATTTTAGTGTGTGGTGGGAGTGGGATCCGGTTTTATCTTACTGTTTTCTAGTTGTGATCGCCAGTTGCCCCAGCCCCATGTAATGATGAGTCTACCTGTGAAGACAAGAGTTAGCATGGCAGGCCTGAGACTGCCATAGGGGGGCCTGTCCACACAGCTGGCTGGCATCTGGGAACCAGCATTTTGGGGGGTTCCCAGAACTGACGAGACCTCACTGTGCCGCAGCTGTGTAGACCATGTGGCTTACGTGGAACCCCTGCTTCCATTCTGTGAGTCTGGAATGTTCTATGTGCCTGGCAGAGGCTGGCTGCATGACCAGCCCCCAATAAAAGGCCTGACACGGGGTCTTAAGGTGTTTTCTTGATAGACAACATGTCACACGTGTTGTCACAGCTCACTGCCGAAGGAGTTAAGCGTGTCCTCTGTGCCTCTCCTGGGAGAGGACTCTGGGAAGCTGGTGGCTGATTTCCTGCATGCTTTGCTGTGTATCCTCTGCTGCAATAAATCACAGCCATGAGCATGACTGTGTGCAGAGTTCTGCCCCGTGAGCCCTCCTAAGAGTCATCAGACCTGGGAGAGGTCTTGCGGACTTCTCAGAAGTAGATACTGGGCAGTGTTCGTAACGACTCCTGAACACTAGTTTCTTCATTGGAGCACCTAAGGCCTGTTCCCTCTCGGGTGGTTTATACAATTCTTGGCATATACCCTGTGCCACTCAATAAATGGTAATTAATAACCCTAAGAAAGGAGCAGGTAAAGCGCTATGGTAGTTTGGAGGAAGGTGTTAAATAATCAGCAGTAAATCTTTCAGGCGGGTATATTTTATGTTTTTGCAATTAGTGAAACAAATTGTGATTGCCAACCGTAAATAGATATGGGAAAAAAGTGTTTTTTTTTTTATCATCTTGAAATATTTATAATTCCTCTAATATCTTCAGGTAAGAATTTTCTGCCTCCCTCATTCATGTCTGAGAATTTAAAATCCCAAGGTCATTTATAACATGCTTGGCATTCCCACCTCCATGTCATGCTCTGGCCTGAATGTTTGTGTCTCCCACAGAATTCCTATTTTGAAGTCCTAGCCCCCGATGGGATGGTATTAGGAGGTGGGGCCTTTGGGAGGGGTGATTAGATCCCATTTGGGAAGTGAGTGGGATAAGTGCTTCATAAAAGGGACCCCAAGAGCTCCCCGGCCCCTCTTAACCACCACGCGAGGACGCAGCAAGACGTCGGCCACTTGCAACCCGGAACAGGGCCTCACCAGAACCTGGCCATGCCGGCACCCTGATCTTGGACTTCCAGTCTCCAGAACTGTGAGAAAGAAGTTTCTGTTCTGTGTAAGTCACCCAGTCTCTGATACTGTGTTATAGCAGCCCGAACTGAGACATGTCAATGTGTGATTTCTAACATAGCAAGCCAACTATTCAACCAGTTTCTTACATTCATACTATGTTTCTTTAGGGAGCAGTTTATTATTGGTTAATCGCTTAAATCACAAGTGATTCCATGCTTTGTCATGTTTTGAAAGACATGTCCACAGTAATTTAAAATAGTTTTTCTACAGGTATCATTTCTATATATTTCTCTGTCCATGTGTTTCTAGGAATGCCTCTATTTTGTCATATCTTAAATCCTGTTGACTTTTGTTGACCGTAGACCAGAATAAGCACACACAGAACGGTTGGCCGTATGTGCTAGAGGTCGTGAGCTGTAGCACAGTTAACTGCAAATCCTCCCCTAAAACTAGAGCTGTTGTCTGATTTGTCTGTCCCATAGAAATTCACATATCGGACCAGCTTTTCCATAGTGAGTTTTTCTCGTGGCTCGTGTGAATAGATCAGTAGTGTCCAACTAGCTTTTTCCCCTAATGAAGGGAAGCAGATAATCATGCCCATTTCAAAAACTGCTCTAAATTAAGCGTAATGTCTTTAACCATATCCACAGTGAGAGGATATCCCTTCATCACTCGTGATGATTACCGTCTCTTTCCGTTCACGTAATTCTCCGCAGCCCTCCGTAAACAGGTCTGTCTCAATTCACTTACTCTACAAAAAAAGCATCCAAAGAAGATTTAATTTTTCTGCTCACGTTTTGAAGTCTGATCTCAAACTATTCAGAAGGTCTCTGCTGCCATCCATGGTTTACCCTGTCTGCTGTCCTACCCACTTATATTATCAGTCTCATCCAGCCTGAAGTTACTGTCGTGTTTTGTCATAATCGGTCCCATTATCTTCCCGTGTCAGGCAGTTCTCCCGGTTTGGAAGCGGGAATGTCCCTAATACAGTGCTGGCTCTTCAGACCGATGAAGCAGATTACTTACCAGGCATGTTAATTGGGTGTGGGCCCTTCACCTTTTCTCTGTAGATAGCAGGCACATCACTTAGGAGAGTGTTCAGCTACAGGGAGTGGCCACCCAAGTTTTGGAGGCTTAAACAAGTAACTCTGCAGTCCAGCAGCCCAGCAGGGCCCTCAGGGTCCCAGGGTCTTTCTGACTGTAAGCCCCATCACCCTTAGCGTGCTGGCTTTCATGTTCCTGCTTGTTACCTTGTGGTCGAAACATAGGGTTCCCCTCTTATCAGGAAGGTGAATGAGTCCCTAGGATTATGCCCTCTGCACACACCTCCACCCCCGACCCCTACCCCACCAGCAGATGGACTCCTGCTGAGGTCCCCTTGGTCAGATCAGGGCTACATGGACTATTCCTGGACTCCAGGGAATCTTAGAAAACAGGGACGAAGAAAGTGCTCATTGGCATGGTCCAATCAGAGTCCATCACCAGGGCACAGCACAGTGCTGCCCTGAACAAGATTAGGTTTCTGTCGGCAAGGGAGAAGGGGTCCTGCGTACACAATACGCCACAGGTAGGAATTTTCAGTCTCTGTCTTTCTCTCGTATACCACACCACACCCACAGGTAGATACCGATAGCCACCAGGATTCAATATGAACATGCCCCCCACTTTGCCAAACTCACTCACATAGCTTCCCCTTGCTCTTAGGGGGAAAAACCCTATCTACTTATTAAAAAAAAAAAAAAAGGTCCAGAGAGGTCTGGCCCTCCCCACTGCCCACGGCCTGATCTTGCATTGTGCTGTCTGCGCTCCCTGCACCCTCTGCACCAGCCCACGGTCCTGGTTAGCATCCTCTTGCTTTGTACTCTTTTCCTACCGTGGGGCCGTGCACCTGCTGTTCACTCTGCTGAGCATTCTCTCCTTCGTCCCCTTCACCCCTGACCTTCTCCACTGGCTCAAAACCCCTTATATACAAAGGACAGAATTTCAAATATCCCCCTTCTTTGTAACACTAATAATACATTCTGATTTTACATGTATACGTGAGCCCCCTTTATTGTCCTTATCATCAGTAGACAATAAGCTCCACATGAGCAAGGACCAGACAGAATTATACCCATGATTTCTATTCTTTTAGAATGCTTTTGGCTGTGGATTTTAAGAAAAAGTGGCTTAAATAAAATAGGGCCTATTTTTCTCACGTAATAAATAACAAGTCTAAAAGTCGGCACTTGCCGGTATTACGTTGCTTAACACTGTCACGATCAGTGTCTTTGCTGTGTTCTCGTGACTCTCCTCATGACTGCAAGATGGCTGCTGTGGCCCAGGCATCCCTTCCATGTTTAAGAGAAGGAAGGGAGGGAGGCATTACCACTGGCCTGTGACCCTGTCATCAAGAAAGCAAAAGTTTCCCTGGAATCCCCCCAGGCATTTTCTTCTTGTGTCACTTTGTTACTTTGCCACTTCTAGCCAGAAGGGACCCCAGAAACCAGGTCTGTAGCTTTTTCCAGCCTCCGTACTGGAGGTGAACGAGAGAGAAAAAGGGAAGACATGGGAGTTAGGCCAGCCTACTAGTGATGGTCTGCCCACCCCTGTTCGTCCAGCATTCACCTGGACAAGTACTTTGGTGTTAGTGGACAAGTAGGAAAAACTCACTTGCTTTGATTATTTGTACATTCATTCATCCATTGTCTGAGGTGTGAGCCAGTCTCTATACTCATACCCTACACATACATTTTCTTATTCTCAGGACAGCTCTAGCAAGTAGACATTATGAGCCTTATTTTGCAATTAGAAATGGAATCTCAGGAAGAATCAATGACTTGCCTAAGGTTATGCAGCTCAGTAAGGGGCAGAACCAAGACTCAAAGCCAGACCTCCTCCCAGCAGATCCTCTTGCCTTCCACAGTGACACCCTGCTTGCTGGAGTGATTACAGTGGATCTCCTGCACTTGACCTTTTCCTGCCGGGGGGCACCGACTATGGCCTGCCAGAGTTTAGCTTCTACATTAAACACGTTTTGGTAGAAACAGTTTGTTAATAATATTGCAACAGTAATTTGGGATGATTGTATCTTTGGGGTCTAATAAAGTGACTTTCATTCCCTGAGTAGGGTTGTAATTTTTAGCATGGGGCCTGGGATGGTAGCCTACTTAATAAACATTTACCCAGCAGTTAGTCCATACTCTTAGATTCTAAATCATTTGTATAATCTTTTGCTGTTTAAGTAGGTGAGACACTGCCAGGAGCTTTTGCCCTTCATTATTCCCGAAAATCCCAGCATTCTTGTTTCAGAATAAAAGAAACCGTGATCATCTATATTCATGCCCTCAGCTTACAGCTGTGCATTTATGAACTAAAATACTCAGAGACGTTTCATCCCTGCAACATGCTCTTTAGTAGTGTGTGCGTGTGTTTTTTGTATGTTTGATTGTAAAAGTAATAAATGCTCAATTGAGAGAAATTAGGGAAGAAGAATAATGAGAAAAATTACTCATAATTCTATGCCACCCAGAGGCAATAACTATTAACATTTTTGGCATATTTCCTTTCTAATCTTTAAAAAAAAATTTTTTTTGCATAGCTGAGTTCATACATTATTTGCAGTTTTCTGCACTGTGATTTTTCATGTAACGTAAATAAGCCTCTTTGTTATTACAAGCATCATTGTGAATGGCTGCATAATGTCCCTTCATTAAAAACACACCATCTTTCATATTTTTTAAATGCGCACTAAAATAAAACAGAGCCCCTTAAGTAATAAGTAATAAGTAAATAAAATAGAGCCCCTTAAGAAAAAATACTTTGAATATTATTTTACATGCCTTAGGACAAACATTTTCTTGATAGATATTCTTCAGCATTGGTCTCTTCATTTTAAGATTTTGTAAATGTGTTTTGTGGTGTCACATGCCCAAGCGTATTCCCCATTTTGCTGATCTCTTTACTGCGGCAATGTTTGTTCTCTTTCCAAATGTCCAGTGTCTTCCTCATTTTATGGCTCCCGCGATTGGTTCCTGTTTCCCGGGCCCGTGTCATATGTCTTGATTTCTTCCTGCCCAGCAAGCACTAGGGTGCTGACCCCAAATCCAGATTTATCAAGACAACAGTGTGAAAGCATGTGTTCTATTCAGCCGCCCTCTTCCTTCTTTCTCCCCAAGAGCTGCAGAGTGCCAGGCTGTCATCTGGAAGTCTGAGTAGCTGCAACACATGTTTGAGGAGGTATGACTATCATTTCTTCTGTGGCCAGGTCTAGTGCTCAAGTTTATATGGAGACAGTATGTTTTCTCATGTTTGTTTTGGTTTTGCATTTCAAAGCCTGGAAAATAACTTATTCTACTCCCTCAAGTACCGTATGCTACAAATATGAGAACCCATCAGAACAGAAGTTTGTTTTTTTTTCTTTTAAAGATTTTATTTATTTATTTGAGAGGGAGAGAGGGTACAAGGAGGTTGGGGGGCAGAGGGAGAGGGAGACGCAGACTCCCTGCCAACCCCCAATGTGGGACTCATTCCCAGGACCCTGAGATCATGACCTAGCCGAAGGCAGACATTTAACTGAGCCACCCAGGCACCCTGGGATTTTTTAATTTTTAGTAAAATATATTTCTCTCTTTTTTTTTTTTTTTCAGAAGACATCATTTCCTCTTAAGTCAAATGCATAATTCAAGGGGTGATTTTTTTTATTTTTTATTTTTTTTTAGCATCAGGTCTGCAGGGCATATTCCAACTCTGTATTATAAGAAGAGTGGAGAACTGGTACCCAGTATTCTCCTTCCAGTTCCAAGCCCTCACCTGTGACCTTTCATTTTCTTATGTATATGAACCTGCATGTGATTGCACTGTGATTGTCAAAAAAGACTAAAACGCTTCTAGGGTTTGCAAATGGCTGTTCCCAACACAGAAATCGTTGCTGCCTCACCGAGACTTCAGTCTGACAATTTCTCTGCAGATTATTAACTGGCTTGTCTGTGCACAGGAAGCCTGTTGGTCTTAGAATGGTGTGGTGCGCTGGAGTCCAGTTTGCAGGCCCGCGACTAACAAAGCACTGGCAAATCCCTCCCTGTTTCTCTCTGTCGTGCCTCGTGGTGTGAGGATGTCCACGCTGCTCCAGGAGGCTGGTCTCTTAGAGAATAATGTGACTACCAACCAGCCTTGCATCCCTCTCTTGTGGTGAGGAGGAGGTTGCAGGTCTAGGGGCATTGGGGCTACAGCGGGTGGTATGATGGGGCGCATAGTCTGAGGCTCTTCTTAGTGAAAGTGAGCACAGCCTTTGACTTACACATTCCTTCATTCCTGCTTTTCCCTCTACATCTGGCTCTTTCTAGAAAATTATTTGTAATAGAAGGATGCCATTCCATATCCATGGTTTAAAGACCTGCCTCCCACCAGCTGCATCCTTTATTGGTGGATGTTTGGATTACCTCATGGATATCATGATGTGAGCCTTGGATTGCTAACATTTTCTAAAGGAAGAATCATTCAAAACCTGACGCATCTGCTAACAGGCCTTCTATCTGCCTCAAAGTCCATGTTAACAGTCTATCATTGATGACCATCAGTCATTCTTACTGTCACGATGACTTTTCCTTGGTAGAACGAGATGCCAGCAGTGTTTATATTTTAAAAAATGACCAGATCCTTCAGTCCTGCGGCAGCTGCCCCCTGACACTGAGAGGATGAATACCAGGAAGGCAGAGAGAACATTATTCAGGTGTTCCCTCCAGCCTTCCCCTTCCACTGCTTCATATCTGGCCACCACGCTGCTAGCCTCGAGCCCCTTTGCTGCCCAGCTCCAGTGTCCCTTTTCTTAACATAGCCTGGCCGGCTAGGCAGCCGGCCAGCCTCTACAGTCCTCCATGCTGCATAGAAATCTTCAGTAAGGCAGGGGGAAACTCTGCAGACTCCTCCTGTTTCCGTTTCATTCTTCAAAAGATTTGTGGCCAATACAAGACTTGCAGCCAGTGGGACGGGTTGAAACCTCTGTCCTGACCATGCCCATCCCTTGCTCAAAACCCTTCAGAGGCTTCCCATTGCTGTTCGAAAGCAGACAGGTCCCTACGGTGGGCCACAAGGCTCTGCCTCATCTGGCCCTGCCTGCCACCTCTCCTGTCACTTGCCTCAGAGTTCTCTGGCTCCCGGACATCCTGACTGCTTTTCAGTTCCTCTATGGGCTGGGCCCCCTTTCTGTTCTCATGCATACTGTTCCTCTCCCTGGAAACTATTCCCGCTACCTCCTCTCCTACCCTCCAGGTACTTGTAATCTTAGCCTCAGGCCTTTGCCTGCAGGTCCACTTTTCGCTGAGATTATCCCTGATTGTAAAATTGCAATTCCCATCCCATCCTGCTCTCCCTAACACCTACCCTGCTGTATTTTTCTCCATAACAGTGCCACGTAGCATCCAACACACTGTTACGTCCTAACTGGACTGAGAGTCTTTCTCCACTAGTGGGTGAATTCCATGAGGGCAAGAAGCTGGGTTTGTTTTCTGTTCATCTGTGCTCTTAGTGCCCAGACAGAGTGGGTGTTTAGCAGATGTTTGTTAAGCCAATGGGAAGAATACTAAGTCTAAGTCACTCCCCTGTTTTCTTTGTAGCCTTCTCTCTGGGTTAGAATTCACTTTCTTTGAATACAATAATAGCTGGAAGTTTCCAGACACCAAGAGCCAAAATCTAAAGGTACTTGGACCTTCTCCTCATATGTGGAGAGTGCTAAGCAATAATTTGGTTGTGCTGCACCCAGTTTTCAGACCATTGCTGGCCTCAGGGTTGGTTTTCTGACGGTCCAAGCCACCTTAGACTTAGCAGGGACCCACCCCCATGCCCCGTATGCCCAGCTCACTGCAACAAAGTCAGAACACTGCAGCAAGCTCAGTTGTACTGCAAGGGCCCAGGGCGTCTTGTGTCTCAGGTGGCAGGTGCTCTGGTCCATTTACATGTCCCCTAGGGTCAAAACACTGGCCTGTAATGATATCCAGGCCTATGTCTCCCCCACCATTGGGGGCAGTTTCATCTAAATGCACTTCCTTTCCTCACTGGGGCACCAAGGGGCGGGCAGGTCCCTTTTAAGTCTGTTGTAGGACCCCTTCCTCAGCACATGAGCACAACTTCTGGACAGAGAGAGACTTTCCACTGCGCCTTTGCAAACACACCATGTTCTCTTCCCTTATTTTATCAATATAACTAATATTTATATAGGGCTTGCTGTGTGCCGGGCATTGCTCTAAGTGCTTTGCAAAGATGAAGTCACTCAGTCTTCATAACGACCCTATAAAGCAGGCAGTATAATTGTACATACTGTTACGCCATGTGTAATTCATCTTTGCGGAAGGGGCACCTGGATCTTGCTGCAAATTGCTTTACAGTCATGCCTGCTCATTGTATCTCTTTGCCCAAGGGATGGAAAGGGAAAAATAGTAATTGTTCGGTGGAGTGTGCCAGAGGGGCAGATTTTCAGGCCCTTGAAAAGGAGGTACACCCGGGGTCCCTCAGACGTCCGTATATTTGCAATGGCAGCAACCGACATCTCCCCAGCTGACCCTCCAGACAACATTCCCCACTTCTCTGCCTGTTGGCAGGGCTCACCCCATTTCCTATCCTAAATCTTTCTGCCTTGCCTGGTGTCTGAAGTCTGGTGGCGGGCATGTGAGAGCAGTTGAGCATGAAGTAGAAGAGAAGAGCCCTTTAGTCTCTGGCCCTGGCCGATCTCTGCTTTGAGGCTGTCACTTGCTTAGTGGTCTGCGTGGGCGCACACCATGGCTTGTGATCCCCTGTGTTCAGTCCCACTAGCTCATCTGCTCTGATGAGGGGTCTCGTGAGAACCCTGTAGCCACTCAGAGGAGGTGAACTACATTCTAGACATTTAAATACCTTTGGGACATTAAAGTGATTTTCTTAATTACAAAAGTTATTGTGTACTAGTTTATATAGGTTCTGGAATTGCTATTTTACAGTAACTAAAAACAGTATTATGATTTAAAGTCTTGCTTCTTTGATTCGGTTTTTCATCTTTCTCAACATTATACAGGTACCCAGATTAATGAGTCAAATCACCGTACACAGACTGTTACGAGAAGGGGCAGATCATGACTCTTCACCTGCCGTGGCTCCCTTCCCAGCAGCAGCCCCCATCAGTGATTTTGGCTAATGATGTTGATAATCACTTCTGTAGTTCTAAATAACCTGCTTATGTTACCACTTCTGGATCTGCTCATTGTTATTTATTGAATCTGCATCTTCATTAAATTTTAATTTTAGTTATATCAGTATTTGGTATTTATAATAGTTCATCTATGTAGACATTACCTTAAACATTATTCACAACTGGGCCATGTTTGTATACCATGAGTATTTTCCCTGCAGATTCTTTTTCTGTTTTTAAAATAAACTGTCTTAATTTTTATTTTAAAGATTTTATTTTATTTTTCAAAGTAATCTCTACACCCAACATGGGGCTCAAACTTACAACGCTGAGATCAAGAGTCACATGCTCTGCTGACTCAGCTAGCCAGGTGCCCCAAAATGTCTTAATTTTTTTTAAAGATTTTATTTATTTATTTGAGAGAGAGAGCGAGACAGCACAAGTGGGGTGGAGGGGCAGAGGGAGAGGGAGAAGCAGACTCCCTGCTGAGCAGGGAGCCTGATCTGGGACTCAATCCCAGGACCCCGAGATCATGACCTGAGCTGAAGGCAGACACTTACCTGGCTAAGCAACCCAGGCACCCCTTAATTTTTTAATTGTACTAATTCAACCTCAGGTGAAAGTGCACAGATTTCCTGTCAATAAATTTAAAAATATTGGGCATTCTGTCAGCTTCAGCTTTTTGAGCTTTGTTTAGGAGAAAGTTCTCTGTTTCCTGTCTGGTTACTCTAAGCCTGCTAACAGCTACTGTCTTGAGATTTCCACCCCCATTCTAGAAACTGACTACCTTCACCTCTCTCACGTTGGATCCTGTTTCCTTCCTTTTTAGATGGATGACATGCTCTTGTAGCTTCTGGAGAAGAATATTTGAAATATCCTCATTCTACCCTTGCATTAAATTGAGATTGTGGTAGTTCAGCTGGGTATAGAATGTTAGGTAAGGAGTCATTTTTCTCTCAGCATTTTGAAAGCTCCACTTCCTTGCCTTTGCCCATCTAGTATGGATTTTAAGATGTTCAATTCCCCTCTGATTCTTGATCCTTGATATGAAAGTGGAAACATAGAGGATCTTCCCTTTGTATCCAGGGTTCTGAAATAACATTGTGATATACTGTGGTGTGAATCTGCTTTATTTATTTCTTTAAAGTCATGGCCTTCAGTTCTGAAATATTGTCGAATTATTTCAGTGATGATTTTCCCCCTGAGATTTTTTTTCTATACTCTCTGGTACTCTCATGTTTTCTCTGAGTCCTTTCTGCTTAAAGGTGTGAGAAAAACAAGGTTTCATTGCTCTCAGCCTCTCATAGCTACTCCAGACGTTGTTTTCTGCATTCCTCATTTCCAGCAAAATGACAAGATGATTCTGATTCCATGGCTTTATCAGACATAAAAATCAATAAAGAACACAGACTGAATGTATACTTTGTGGGGTTCTTTCCCTTAATTTTTTGTTTCCTGAGCTTGCTGTGCTCAAGTCCAGGCAAATCTGAGTACCCTAACATTTAACCTTGTAGTTTCCCAAGCCTGTATTCCAGGTGTTCCCCGCACCCCTGGGACTTCTAAAGCATTTCGAACTAGGAGGCACAGTGGAACCTTGAGTTGGAAATTAGACTGTGTTTCCCCCAAAGAACTGAGGATGTATGTTGGCCCCCACCCACCCCCTGGGCTCCTTCTGGGAGAAGATGACAATAGGCTGGGTGGGGATGACAATGAGGAGTTCTAGACACCCTCTTTGCTCACAATGGTGGTGACCATAGCCAGCAGACAAGATGGCAGACAAGATGCTATTGAGCTCCCAGACCTAGAATGTCCTATCCATTTACCATTCAGGCCCTTTCCTGGGAGAGCTGACCGTTTATCTTCTCCTTACCCCCTTTACCCATCCTTCTTGCATCACAGAACCAGCAAGACCATAGTACACTTCATTTGATGTGGTTTTACTCATTAGAAGAGTGTTGGCATGAGGAAGGGCCCCAGTCACCTGGCCAGGCACAAACAGGTGTGTCAGGATGCAGTAATGTCAGTGCTTAGCACATGGTAAGAATTTCGTGATAGCTGACATCATATTTATTACTTCTTCTCACAGAGCGAGCTTCTGAGTCTCCTAGGAGAGTTATTTGCTTTGCTTGGTCAAACTCAAACTGTGACCTTGGCTTACCTCACTCTTTCTTTGGGGTCCCAAGAATATATTCAACCTGAAGACCCTTCATCTTTATTTCCTCTGCTCCTTCATATATCAGAGATACGTTACCCTAAAACCACTAATTTAGTACGTTTTCCTTCTATTAATGTAACAAATAATATTTCTAAGTATAGATAACCACATAATTATACCTCTACCGAACCTCTAATCAGATGCATTTAGTGTACTCATTACTTCATGTAATACATTTCTCTCTTCTAGTATATTAAATTCCCTTGTAATTATTGTTACCTGTGGGTATAAATAATGGTTAGGTTCTTATGCTAACTGGTAAGAGCATTTTTGAAAGGAAGGAAAGACGCAGAAACTGGCGATACTAACAGAAATCTCAAATATTTTGCTGGAAAGGTAAACATTGCAGCTGGGAAGAGAAGCATAATTCTAACTTTTATGTAGTTCAGTGAGTACATTCATCTGTGTTGGGGATTAACTGGGTTATTGTGAGTGAGCCTGAGATCTCATTGTCAGTTATAATGTTATTATCTGTGACAGATACTAGTTGCATTCCAAGTAGCCAGTTTATGAGCAAACTTTTGCACACAATACATTTGCAAACTGAAAACCGTTCTAAGAGGTTTAAAAATTTTGCAACTCTAGTGTCTTTCCCCCTTTAAAAAAAATACTGCTGGATGCTACAAGGGGGACAATTTGTCAAACAACAAACTTTTGCGGGTTAATACATCTGTGTTATAATGTTTCTAAGTACAGAATTGTGATGAACTCAGAAAAGTGTAGAGCATCTGGTGCCTGGGTGGCTCAGTTGGTTAAGCAACTGCCTTCGGCTCGGGTCATGACCCCTGGAGTCCCGGGATTGAGTCCCACATCGGGCTCCCTGCTCAGCGGGGAGTCTGCTTCTCTCTCTGACCCTCTTCCCTCTCGTGCTCTCTATCTCTCATTCTCTCTCACTCAAATAAATAAAATCTTAAAAAAGAAAGTGTAGAGCGTCCTCTTTATCAAGGAACTGACGTCACTCTGCCTGAGTGGAAGGCTTGAATAAAAGTGGCTTTGATATCCAGAGTCTCCCCTATAATTCCAGTGGCCTCCCTGATGCTTTTGGCAGCTCTGATGATTTGGTCAGAGAATTAGCTGCTGTGTACTCCCTGTTACCACTGGCTGGGATGCCTGTCTGCATGATTCCCCTGGATACATTTCAACAAGTCAAGAACTCCCCGATACCTGACACACTTCTGGATGTCCTAACCATACCTCATAAACCCAGGGGTCAAGTTGTTTGTTGTTAAAAGGCTGTGAGAGTTATTTGCTCTCAGTCAGTCAGTGGTTCCCCGACGGGATCTGTGAGGGCGGTCCTTAGCATCGGGTGGAAGTGTCCTCCCTTTCCCAGCACCGGCAGAAGCTTTGTGTACTCATTCGAAGCTCTGTGAAGAAGGGACCACGTTTGTCCCCTTCAGCACACTACCCCGGGCCCATGTGATGTCGTTGTTTTTGTTTTCCATTCATTGAAAATAGATATAGCAGGTTTCTACTGCTGCTTTATACCTGGACAAATTAAGGCAGTGCACCATTAAGTAAGAAGTGGACGTGTTGAAGTTCTTATGTTGGTGCCCTGGCGGATAGAAGCTCACTAATGATAGCAAGGGGCATGTTCATAACTGAATGTTGCCAAAAAGAGCATGTCTGGTTGGTCACAGAGATTTAAGGCACCTGTCTCCCCACTCCCCGAATGCTCACTGTGAACACCCCCCAGATGAGTTCCTAGTTCCCAGGCCAGCCCTCCATGGCTTGGCCCTTGGGCTCCATGCAGCTCAGCTCTGGGTCCCCATTCCCCATTGCCTTCCCTTTGACTGCAGTAAGCCCTGGTTTGCTCATCTGTAAACCATGATAATAGAATAATGAATTGATGCTATGTGAATCCAAAACAGCATGATAACCAAAAAAATAAATAAATAAATAAGGAAAGGAAAGAAAGAAAAGCCTCTCTATGCTTTAGCTTTGAAGTAATACAGATCCCTTCAAATTAAACATGTGTCAAGAATCATGTCATTTTAGAGCTGGTGAAGCTGGTGACGAGTAAATGCAGAACTTGTCACGTTCCTGCAAAACGTCAGGAACACTCCAGCTGCTAAGCCAATTACACCATTCTGCAGACCAGGCACGTGTTATATTGGGCAGGGCCCTCAGAACACGTCTGTTGCACAAGAGGCCACACGGTCATCCATCCGTTGCACCGTCACAGGGATTATGGGAGGATGAGATGGGATGAGGGCTGGAATCTGAACCCTGGAGTAGTTTGTGATTGGGCGAGGTGGGCGGTTAGACAGACTGGACACCTGGCTGTGAGGACGGATTGCAGAGGGGCACCCGTGGGAGCGAAGGGCCGGGCTGGAGGCCATGTAGGCAGTGAGCTACAACCAGGGGAGAAGAACCGTGGTCCTGCCTTTGCTGTGACACAGGAAGGATAGGTAAAGGGGAATTCCAGAAGACAGAGGGTCAGCTGTCCCGGGAAGGGCCTGTATACCGTATGCAGTTATCGGGTGTTAGGATTTCAACATACGAATTTGGGAGGAAGCATTTCGGCCCATAACAGGCAGATGCGGCGACCCATTGCAGCTTCACAGAGCAAGCAGTAAGCTGTGCCTTTACTTACCTCAAGTTTGGCTATGCTCTGTTAGGAGAAGAGACTTTAGACACAGGAATGGGGTGTGTAGGAGTAGGAGTAGGAGTAGGAGTAGGAGTAGGAGTAGGAGTAGGAGTAGCAGTAGGAGTAGGAGTAGGAGTAGGAGTAGGAGTAGCAGTAGGAGTAGGAGTAGGATTGCAGCTGGATGGAGAAGCTGCTGAACCTTCTTTTCTTCCCAGTAAGCCTGGACTGAGGAAGAAGCGTTCGGAGGGTGCCCAGCAGAAAACCCACTGCTCACCTTAGGGAGAGGAGGGACAAGACGGGGGTGTTCTGTGCCTATCGCCGTGTCTTCCCAGCAGTTTCTGCACCCAGCCCATCCCAAATTAGACCAAATTCATACATATCTACCAGGTATCTTTGCAGTGCAAAGAAAATGCTCCTGGAGACTGCTGCTCACCACACAGCTGGGCCTTGGGGACATGTGAAATCCCAGGCAGAAGCAAGCCCCAGGGAGCCGGGCCAGGCCAAGAAGACTGTGCGGGTGTCAAGAGAGCTGACCGTCTTCCACACAGGCACTCCTTTGCCATCACACACTGGTTCATCCTTGTCTCCTGCCCTGGCCTTGGCTGGAGGAATCATTTGGTTTGCGAGTGATTACTCAGAGTGCTTACTCGAGCACCATACTGATTTTGTTCTTTTCACCACGGCCTGCGTCGAACCGGGAAGTCTGGTCCGGGTGCCCCTGAATGAACAGCCTGTTACATCACCAGACGTGCCTGCTAAGGTTGCCCCGCTATTCAATTTAAATTTTCCTGATGGTGGTTGAGTAGTAGTATCATCGGCTCTCATTTGAGTTCTCGTGCCTACAGGGACTAGGGAATATAGAAGTCTTATTTTCTGTAAGCAACATCCTTCCTTGTCTGTCTGCTACAGAGAACATTAGTTTGCTTATTGAAAAAAAAAAAAAGGAGAAAAATCTTCTTCCTGAGCTAGTAAATAGATTCATAGCACTGTTGAAATCTATTCACAGCATCTGTCATTTGGACAGCTTCCACAGAGAAAAGAAAATATTGGGAAGGCCTCAGAGGTGGTTGGTTTTCATCAGTAGTTTCCGGGTGGAATTCTGCCCTCACTGCGTTTTGGTTGCTGGGATGGGGATGGTTGAAGGGGAGTAGAAACACGTGGGTTCACTGTTCGTTTCTTGTTCTGTTTTCTTCTGTAGCTGGGTTGTACTCTCTGAGGCTTGGAGGCAGCTTCTGTTCTCCTTAATCCCCAAAAGGGAAAACAAAATATGTTTATCATGGTGTTTTGTGCTTGGCAGGTAAACACTCAGGTTTTATGGTATCTGCCTGCACTTCTCTCTGAGATGTACTTGAAGTGAAGTACCTTGTTGTTTTCCCTTCAGAAGATGGAGCCCTAATCTGTTGTTGAACTTTAGGAGTTTTCTAGGTATTATGGATATTAATGCCTTACCTGATGTATGATTTGCAAATATTTTCTCCCACTCTGTGGTTGATACTTGCGTCTTGTAATGCACAAAAGTTTCTAACTATCACAAAGTCCATTTTATCTGCTTTTTCCTTTTGTTGCCTCTATCTATATCAGTATGGCAAATTTTATATTGAAACAGAGCTTTCGATTTTTACTTATAATCTATTTCTCCCCCAGTCTTTTCCATGTCCATAAATGATATGACTAAACCTCCCAGCTGCTGAGACATGGAGAATGGTTTTTGAGTCCTTCCTCTCCTTGTAACAAATACGAGGACTCCCATTGTTTCTATCCCCTAAGTATCTTTCAAATATTTCTCTTTATACCTCCAATTCTCCATTGCCAGTCTATAGAAATACAATTAATTTTTATATTTTGACCTTGCGTCCAGCAGCCAAGCCAATCCCCCTTATTAGTCTAGAAGCTTTATTTGAAAAATAGATTTTTCAGGGTTTTCTATGAAGATAGTCATGTCTTCTGAGAACAGGCAGTTTTATTTTCTCTTTTCCAATCTGTATGCTTCTTATTTCTTTTTTCTTGCCTTACTGCACTGGCCACAACTTCTAGTGTGATGCTGAATGGAAATGGTAAGAGCAGACATCTTGGCTTTGTCCTCAGTCCTGGCAGGGGAAAACATTAAGTCTTTTACCATTAAGCGTGACATTAGCTACAAGGTTTTTGTGAATGTACTTTACCTAGTTAAGGATGTTTACTTCTCTTCCAAGTTTGCCAAGAGATTTTATCCGACAATGTATTTTAAGGCTTTTCTCAAAACAAGAAGATAATCATCTCTGCCTTAATGAATATTGACAGTAATAGGTTACACATTCTGTGGTACCCCATCTTATTGAAAATTCAAGGCTAGTCAATGATATAAATAACTATTTTGTAATTATCTTTATAATGATTTTTACCTCCTGGTTTTATTTTAAACTCGCATTTTAAAATTTTTTTAAATAAATATTTTGAACATGTCACAGCTTTCCACACTGCCCCCATCAGTCCCATCCAGGGTTCTTCTCATCAGTGAGCACGTCCTCTGCCCATTTTGAATTGGATTATTTGGGAGATTTTTCGGTGTTGTATAAGTCCTTTATATAATTTGGATCTTAACCCCTTGTCAGATATATAATTTGCAAATATGTTCTCCCATTCAGTAGATCGTCTTTTTGTTTTGTTGATGGTTTCCTTCACTGTGCAAAAGGTCTTTATTTTGACGTGGTCCCAATAGTTTAATTTTGCTTTCTGTGTCCCTTGCCTCGGGAGACATAATCCAGAAAAATATTTCTATGGCCAATGTCCAAAAAATTACTACTTCAAGGATTTTTATGGTTTTACGTCTCACACTTGGGTCTTTAATCCATTTTGGGTTTATTTTTGTGTATGGTGTAAGAAGAGGATCCAGTTTTATTCTCTTGCATGTAGCTGTCCAGTTTCCCCAACACCATTTGTTGAAAAGACTATCTTTTTCCCATTGGATATTCTTTCCTGCTTTGTCATAGATTAATTGACCATAGAAGTTTGTGTTTATTTCTGGGTTTTCTATTCTGTTCCATTAATCTATGTGTGTGTTTTGGGGCCAGTTCCATACTTTTTGATTACTACAGCTCTGTAATATAGCTTGAAGTCTGGGATTGTGATGCCTCCAGCTTTGTTCTTATTTCTCAAAACTGCTTTGGCTATTCAGGGTCTTTTGTGGATCTATATGAAGTTTAGGATTATTTGTCCTAGTTCTGTGAAGTTCACACAAACAAATGGAAAGATATTCCACGCTCATGAATTGGAAGAACCAATATTGTTAAAACATCCACACTACTCAAAGCAATCTACAGATTTAATGCAATCCCTATCCAAATACCAACATTTTTCACAGAACTAGAACATTATATATAATCCTAAAATGTTAATGGAATCACCTTCTCTCTTCTGAGTCGTTTCTTGCGGTTTTTCTTCCTTCACGAAAGTCTCTTCTCTTCTTTCCCTGCCTCTCTTTCTGTCGTTGCTGTGAAGTGCAGAGCCCCACTTGATCCATAAGAAACTCATGGAAACTCTATATCCTTGGCCAAGTTAACATTTTTTTTCTGTTCCTGATGCTACTTAGATTTGGCTCTGGCCTTCGCTATAGTATTATGACTTCTTTAGGAAGCTGTGCTAAGATGTACTATCAGCTGTGCTGATAAATACTAAGGGATTATTGATATTCTGACCTAAAGAAATTCTGATCTACACAAATCAAAGTGTGTTGAAAATAATGCAGATCTTTTCCTTAAACTTGGCTTTTTGTAATCGAGAAGTTACTCCTTCACTTTTAAATTCTCACCTAAAAATTATTTATATTCCTGGGGAATGTTTTCTTTCCTTCAGAAATGATTTATTGATTGCTATGTGCACACTGTGAGTCACCGGTCAAAAAGGGAGAATTCGGTACATTTGGGTGTGGGGGTGGAAGGAAGACAGCTAACATTTTTGCATCCCTGTTCATACCGAACTCTGGAAATCATTATCTTGGTATGAATGCTGACAGTTGCCCTCTGAGGTATGGAGCCTGTCACCCTCATCTCACACATGATGAGACCAAGGCTCAGAGGAACCAAGTGACTCACCACTCACCAAGGCCACGTGGCTTGTAAGGGGCAAGAGCCAAGGACCAAACCCAGGTTTCCTAGACTCCACCTCCAAACCATGCCTCCATGTGAGGGGTACAGAAGGTTCTGGAAAAGCCTCACTAAAGAGGCTAATATTCGACCGAGGGGATCCAGAGAAGATGGGTTTCATCTTTTTTTAACAGGTTATTGGGGGATATTTGTGATTTCCCCTAAAGCCAGGATCCCCCTGAAGTTTGGAAACAACCATCCTGTTACTGTGTGTAATTCACAGCTCTTCCCTGTAGATTGCTTGTAGATAAGGTCTCCTTTCCAAGTTTTGAGTAAGCCTTTCCTTTAAGGTGCTTTTTTCTATATGGTCATTAGCTAATTGAACATTCTTTGTGTCTGACTCAATCAGTATATGAAGCGTCGTGATGAAATGCCCTTTGAAATTCACCAATGGGAGACACTGTGCACCCCAGTGTGTTGTAAATCCATGTTCTGTGGATCAGGACAGCTGGGAGAAGTCACCCAGGGAGCTAGGACCTTAATTTGTGACCAGGACCCTGTAATGAGAGGCATTACAGTGAGCTGGAACAGTGAGTTCAAATGCAGACGCCCCCACTGACTGTCAAACCGAGGTAGTATGAGTACAGTTCTTAGAACAGTGCCTGGCGCATAGTACGTGCCAGGTTAGTATTGGCTGCTCGTGAGTATCACAGTATCCCCAAGTAAGTATGAAGGGAAAGAAGGGAACATTAGTGGCAGCTTTGGGGTTTCTAGAACACTGGTTAAGGAAAGTAGTGATGAATTAGCCTTGGTTTATGGAGTCCCTTTGAAATGGTTTATCATGTTCAAGGTCATAAAGGATTCATCTTCCCTGTTTGTTGACATGGGAAAAGAACTGACCAGTGGGGTCTTAGAGGGGATTATGTAAGTCAACACAGACGCCCACAGTCTGGGTTCAGCTAAAGAAGCAACATCAGTCCATCGCCCCTTCAAACCAGGAGCCCCAGGGCCAGCCCAGACCAGCGAGGAGGCAGACGCTGGAGGTGGGCAAATGCCCAGCACCACCGAGGGAGGGGTTTCCTGGTCCTTGGTGCCAGGCAGGACCTGCTTCTCCCCTCAGGAGCTCTCCCTGTGCGGGCCAGCCAGCTGACACCTTCTCTAAGCAAATTCCACTGATCCTAGAAATTGGGATCGCTTGGAAATGCAGCTGCCTGACTGGCCTCTCCTGAATCTTCTTTATACCTTGGGATCCTGGGGTAAAAAGCCCCTTTTTTAAAAAAACAAACAAACAGACAAACCAAGAAAACACTTTAAAACAAAATGGAAATATTACATAAGCTCGGAAGAAGGAAGGAAGGAACTTTTAAAATGTAGTATTAAGGGTTTTGAACCAAATGTGGAAGTCCCCCTCCCTCCTGTTCCCCAGGTTTAACCAGAGTTATAGTTCTCTTTGTGTCTTTGGAGAAGTTTTATCCATAGTATATGAATATGTGTAAGCCTTTTAAAAATTTACATGTGATATTTTCCTCCATGTCTTACCTTTTTAACTTAATATATTAATGATTTTTCTAGTGTATTAATGTAGATCTCCCTCTCTTTTATTTTTATTTATTTATCTTACTAGAATGAATTATAAAGCTATTTCAGTGAGATACGGAAATTCTAACCTCTTACACAATACCATAGCTAAAAGTAAAATGCGCACCAAACTTGGCATAATTACAAGGAGAAACAGATCAGTTCACAGTTACAGCGGAGACTTAACCAAGAGTCCCTGAAACTGACACGGGTCAGTAGGCCAAAAGCAAGGAGTAACAAATGACACAGGAGACTTGAATCACACCGTAAACAGGTTTTATTGAGGGGAGATACGAGGAGCCCCGTATTCAACATTTAGAGAATGTCCATTCTCTATAAGCTCACACAGGACATTTAGAAAAATGGGCATATACTTGGCTATAAAGGAGATCTTGCCACTGCTAACTTTTTATAGTTGTACGTTCTGAAACAGTTTTGTCTCTTGCCTCTATTTCTTTCCCGAGTTAGTTCTACCCAGTCCTGCTTCACGCTCACCTATTTTATGACCATCTAGACTGAATTCCTCTCTGTGTTAGGTTTTCCTTCTTCAGTGCAATTGCTTTGTAAGGACCCTTTTTGCTTTCTTTTAAATTCATGATGGACACGGACTGTTGGGTATAATTTTCATCTGCTCATGGCAGGTTTTTCAGGTGAGTTTTCATCACCCCTAGGGAAGTTGGACTGCTCTTCTCGGTCATCCTTTTCCTAATGCTGTCTGTGCATAATGTTGAGCATGTTCCTCGGGACTAACGTGGCGCAGGAATCCTGTTGTTTCCCCACCTTGCTTTCCTCAATAATGCTTCCTTAGCATCTGATACAGACAGTGTGCATCCATCATTTGCTGGGCCAGCTATCTGACTCTTCAGTTAGGAGGGAAGGATTTGTGTCTCTGGCTCACAGCTTGCCCCAGTAACGAAATCAGTGCCTTAGACATAGTCAGTACTCAATAAATATTTGTTGAATAAATTAGCACAGAGGAGCTCAAAAAACAAAACAAAACAAAGACAAAAAAGAAGACAGATTCCAAGGGTGCCTGGGTGGCTCAGTCGTTAAGCATCTGCCTTTGGCTCGGGTCATGATCCCGGGATCTTGGGATGGAGCCCCACATCGGGCTCCCTGCTCCATGGGAAGCCTGCTTTTCCCTCTCCCTCTACCCCTGCTTGTGTTCCCTTTCTCGCTGCGTCTCTCTCTCTCTGTGTCAAATAAATAAATAAAATCTTTTTTTTAAAGATTTTATTTGTTTATTTGAGAGAGAGAGAGAGCACATGAGGGGGGCAGAGTCAGAGGAAGAAGCAGACTCCCCGCTGAGCAGGGAGCCCCATGTGGGACTCGATCCAGGGACTCCAGGATCATGACCTGAGCCGAAGGCAGTCGCTTAACCAACTGAGCCACCCAGGCGCGCATAAATAAATAAAATATTAAAAAAAAAAAAAGATCCGGAATTGAAGTGGTCATTTCAAATCCCATTCATTAAAGTTTTAATACATTATCTCCATACGGAATCCTGTGTGTCTGGGGTGCGGGGTGGGGTGGGGAGACACACTTAATATTAAGACATTGAGCCCTTGCATTTTTACACACCATTAGTGGAATATATAAAGTACCTCTTCCCCTTATGGGCAGGGGGAGTGGGATTTGCAAGATGCATGTGCCACTTGATCTGGCCGTTTGGATTCTAAGAGTTCTCGTAAGGGTGCTCATGCAGTCTGCAAGGCCACAGGTATGGTGTAACTGTAGGTAGCAGTTGGTTTGGGACTAGTGTTCAAAGCTGTGTCCACACACAATAGGGACACACATAATGACCCACTGAGATGGGACAGAAAAGCTACAACTATTCATATTTTTCATCTGAACAAAGGAAATGAAGCCTTACTAACATTTAATATTAGAATAACTCTGTATCATCACTCAAGTCAGCAATGTTTGGTCACATGACCACTTGGACACTGAATTCCCAAGGCATCCTGAGAGAATGGGGGCAGATAGAGGCTCCCACCTAAGTTACTGATTTGCTTTTAACACACGGCAGCTGTTTGCAGTTTCTGCACGTGGGTTGAGTGTATTTCTAGACCATGCTCTCTTACCTTATGTTTGTAAACGCATGGACAGCTGCGGCCGTCTCAGACTTGACCGTCACTCTTGCAGGGATGCCCTGGCGGAAGGAGCAGACCGCGGACCTGCAGCGGGTGCTCGCGCGCGTGGACAGCGACATCCCGCTGGTGCTGGTCAGCGGCAACCACGATGTGGGCAACACCCCCACGCCCGAGACGGTGGCGGAGTTCCAGCGGACCTGGGGGGACGACTATTTCAGCTTCTGGCTCGGGGGCGTCCTGTTCCTCGTCCTCAACTCCCAGTTCTGGTATGATGCCTCCCGATGCCCCGCCTTGAAGCAGGCGCAGGACCAGTGGCTGGACCAGCAGCTGAGTGTCGCGGGCCAGCGCAAGTGCCAGCACGCCATTGTCTTCCAGCACATCCCTCTGTTCCTCCGCAGCATCGACGAGGAAGACGACTACTTCAACCTCACCAAGTCCGTGCGGAAGGAGGTGGCCGACAAGTTCATCAGAGCAGGTAGTGACCCGGGACCCTAGGGGCTGGCTGGAAGGGCCGGCTAGAGAGGAGGCTTCCAGATCCTTTCACCTCCTGCAGCCTGGCGAAGGGTAGAGAGGATGGGGCTTTGGACAGAACTAGGTTCTGTCCCCAGCTCCACCCTTCACTGACAGTGTGGCCTCGGACCAGCTGCCTAGCCCTTCCAGCCTCAATGGACTCATCTGTAACGTGGGAGTAGGAGAAGGAGCTCTGTCATAGGGTGGTCGTTAGGATTAAAGGACAGGGGGTCTGTAAATCATTACAGTAGCCCCTGGGCTACAAGTAGTAAAGTTGCAGCGGCTGCTGCCTGCTGAGGATGGGGGTCCTGCAGGGAGGCAGTTATTGGGGGCAGAGGGGGTCTGACTGAGGCTGTACTGACCCCAGGAGAAGGGATGATGCCAGAGGCATCTTTTCTCATATCTCTGTTGAGCAGGAACTTGCTCAACGGCGGGTGATCTTTAAGAGCCCAGCTTTCCACCGGTGTTAGATGTAACCCTGGGAAGTCCTGGGACATGGCAGGTCCTGGAGCCTCCTCATCAGTTTTCCTAGGATGAGGACTGAATTCTCCTCCAGAACCAGGAGAAAGAAATGTATTTAGTCTGGTTTAACCCACTGTCAGTTATCCGCTGATGACGTATTTGACAGGCATGTGCACACAGACATGCACACACGCGCCCACGATGGTGTACTGGTCCGCACACCCGCCCTCTCCCCTCCTGGCAGCACCTGCACTGTTGCTCTCATGAGAAATGGGTCGTTCTAAGCCGCTTCCCTGCGTGGCCAGTGACTTGGCAGGATTCCAATTCTGACAACTGTTGTGTCTCTTGTTTTGGTTTTAATGCCTCCTTTCAGATCCTTCCAGAGTATACTTCATCAAACGCTTCTAACATTTAAATACATCCATTTATTTGTTAGGAGGTAGGGAGAGGGAGGTGGTGGCCTGACCTGGTAGCAAGCATTTGTTTAAAAAAAAAAAAAAAGTCTTGACACTCTTCTTTTCGTCTTTGAGCATTAAATGTGTTCGCATTTCCTTATGAAATGTACAGTAGGCCCTTCTGTATTTTTGAGACATTTTACAAAAAGCTTGCATAATTGGAGACATTTTCCAACTGTTCCATGGAGATGAAGTTGGAAAACTTGTACTGAGGTCTTTGAAATTTCATGCCATGCTTGAGTTGGTGCAGAAAACCATTTTGATGACAAGGAAATGAAGTGTCACGATGGCTTCAGCACCACCATGGAGACTATTTTGTAACAGAGAATAATGCCAGAGAGAACATTTAGTGGCAGTGAAAAGGTTCTTTTCATATCAAACGTTAAATGATGCAAATGCCGTCCCCGTGACTGCTCTTTGTTCTCTGCTCCTGTCAGCTACATTCCTGAGTGGCATGTGGTTCTGGGTTTCTCATTCCCTGCTGGAGGACCACATGCAGCCCACACGCACCCCCAGATATGGAGACCTGTAGACCCTTAGAAAGAGAGAGCCCACAGCTCTAACAAGGCAGCCCCTCGGGGGATGCCTGCTGCCCACCCACCAGGAGCCTGGCGTCGTATTCAGGATGTGCCAGCCACCTCCCCGTCAGGCCTGTGCAGCCCTGCAGACTCAGGAAGGATTTGTCAGCACACCCAGAGCTGGTCTGTGTCTTGGAGGTGGGCTCCGGTTGCCCCAGCTCGCAGGTGGATAGCTACCTGCAGGATGCCAGTTGACTGATTTAGAGCGAGACTGAAACCCTCCCCCTCAGCCCCAGCAGCAGAGTCTCTTCCTGTGGCCAGGCAACACGGGATGCCAAGTGATAATCAGGAGCTTGCTTGCTCAGCATGAGCCAGAGCAGAGGAGCTACTCGTCTTGTTACGCTCTCAATGGCTTCAGGCTCTGGAACACTGACGGAGCCATCTCCAGTAGGGCCTCCTTGCCCTGAATACTCTGATATTCCTAGTGCCTTTAGCATCTCCAGACTGTCCGCTTCCTGATGCCACCATCTGGGTCATAGCAGCAACTCCACAGCGGCCCTCCCTTCTGGGGTCCCCCCGCCCCCAGGATGAGGCCAGCTCCCCACTCTTTCCCGGGGTCTCTGCCTCTTCCATTTCACCTGGCCGGCTACTCAGCTTCAGCACCTTCTGTATGAGGTGCCCCCAGCCCCTCCTGGGTTCTTCCTCAGCTTTCCGTGATCCCAGCGGACTTGTATGTGTTGACTCATCTCAGTCGCCCAGTAGACCCGGCTCCTTGAGTGTGGGGCTGCTGCTGTGGTCGTCTCTGCATTCAGGACACCTGGCTCGGCTCTTAGCTCATAATCAGCGCTTCATCAGTGTCTGTGGAGTGAGTGAAGGACTAACATGGCCCGTTTATTTGTTTAGCAGCCACCGTAGGTCGGGCAGAGTAGCCCAGGTCCATGCTCTCACAGAGCTCCAAGGCCAGGCTTTTCCAAGGTGCGTTCCAAGTGCTGAGCACACATCCCACAGCATCCCAGCCCCTCGTTCCGGGGTAAAGCCACTTGTGTGCCTCTGCCGTGATCCACCTGTTGGCTGCCCAGGGCCACACAGCAGCCCATTTCTCTCTCCCCATGTGGCCCCCACCGTGCCCGCCATGCACCTTCATGTATGAGAAGGCATCCTCTTGGCCTGAGGCCAGGGCCTCAGGATCTGTGCCTAAGCCAGCTTAACCAGGCAAAAGCGGAGAGGTGGGTGCCCTTCCTGCTGTCACCTGTCAGTTTTAGTGGCTTATCAAACCAGGCCCTTTGCCCTATGGCCTTTCCGACCTGCAACAAACCGGGGGCAGTATTGGGAAGAGATCAGAGGCCAGATGTGGACCAGCTCAGTGGCGGGCTGAGTGACCTGCTTGCTTTGGCAGCACGGATAGGTAGGCTCTCGTGGGGAATGTATGCATCCATGACTCAGTAATGTGGAAGATTGCTCAGGTTACAGAATGCAATTCTTGGACTCGTTTGGGAGAGCCAGAAGTTCAAGTGACATTTTGTAAAATTCATTAATAAAGGACCATGATAAAATTGGGGGTAATGGTGCTGTTTAGTGTTGCCCCCAGCTTTTCCCCCACAGCAGTGTTATTCCCTAGTACTGTTCCAGTCTCATTTATCTCCTTGTGTTAAAATGCCAGCACTCAAAAATATGTCAAAAGCTCATCAGAATATTGGGGTAGCTTTTAATTATGATAATTGTGTTGTTATAAAATATCCTTTTAAAGAGCACATCCCGCCTCAAACCCCCATGGAGGTAAAACCCAGCTTCCTTCCAGCAAGCTTAATGAATAATTCTGAATCATTGTGTGGGATGAATAAATGATTTAATAACGAGCATCAACAATCATCTCTCATTGTTGCATTAGTTTTTCAAATGGGAGGAGGTAAATGAGGAGGAGGGGTGTTACCGTACAAATGGGCCACTGTGTGCATGGGGACGCATTCTATGAATCGAAGCCTGCGAGCTTCCCCGGTCAGGTTTCCTTAGAAACGGATGCATTCTGTTTCCACTTGTGAAGCTCAGTGAAAAACATTCTTTGTGTGCTACAAAGGCGTCGTCAATAGCCGGTGCACATAAACAGTTATCAGGGCAGGACAGTTGCACAGATGCTCAGCCGTACCCCTTATTGTCGGTCTTCCTCTGCTCTGCCCGAGGATAATCAATTTCATCACATCCACGGGAGGTAGAAATTGGTTTTCCCCTTAATTCACCTGATAGCTAGTTGAGTTGCAAAGACAGATAGTAGATAATGAAATCATGGCTAGACCCAGCCATTGTCTCTGTCCCTCATGCCTTTTTCAGCAAAAGGTTAATATGTGGCCCAATTAATAAGGATTCCAATTTAAAAACTCAATCTTAAAAAACAAAAGTCTGGCTCTTTAACTGACCCCGTCTCCCTTGATGTCTCGATACCTTTTCCTTTTCCACTCTCAGCATAGAGATGAGAACTGTGTAGCCAGAAGCCCAGAGCGAAATCTGGCAATTATGGAAACTTCCAATAAGTTGATCTTTCCTGCAAAAGTTAATGAGTAATTTCACAGAAATAGTTTCATCTCCAGTATTTATGCATTTAAAAAAAAAAAAGAGCTCTTAGCCCATGGTTACAGTTTTAGAATTTCAAAGTTTGAAAGAACAAAAAGGTCAGGTTTCCAGGATCCACTTTATAGGAAAAAATAAAACATCAGATCCTACTCTAATGTCTTACTGAGTTGTACTGAAATTATTTGTTTATATCCTGATTCCTCCAGCTCTGTTCGCCTCTATAAGCCTAGCCCCTTGCCAAGACTGTCGTATAGGGCCCTGTCGATGAGTAAGTACTGGTTAAGTGGAATGGAATGAAATTTGATTCACATACTTATCAGCAGAATCGTACGTAATGTCCATATTACCTATGGATTGGTGTTTGCTAACTGACTTTTGGATGGGAAATGTATCACCTAGAGTGGTGGTCAGTAAACCGTTTCTGCAAAGGGTCACACGGTAAACATCCTGGGCTGTGGTCTCTGTAGCGACCCAGTGCGGAGCTCTGCTTTTGTAGTGTGGAAGCAGTTACGGACATGTGTAAGCAAACGGGCATGGCTGTGTTCCCGTAAAACTCTGTTTACAAAAGCAGGCCTGCAGACCATATTTTTCCCGCCCTTGGCTTAGAGAAATCTTCCTGTTACCATGTGATGCCCGTGCCCTCCCCTGAAGCCGTGTCCACGCTGAGCATGTGTCTAACTCCAGCATGCTTCTGGTGACCCCACTGTGGCAGCTGCCTGACTCGCTGAAGGGTCTGCCCAGAGCAAGCCTCGGGGTCCTCAGTGGAGGGCACGCCTGGGTGAAGCCTGTTCTAATGGAGGCCCTTGACATGATGTGGGGGTATGGGGTGGGAGGTGACATGGGGGCATTTAAAATCTAGTACTTGGGTGTCTATTTTCAACACGTGTTAGAAAAAGTATAACTAGCTCTTCAAGTTAAAGAAAAACATTCAGTAAATGATAGTACAGGTAGCCTGTGGGTAAGGCAGAACTTGTGGTGCAGGGGTGACTTGTGGTGCAGGAGTGACGTGCGGGCGGGCGGGAGGGATGAGGCCCTATCACATCACAGGGCAGCAGGCAAGCTTGGGCTTCAGACAGACCTGGATTCAAATCCTTTGGTGCCACTCCCCCAGCCACGTGGCCTCACATAAGCTGCTGAACATCTTTCTGCCTTAGTTTTCTCACTTGTTAAATGGGGCTTCTGGTTCCAGCCTCATAGGGTTGGTGTGAGAAGCAGATAAAGTGAGGTGGGCACAGGGTATGTGCTCCATGCAGGGTTGTTGGTTGTTAGATGACCCAGTTGTTAGATCGCAAGCGCACAGCAGGCAAATCTGCTTTACGCAGGTCTGGCTTTATCCTTGCCGAAGCACTTCTCATCCTGGGGTGCTGGCAGGAGGGGCAGGGTCTTCTCGCAGGGGGGTGTGCGAGAATCTCCAAGCAAGAAGAGGCATGTTTTCTAATGAGACTTTGTCAGTTGAGAAAAAAAAGGAATTAGCAACTCTTTTCATAATACAAACTGCAGGAAGTGAAGCTAGACAGAACGTCTCTTAGCTCCTGGGATGTGCAGGAAGACAGACTGTGTCTCAAGGAGTTTGAGATTTTTCAGGGCGAATGAGGAATACATGTTATTTTTAATTTTATCAAAAGAGGGTACTAATTTAAAAGGGGGGAAGCGCTTCACTAGATGGAAAATTCCTGTGGAATTTGGTGATAGAATTTGACTCCTCATTACTTTTTCTAAAGCACATAGCACGCCAGTTAATGTGTTGGTAAACACACCTGTGAGGGCATAATTTCATACTCAGGTTTTCTGAATCTAGCCAATGTGTCCACAAGACCGTGGCGGTCAGCTTTTCTCTTTAAAGATTTTATTTATTTATTGAGAGAGAGAGAGAGAGCACCCGCGAGCATGGGGAGAGAGGCAGAGGAAGAGAGAAAAGAGAGAGAATCCCATGCAGACTCTGTGCTGAGCGTGGAGCACGACTTGGGGCTCGATCTCATGACTGTTAGATCACGACCTGAGCCAAAATCAAGAGTCAGATGCTCAATGACTGAGCCCCCCAGACACCCGCACAATGCCCTCTGTTTAAAATGCATTTTAAAAAACTATCTTAGTGGCTGTTTTTTTAACCAACTCTCAAGCAAGACCTCATAAACTATCCTTTTTGAAGCATCCGTGGACTCCAGAGTTTCTGGGAGCCTATCTGCTTGAGGAAATTTACCCTCTTAAATTTAGATTTGGTCCCGAGTTCATGTTCCCAGGTTGGGTCTGTTTTCCATTTTGACCAATCCCACCATAAAACATCCTGCTCTAGTCATTTGATGTCTGTGCCTCATTCCCTGCAAACCCAGATAAAGGACCAACCACCGAAGCTGCATCTGGTGGAAAGTGATGGATTACATTTCTCGCTTCGGAGGTATCTTTAACAGTTGGGCTCATTAACATCGAAATCAAGTCCTGATTGTAAATATTTATAAACCGAGAATCTGGCGCGTGTCAGTGTTGTGCTGCCAGTTCCCAGAGTTAAGTCCACATTTATTCTTTCAACACGTAGTGCGGGCCTGGGCGAGGCACTGAGGGTAGGAAGAAGCGGAGCAGACAGAGGTCCCCCCTCTGGTGTCGCAGCTACCTCGCTCAAACTGAAAATGACCAGTCTTGTTGAAAACTGCCATTGCGACATTTCAGAAAGGAGGCACAGCAATGGGAAACTGTAATGACTGTTTGAGTGTACAGAATCAAAATATTATAGCCTCTCTTTTTAGGTCATGTTTTAAAAATAGCAATTAGTGTCACTTTCAAATGAGCATTGGGATTCCTTTGTAAAATCGAAATATCCCTCACTTAGCTAAACACTCTTACTTACTTCCAGTAGTAGTTCAAGTATTTTCAGTACTGGACTTGCTTGCATTTAAGAGGCATCTGCCCCCACTATGGCCAACGATGTAAGTAAGAATGTAGAATACTGTCATTTAACATGGCAGTTGCTTTAGTTTTGTGGTTGTTTTTGTTTTGTTTTTTTTAATTTGACTTAACAAAAATGTTTGCGTATGGATGATTCATTTGGAAGTGAAAGAATGGCACCCCTTTGGACAAGCCTCCTAGTGCAGGCATGGTGCTCCGTGCCCCTCGTCACAATGCCAAGGAGCCCATGACCCTGTGTGCAGCGCAGGTGAGGAGACCAGCACACAGACACTTTCTGGCTCTGAGTCCATTCTAAATTTAACTTACAGACACATAAAAGGAAAGGAAAGAGCTTCTCGCAGCTGCTTCTTTTCCACAGGGCACTATTCTGTGTACCCGTGGGCGGCCAGGTGAGGAGCTCCCTGCAGTAACATTGCCCAGGTGGAAGGGGTCACATCCAAGGGCAGGTGCAATGCTGCCTTGCCCACAAGCCTCCAACGGGGCCACCCTGCCTGGGTGGGGCCTTGTGGTCTGCACCTGTGTCTCCCTTGGGGCTGTAGCCTCCCTCGCTCCCTCCCAGAAGCCACGTCACAGGCACCAAAAAGAGCAGCTTTTCTCCTGAGAAAAGGAAAAGATAAACAAGGCTTTTGAGAGCCAACTCATGGTCAGTTTTACTATTGCTTTTGGTCTGCCCATGGCCATGCTCTTTGTCAGCACAGCCTCTGCACAAGCTACCCCCGATGAGCCGCCTGGAGTCACTTGTTGAGGTCACAAGGCTGGGAAGCAGGCATCAGGTGTGGTAATATCTCCGGTTTTCATGGGGGATCAGGTCAGATAAGCCAGTACCATGACACAGGGTCTGGTTCCTGGGGAGTGCTCAGTAAGAACAGTGCTGTTAGTGGTACCTGTCTTCCCGCCGCTGTCGGGAGGATACCATATTTTATCCTAAAAATATGGTGACTTAACGTTAGAGAAATGGATGTGTGAGGAACATATTTTCTCCTTTCTGCAAGTTCATGCCTCTGACCCACAGCCAGGTGCTGGAGTATTGCCAGAGTTGGGACCCTCATCTTTCTGACCATGTTGTTTCTTCTCCTGTGCCCACCACGCTGGGGTCCCATGTCCTTGAGTCAGCCCCACGATATGCCACCAGTGGGTGCTGGAAACCACAGGGTCGCCGACTTCCTCCAGTATCAGTTTTACTTCCTTAGCCGTTTAAAACACAATCAACATTACACTCGTGTAATAACAGTGACCACCTATTAAATATTATAGTACAGTACTATTAGACTAATAAACAGGACAGATACTGTTGCTCTGATTTTTTAGACAAGGAAGAGAGACGCACAGCTGGGAAGCGGCCAAGCCGGGCTCCCGTTCTAGGGCTCTGACCCCTTAGCCACGCTGCTGTCCGGGTAATGAGTAGAATGCGCCTCTGGCGCGCGTGTGGACTTGATGGCAAGATGCAGGCTGCCAGGCCAGCTAGGGTGGGGGTAGGTCCCACCTGCTTATCCACCCCGTCCACCCTGCACCTGCCCTTCTGCAGGGGCTGCCTTGGCAAGGAGCTGGTCCACCTTGCCAAGGAGGCTTAGAACCACCGTGTCTGAGGGGTCTGCGGAGTGAGGCTGCAGGAAGCACACCTGCAGGGTGAGGAAGGCACCTCTGGCCTCAGCACGCAGCAGCCTTTCTTTCAGAGTGAGCTCCTCAGCTCGTCCTTTGATCTTGAGTATGTAAATCACACCTTCTGCAGACAGATGCTGTTGGAAAGCAGGGAGGGATCTGTGCCACCCCTATAGACTCAAGTCCAGGGCGGCTCTTACCCAAGGATAATGGGCACCAGAAAAAGCTTACCTAAAACATGGGAACTGTAGCTCTTAGCCAAGAGTGATGAAATAAAAATAAAGGTTGGCTTGGGGCACCTGGGTGGCTCAGTCGGGTGGGCATCCGACTCTGGATTTCAGCTCAGGGTCGTGGGATGGAGCCCATGCTGGGTGTGGAGCCTGCTTAGGATTCTGTCCCTCAGCCCCTTTCCCTTACAGAGTGCAGGTGTGCTCGAGCACGTGCTCTCGCTCTCTCTTTCTAAAATAAATAAATCTTTAAAAAAAAAAGGGTTGGTTTGGGACATTACCTTGCAAAAAGAGACAAATCATGGCAATCCATTTACATCAACTTGTATTTGATAAAACGTTGGTTGTTATTGCAAATGTGTGCCAACTCTTAGAATGAATCAAGCGTTAACTTGGTTTCCTTGGTCTAAACAGTCTAAAATAATCGTTCGACGGCATTGTGCATTTGACAGCAGCATCACCGAGGGCCATTTTTGCATGAGAGAAAAATAATTGCAGGTTTCATCAGTTTCCCTAAGGGTCTCTTTTTGAATCCATCAGTAATTTGATTATTGCCCTTCTCGGGAACTCTCCTGTATATACATCTGTGTGTTTCTTCTGCTAGAGCCTTCCATGTTGATGACTTTCCCTTCTCCCAATTCTGGCCATTCTCCAAGTGTCTTTTCATTGGCTTTCTGAAACCCCATGTCTTTAGCATGATTTGTGATTCAACACAAAGGTGCCTCTGCTGGGTTGTACAAGGTGGGTTTTGTTTTGTTTTTCTCTTCATTTGTAAACAATCTCTTCATTAACATTTTCTTGTTATTAAGGAGTTCCTTCTTTTCATACAGCTGAGATCTTATCCTATGAGCATTTTAGAAGCAGAAGATGATGTCTTACACAGCATTATCATGTGTCATTAAAAATGTTCCCCAAACCACCAATATTTTAACTACACATAGACATACCATGTTCATTGAACTCTTTTGCCCTTATTGGACACTTAAGTCTTTTCGCTTTTTCTCTGTGATAACAACTACTGTCTCGAACTTCTTTGTGCACAAATAGGTCCAAATCTTAAACTAAAAATGCTTTTCCATTTTTTATTTATGAAACCCGTGCCTAAAATTGGTCTTGCTAAAGCCAGATGTGACCTCCAGTCATATTTTGCTGAAGAGATTCAGCGTTCTGATTGGAAGAGTTACTGGAACTCTTGAACACTGGGGTTGGGTGCTTTGTCTATTGTCACATTCATCTTTACATGTTGAACCCTTAGTGCACACATTCTCTGCATTTGGAAACTGCAGGAACACTGAATTGTAAGCATCGGTCCTACCCTCAAGAAGCTCGGTCTAGGGGGAAAAGTCAGGGAAGGAACCAGAGAATTATAGTCAATGTAGATGTCTTAGAGGGGACTTCATGATGCATGAGACATTTGTTTCTAATATTTAAATTCCTCTCTCCAGAAATCACGTCTGAAGCCGTGCAAATACTTGCCTTGCTACCTAGTTGTTAGGGGCATGGTTTCCCATAAGAACGTGAGAATTGTGTCATACCTGTTGGTTGGATAGCTAACATATCGGGACATTTCTTCCCTTCTTCCTGTATCCTTTTTTTTTTTTCATCCTTCTTTTCATTCATAACCACCTTTACTTGATGGCTGCGTCTTTATGATGAAATCACTCCATCAAACATTTGTTTTGATGGGGGCACCCATTCAATCCAGTAGATGTTGGGGGTTGCCTACTCTGTGCCAAGCCCATATATCATGACAGAGACAGCTTTCAAGGGAAAGAAGTCTTTTCTGTATGAATCATCCATCAGTACATAGAAGCACTGTGATCACTGTCCCCATTTCCTGTCTTCCGATCAACAGCTGTCTTAACCTTGTCAAGGTCGCTGACCCTCTCGTCAGAGGTACCCATCCTTAAAGCTAAAGCCAAGTGCCTCTGGTATAACAGGTGGCGATCGAAGGGGACGTGGGCTATAATTGTATAAAAATCATATAATTACAATTTTTTCATTCTTAAAAACTGTGAAAGCAGATCTTACAAGATGTTATCTGTGGGTGGTGGGAATATAAATTATTTTTTGTATTCATCTGAATCTTTTAAGTTTTTCCAAAAAAAAAAGAAAAAATAATAAAAAAGAATCCCTACAATGACATCTAGGTTGGCAGATGGTTTCTGTAAATGGCCGGATAGTACATATTATTTGGCTTTGTGGGCCAAGAGGCAAAATTAAGGGTATTACATAGGTGCTTATATAAACCTACCTAGAGGCATTTAAAAAGCTAAGAAGCATTCTTTATTCATACATCTTATAGGAAAACAGACAGCAGACTGTAGTTTCCGAGCCTATGGTCCAGGTACTTAACACTGACACTTAATATTTAAGGATAATAGTTACAGAGCCATCGGTTTGTTTCAAAAAATTATGCCATGTAGCATTTTCCACATTTAATCTTCAATGTGCAAAGCTTGAAATCTAAGGGAGGAGAAGATTGCCCTTCTTTGTTTTTGATTGACCACATTTTGGGTCTTGTAATGACACACTCTGCCTCCAGTGTGTGTTGTCTGTTTCTCACCTCCAAATTGCCTCTGAGTTGTCATACAGACGTGGCCTGAGGCGACCGAGCCCCCTTGCCCCTCTTCTGTGCCGCTGCACTGCCTTGGGTCCATGCCTCGGTCCCATTGAATGTGTGATGCTTGGGAAAGCAATTTCATTTTTAAAAAATTTTTATTTTATTTATTTGACAGAGAGAGACACAGTGAGAGAGGGAACACAAGCAGGGGGAGTGGGAGAGGGAGAAGCAGGCTTCCCGCCGAGCAGGGAGCCCGATGCGGGGCTCAATCCCAGGACCCTGGGATCATGACCTGAGCCAAAGGCAGACGCTTAACCAACTGACGCCATCCAGGTGCCCCGAAAGCGATTTCACGAGCCCGAGAAGGGATGTCGAGAAAGTCACTGACAAAATAGTGTTCTCATGGAGTTCCACCCTATCCAGGAACCGTCGTGGGACCAGCTGGAAAGCAAGGGAAGTCCATTCTTTTGTAAGAGCTTCCAAAAGCCAATTTATGTAGTGTTTAAAAGTGGATTATCAGTCACCCCAAAAGGAGAGTTACTGTTGTAAAAAGCATAGGGTAGTATTAGTCCTTGTTGGCCATACCAGGAAACACTAGCCAGCTTGCCCAACACAGAGAATAAGGAGGTTTATCATCTCATCGCATAGAAGGCTAGGCCTGGTTCAGGCTCTCAGCCAGGCCAACTCGAGGATCTGGATCTTGCTGTGAATCTGCTCACTGCCCCCCCGCCCGCCACTCCACGTGGCCCTTTCCTCAGATTGGACCTTCTCAGATGGCTGCCATAGTCCTGGATTTGATGCTCAGAATTGACGGGGGCTTTTTTTTTTTTTTTTTTTTGTATTTCTTGGTCATTAACATATTTTTTATTATGTTATGTTAATCCCCCTACATTACATCATTAGTTTTTGATGTAGTGTTCCATGATTCATTGTTTGTGCATAACACCCGGTGCTCCACGCAGAATGTGCCCTCCTTAATACCCATCACCAGGCTAACCCATCCCCCACCCCCTCCCCTCTAGAACCCTCAGTTTGTTTTTCAGAGTCCATCGTCTCTCATGGTTCGTCTCCCCCTCTAATTACCCCCCTTCATTCTTCCCCTCCTGCTATCTTCTTCTTTTTCTTTTTTCTTAACATATCTTACATTATTTGTTTCAGAAGTACAGATCTGTGATTCAACAGTCTTACACAATTCACAGCGCTCACCGTAGCACATACCCTCCCCAATGTCTATCACCCAGCCACCCCATCCCTCCCACCCCCAACCACTCCAGGAACACTCAGTTTGTTTCCTGAGATTAAGAAGTCCTCATATCAGTGAGGTCATATGATAACGTGTCTTTCTCTGATTGACTTATTTCGCTCAGCATAACACCCTCCAGTTCCATCCACGTCGATACAAATGGCAAGATCTCATTCCTTTTGATGGCTGCATAATATTCCATTGTGTATATATACCACCTCTTCTTTATCCATTCATCTGTCGATGGACATCTTGGCTCTTTCCACAGTTTGGCTATTGTGGACATTGCTGCTATAAACACTGGGGTGCACGTCCCCCTTCGGATCCCGACATTTGTATCTTTGGGGTAAATACCCAGTAGTGCAATTGCTGGATCGTATGGTAGCTCTATTTTCAACTGTTTGAAGAACCTCCGTACTGTTTTCCAGAGTGGGACAGGGGGCTTTTTAAAAGAAATAAAACCTTCCCCAGGATCCCAGCAGCTCTCCTCCCACAGTTCCATACACAGACCTGTTCCCATCTGGTGGCCTTACGAGGAAGATTGCCACAGCTGCCTCGATCCTGGCTCTGGGGATAAAGCCCATGACTTCCCAGAGCAGGACATTTCCCAGAACAAAATCGGGACTTTTTTCAGCAAAAACAAAAAGGAAGAGTATGGGTATTAGAAGGCAGCATTGTCTGCCGTGGCCAGGAGGAAAGAACCCCACGTTCACGCCTTATTTCAGAAACAGTGTCGAAAAGCACTGTGTTCCCATTGTGCCCTGAGCCTGTGCTGGGGGGTTACACACATCATCTCAGAAACTCACAGCAACTCCATGAGGCATCTATTATCATCCCCTCTTTAAAATCAAGGAAACGGATGTTTGGGGAGGTGGAGTAGAGTGTCTTGTGGCATTTGAGTAACAGGATTCAGAGTTAGTGCTCATTTCTCTGTCCCTGTCTTCCACTCTCTTGTTAGTAACAACCAGGCCTTCATTAACAAGGAGCGTGGTAGTTCTTTTGCAGTATCAGAAAACACTGGAACTCTGCTTTTCCTTTGACAAAACAGGGAGATCGGAGTTTCTCCCCCACAGCACCTACTAACATAGAGCTTATGAGTTGCTCAAGTTTCATATATTCATTCACCATCCATCTGTCCGTCCGTCTGCCAATGGTCATTTATAGAGTAGCAGCTCTGTTCTCGTCATTCTGAGGATGGATATCCAGTTAAATAGATTTGCTCTCTGCCCTCACAGACCAGCAGGGGACACCAAGGTGGGAAGCAGGCAGCCCCAGGACAGAAGTAGAGGAATGTGCAAGAATCAGGAGGAAGGAGAGGAAGCTTCGTTCAGCTGGGCCAGGGATGATCTCCTCCAGGAGAGGAGGAGGCCGTGTCTTGAAGGATGAAGGAGAGTGAGCCAGGCAGATGTGGGCAGGAAGGGAGCACTGAAGACAAAGGGCAGAGCGTGAGCCCAGCGTGTGCCAGAGCCGGCCTTGAAACCACTCGTGAGTGGAGCAGGACTCTGGTGTTTAGATGGCAGGGAAGAGGAGCCAGATCCAGGACCCTCAGGTATTAAAGAAGCATGTAAAGGTTTCTCATCAATGGTTTTGCATTTTAGAAAGAACAACCTTGCTCAGTCTACCCAGGATGCATTTTCTCTTTCCCTACCAGGTTTTGTTCAGGTTGTCAGTGTGACAGGCTGAAAATGCTCCTTTCTAGCCCCCCTTACACCTGGTGTGGCTACTGGTCCCAGTCCTGGGATTTAGCAAGTGGAGCTAGCTGCAAACCTTTTTGTTTGCCCTTTTCTCTTGTTGCTGCTTGGAACTTGGACACAGTGCCTGGAAGCTCTGCAGCCATCTTGGAGTCCTGAGGACAAAGCCACAGGCTGAGGATGGCAGAGCAGAAAAACAGAAGGAACCAGCATTCTTAGTGAAATCCTTGAGCAAAACTGTACCCACCCTGTCTACCTGCCTCCTTTCTTTATATGGGGCGGATAAATACAACAAATACAACGTGTTCGAGCCACTGACAGCCGACTGTCGTCCTGATACACCTAGGGGCGGAAAGGAGGGCAGCTGGGAAGGCAGGAGGGTAAGGAGAGCGGGCAGTCACAGAGACTGTCCTGAGGGCAGAGGGCTGAAAAGGCTGTGAGCAGGCTCTAGCAGAAAAGCAGGGGGACGAATGGCCTGCATCCCTGGAGCAGGCGACTGGTGCGCTGGCCCAGGGAAGCCCACAAGAGGAGGAGGCACTGGGGGCGAAAGAAGTGAGTGAGTCAGGAGGAGAGGGCCTTTGAAGAAGTCCAGGAGCTCTGGGAAGTGGAGTTGTCATGGGCGGTGTGGCTCAGGTCAGGTGGAGGCAGTGGTCATCCCACGGAAAGACAAGGGTGTGGACAGAGCCCACCGTCTAAGGGGGTCATGGAAAAGCACGCTATTTGGCATGTGCCGTACTGCAGTCTTGCCATCTCTCTTTCTGCAGTTCCTGAAATGGAAGCTGACTTTTCTAAGGTCCTCATGTTTCAGTGGCGACAGCTCCCCTCGCAGACCTCTCTGGCTCGAGTCCAAGCTAAAGCACTCTTTCCCCAGCACATTTCATCTTCGACACCCTGCCAAACATCTCCCTTCTGCAGCTTACTGCCACCTCTGTCTACCTCCCTCGAGTATTTTTGGACAGATTTCCAGTTTGATACATGAACATGCCGTCAGTCAAAACAATCTTTTTAATGAGCCTCTTGTCCTGACAGCTGTGTTTAAGATAGGGCATGGAAGCCGGGTAATGGAAATCTAGAAAATTGTCCATTCTGGATTGAAACCTTAATGTGTGCCCCGCGCTGCATCTCACACACAAGCCCACCATCTTCTTTTAAAAATAAAGAGGAAATTATGAATAGTGAAAAAGATGTAATTTGTGCAAATGAAAAAAAAAAAGATCTTCTGATCAGATACTTAGAGAAGGCTCAGAGGAAGGTCTAATTATTGAGCGCCGTCCGAGTACGTCACACTCAGCTTCCTGCCATGCAGCCTTGGGCATGGCTCTGAGTGTCCCTTGATCTTCGAAGTAACCCTGGGGGTGGTCAATATTAGTCCTGCCTTCCACCCGGGAAAACTGAGGCTCAGGGAGTTTGATGGACACGCTACCTCACAGAGACTGAGGTTCAAGCTTGCATTCCCCTGACCCCTACCCCAGGCTGCCACTGCTTTTTTGGCAACCAAATATTAGTATGAATAAAACACAGCCCTCCTCTTGCATATTCCACACACGTTTTGAATCTCTGCGTCATCAGGAAGGGGAAAAATTAAATTACAAAGTTGAGCAAAGCTTCCCCTGTAGATAAATAAGAAGTGAGTCTGAATTTTGTAGGAGCATTAATTAATTTTTGAGTCCAAGTCAGGGAGTGGGGCTCCACTGCAGCCATACCCCGTGGGCTTTGGCTGTGCAGGCAGCCAGGCACCTGCAGGCCTTGGAGAGGAGTGATTTCCCAGCAGCGCCGCTCTGTGCCCTGGATTTTCCAAGCTCAGGTGGTCCCAAAGGCAGGGGAGGCTCGTGTCCTATAAAAGTGTAAGTGGGTCCGGAGTGTGGAAGTGTAAACATCATGTTCTAAACAGGACCTGGGCCCCTCTCGACTCTGCTGGGTGTTGGTGTGATGACTCCGACCAGCCGCTCTCTCCCCATCGGCTCTTCTTTGGGGCTTTTGTGGTAGAACCACTTAACAACCCGATCAAGCTGAAAATGCACAGCCCTTGGTGCTGCCTGGGCCACTTCTGTGCCATCGGGAATTACAGTTCCATCCCCCTCTCTCACCTTCTTGTAGTTTTAATTAAGAGGAGCCTTGAACCAGGAACAATATAATTTTTGTGGATTATTATGGAGTTGAGGCAAGAAAGGTGTAATTTCTTGAGGGGAGGAAATTTTTTTAAAAAGAAAAAAAAATCTCTTGTGGTTATAGAGTATGAATGAGTTGGCCATGAGTGAAGGTCATTTCAACAACTGGGCCATTAATTCCTACCCAATCAAAAAAAGAGAGAGAAGAAAAGAAAGAGTCCCAAGAGGAGGCTGTGGATCCTTAAGACAAGCCAGATGTTTCACGTCACGTGAACCAGACATCTAGGCAAACACCTGAGGTAACCAGATGTTTGCAAGCTCCGTAGTGCCCACAGGAGAGGGCGAAGCACGAACCCCGGGTTCCAGCAGCAGCCCCGTCCAGGAACGCCTGGTGCCGCGACAGTTTAGTCCTCACCAGCCACCTGGGCTCACGCCCATCAGCAGGCTGGGTCCCAGCTCCTGTAGGAGACAATGCAGCCCTGGCCCCAGGTCAGGTTGCGCAGAGGCAGGGCCTCTTGGCTCAGGTGCTCCGTACACCTGGGAGTCTCTTCCTGTGCTAATGATCCTGCCCCAAACAGGTACAGATGGGATTCTCCCCTGAGACCCGCCAGAGTGACTGGGCTATGAGACTCCTTCCTCCCAGGAGTGGTTTGCTCCCAGGTCCCCGGGGCTCTTTGATAAGCTCTGCTAACTCTGAGTTTCTCCTTGTACCTGAGCAGTGTGCAGAGCTGAAAGGCGCTGAACCCACCTGACCTCCCAGTTTAGAACGATCATCTAACAGCCTAGATTTTTACATACTGGAAATAGAGTTTTCAGAATTTTATAGGGTGCTTCTGAGATAGAGCTGTATGTCCTGAGTAGAACAATGAAAAGATAGTGTTGAGTGAATAAAAGCAAGTCACACATCCATAGGTAGCATATCCCATTTTTGTGAAATTGTGTGTATTTGTATATACGTGTATTGCTATAGACATATACCTAATACCTGTATTATCAGTGTAGACAATTTAAAATATCTGGACAGTACACAGTGAACTAAAATACATATGTATTTTTCTGATCTATTTGAGGGTAAGCTGCATGCATCATGTGTGTTTGTTTTATTATCCCTTCTTACACAAAAGGAAGGCTACTGTGTATGCTTTTTGCGCTTTATTCACATAATTTTTCTTGGCTGTCATTCCGTATTGGTTCATGGAGATCTTCCTGACTTTCCCTTACGCTGCACTGTTGTGTACCATAGCTCATTCAGCTGCTGCCCTAAGGCAGGCATTACTTTTGAAGGCAGAAACACAATAAAGATAAAGAGTGGAAAGGAAATTTTAAAACCACCGAAAAGAGCAAGCTGAAGCTCTTAATAGAAAGTCTTTGTTATTTGTAAAGTGGGTGGGACTGTGGGAGAAAGCGGCAGCCAGGAACCCTTGGGCAGCCCTGGGACTCACACAAGAGAGTAATAGGAAGTCCAGCTGACCTCCTTAGGTCAGTGTCTGAGGGAGGTTCCCTGGAGCAGGGAAGTGAGGACACAGGACCGGGCCAACAACGAAGCTAATAAGCAAGGATGTGTGCTCAGGATTTCAGCCGGATCCAGCTGGAGCTCCAGAGCATGAATCACACCACAGCGGTGGACCCCTCCTCTTAAGGCAGGGGGGCCACGTCCTCCAACCCCCACATACAATAATCCGTTTTAGGGATGTGGAAAAATTAAAAGTAGTACAATGAGGCTTGTTTACGGTGCCTGGCCCGTAGCAGGTCTTCAAAAGGTGATAGCTATGACGATTATGGCCATTGTTCCCTCTCTTTCCCTCCCCCACCGCACCATAACAGCTTTATTAACATTCCATTACCATTAACGTACCATACAATTCACTTATTTAAAGTGTACAGTTCAGCAGTTCTCAGTCTATTCAGAGTTGTGCCTTCACCACCATGGTCAGTTTTAGAACATTTGCATGACGCTGTAAAGAAACCCTGCGAGGCGCCTGGGCGGCTCAGTCGTTAAGCGTCTGCCTTCGGCTCAGGTCATGATCCCAGGGTCCTGGGACCAAGCCCCACATCGGGCTCCCTGCTCAGCGGGGAGCCTCTTCCACTCCCCCTGCTTGTGTTCCCTCTCTCGCCATCTCTCTGTCAAAAATAAATAAAATCTTTAAAAAAGAAAGAGAGAGAAAGAAAGGAAGGAAGGAAGGAAGGAAGGAAGGAAAGAAAAACCCTGCACCCTTTTGCAGCCACTCCCCACTTCCTCCCTCCCTGCCCTAGAAATCTGCTTTCAGTCGCCATAGATGTGCCTGTCTACTCTGGGTATTTCCCATACTAGGAGTCCTATGCCACATGGTCTGGGGGTTGACCTTTTGCACTCTTGGGTCATTCATTCACTGGCTGTGCCCCCCACCACGGCGTTAGTTCAGTCATTCAGGTCTCAGGAGCAGGGCAGCTGTGAGCAGTTAGCAGCGACCCTCCAGCAGCAGCTGGATGCACCAGCCTGGAAAGGGGCCTGGTGAGGACACCGACAGCATCCACCAGTGTAAATCGTGTGAAAGGTCTTAGTTAAGAGGACAGGGATTACCCAGCATGACAATAAAAAAAAAAAAAAAAAAAAAAAACAGGGAGGATAGCGCTTACTCAGAATTTCTGGATAAATGTGTGTTGTTCTGGAAGTCTCCCTTTTAATCTTGGAAAGGCTCTGTCTTGTAAGATCACCAAGGAATGAAATCTCAGTGACCAAACTCTCACACCCTTGGTTAGAATTTTTTTTTTTTAAGATTTTATTTATTTATTCATAAGAGAGAGAGAGAGAGAGAGGCAGAGGGAGAAGCAGGCTACCCATTGAGCAGGGAGCCCGATGCAGGACTCGATTCCAGGACCCTGGGATCATGACCTGAACTGAAGGCTTAACCATCTGAGCCACCCAGGCGCCTCTCCTTGGTTAGAATTTAAGTTGCTTTCTTTCCTTAAAGATAATTTGACAGTCATATCCAAAGTCTAAACTATGGGAATATGGAAGACTAAATTTTTCCCCAGAGATTAGGAATAAGGAAAACTTGCCTGTTTTCACCATTCCTATGTAAGAGCATATTGGAGGTTCCAGTCATTACAAAAAGCAAGAAAAAGCATAACAATCAGAGAAGAAGAAATAAAACTGTCCCTATCTACAGATGATATGATTATTTACTTAGAGAATCCCAGGAATCTACAAAACAATGACTAGAATAAATGAATTTAGCAAGGTCTCAGGGTATCAGGTTAATAGACACAGTGTATTTTTATATACCACCAATAAACACTTGTCAAATTGTAAAAATAATTGTTTGCAATAGCAGCAAAAACCAGAAAATACCCAGGAATCACAAAGGACATGTAAGACTTCTGCCCTAAAAACTATAAAAACATTGCTGACATTAATTAAAGAAGACCTAAGTAAATGGAAAGATAGACCATGTTCATGGATTGGAAGACTGTTGTTAATACGGCATTTTCCCCATATTGATCTGTAGATTCAACATAATCCCAATCAAAATTCCTGCAGTTTTATTTTGGGTAGAATCTGCAAGCTGATTCTGAAATTTCTGTGGAAATGCAAGTTACTGGGGTGCCTGGGTGACTCAGATGGTTGGGCATCTGTCTTTGGCTTGGGTCATGATCCTGGGGTCCTGAGATCAAGCCCCACTTGGGACTCCTGGCTGGGCAGGGAGCCTGCTTCTCCCTCTCCTTCTGCCTCTCCCCCTGCTCATGCTCTCTCTCTCTCTCTGTATCTCTGTCAGATGAATAAATAAAAAAAAAAAAATCTTTTAAAAAAGAAATGCAAGTTACCTAATAGCAAAATGATTTTGAAAAAGAAGAACAAAATTGAAAGACCTACCCTACTTGATTTCAGAACTGTTAACCTACAGTGATCAAAGCTGGCATTTAGTATTAAAAGATGAAGAGATTAATGGAACAGAAAATTGAGTTTAGAAATAAACCCAAACATATATGGTTAATCATTTTTCATCACACATGCTGAGGCAATTCTGGAAATAACCCCAGGGCCCATTAGCAGTTGAATGGGTAAACAAATTATAGGATATCCATACAATCAAATATTACTTAGCAATGAAAAGGATGAACTCTTGATACATACAGTAATATGGAAGAATCTTTCAAAATCATGCCTTCATGATTCTTTCCTGAAATATTTCAAAATCTTTCAAAATCATGCTACGCGGAAGAAGCCAGACCAAAAAAGATTGCGTACTATGTGATTCCAATATATGAAATCCTATCAATCTGTAGAAACAGAAAACAGGTTAGATGATGCCTGGGCCAGGATAGAGGGAGAGAGTGACTCCCAAGGAGCACAAGGAAACTTTTGGGAGTGGTGGGATGTGTTCATGATCTTGATCTTGGTGATGGTTTCCAGGTGTGTACCTGTGTTAAAATTGATCAAAATATATGAAGTTTATGGTTCTTCAGTTATACTTGACACTGTACCAAAAAAGTGGAGGTATTCTTTGACCCAGTAGTTCAGCTTTCTTGTAAAATGTGGAAAGTGTTGATCCTAGAGCTACCTTCTTTGTCTATTTCTACATGTGGTGTGGTTATTTTTGCTCTGCCAAAGGGCCTTTGTGTTTGTCGATGATATTAATAATTCAGTGCTTCTGTTAAGGAAATATTCACTGATTTAATAATTGATATTATAATGGCTTTCGTTCATGAGGAGCCTACTGTGTGCCAGCACAGTATAGCTGTTTTTCATAGCAGCAGCCTTGCAAGGTTATCTGCGATTATCTCCATTTTTCAGATAGTGAAACTAAGGCCATTCAGTTAAAAAAGAGCCAACGCTGGGATTGGATTTCCACATCTGCCCCACTCCAAAATGGCGCTGCTGGGGTACCTGGGTGGCTCAGTCATTAAGCGTCTGCCTTCGGCTCAGGTCATGATCCCAGGGTCCTGGGATCGAGCCCCGCATCGGGCTCCCTGCTCCACGGGAAGCCTGCTTCTCCCTCTCCCACTCCCCCTGCTTGTGTTCCCTTTTTCGCTGTTTCTCTCCCTCTCAAATAAATAAATAAAATCTTAAAAAAAAAAAATGGCGCTGCTCAGTATAGTAGCCACATGTAGCTGGTCCAAATGGAGGTGGGATCTAGGTATAAAATACACACTGGATTTTCCAGACTTGGTATGAAAATAATGTAAAAATGGTAATATTTTATATATTGATTATATGTTGAAATAATATTTTAAATATTGGGTTAAAACACATAACTAAAATTAATTTCACCTGTTACTGTTTACTTTTTAAAAGGCAGCTATTAGAAAATTTTAAAATTACACAAGGGGCTCACATTATGTTTCTCTTGAGCAGGACCACTTCAGAGCCTTTTCCACTTCACATTGTCTGTTTAAAGGACAACTAGAATGTTAATTCAGCAGCATAGATTTATATTTATTGAGCGTAAACTGTATGCTGGTTGAATTTTATAATCTCTCTTATGGGTACACGCATTTACTCTATAAGCCCATTAGACATTTAATTTCAAACAAAAATTGTCAGCACACAATTTTTTTTAATGTTTTAGATCTGAGTTACTTTTTTAGATGGAAGGATGTGGACACTCCTGGTTTCAAGTAAATATAGAAGTCTCTTTCTGACCATTAGTGCAAATGCCCTGAATTATTATATAATTGAGTACTTGTTTATAGAATAATTTTGTGTTCATTAAAGCAGTGGTCTCCTTTGGGCAAATACACTTGTCTCCCCTGGTCAGGATGGCATTCATAGTTTTACAAACTACAAATTACTGTTTTCTTTGTTGTTTTCTTTATTTGTGAGAAGTTACAGAAAAAAACTTCCTAATTTTTGAAGGATTGAGAAATTGTGGCTGAACTTTGATCACCCAAATGTGTTTTTTTAGAAGATGATATGCTTTTTTTTTTTCTCCATTTACTGGGAGTGGCCCTCCGCTCATTTTTGTTAATAGAGTTTTATTGGATCGCAGCCATGCCCACATGTTTACATAACTGTGAATGCTGGTTGTTCCCATGCTGTGAAGGAAAGCAGAGTTGAGTAGATCCACAGAGGTTGCATGGCCTTAAAATATTTACTTTCTGACCTCTTAGAGAAAATATTTGTAGACCCCAGGTCAATTAAGTTACGAGCTCAAAAGAAATTCCATGAAAATGTCTTTAAGACCCCACTTAAGTTAATGGGAGTTTGGGGATGGGAAGGTTTGGATTCGTGAAAGGTTGACACTGGCAGTGATGGGACACTCTGATGCTCTCCCCACAAGGAGGAGGATGCAGACTTGAGCCTGGCACCTCCCTTGTCTCCATTCCAGCCAGTGGTCAGTCCAGCTGCCCTGCCCTCCAACTGAGCCAGACGCTGATCTGGAATCCTGGTACCACCGTGCACTACCCTGGAAAACTCACATAGGAATTTCTCCCGTGTCACACAGAAGCACAGGGAAGGACTAGGGGGTGCCCGTGGGTGGTGGTAGGTCAGCAGAAGCTCTGTGGTGGTTACTTAGCTCCTGCCTCCTCAACACCCTTGACTCCTGTTCTTCATTCTTCACTCACGTGGCCCGTCTCTGATGTGCGTTCAGTTTCCCTCCACTTGGCAGGAGTTTGGTTAAGAGTGCCGACTCAGGGGCCAGACCGCTGGGCTCTGATCACAGCCCTGCCAGAGACAGGCCGAGCTGGGCAAACATGGAATGTGTCTACGTCCGTTTTCCTCATCTGCCAAACCAGGGTAATAACTATGCCTCCTTCATAAGGAAATTGTGGGGCTCACACGATTTAAAAACATGTGAAGTGCTCTTCTTCAGAACAATGACTGATAGTGAGCACTCCATAAATACCACTTACTATCATTATTATTACAAGAATCACTATCCTACTTCAAGTCCCAGGGCACATGTGAACAAAGAACTGGCAGAAGTGGAGGGTGTCACTTAGGTCAAAGCTGCCCCCTACAGGGCACGCCTTACTGGGCCTGCAGTGTGTGATCCTTGGCACTTGGTACCTCTAAGGTAATGGAGAGAGAGCATCTGCTTCTGAGTCAGCCTGATCCAGGTACAAATCCTGGCTGTGTGACCCCAGGCAAGTCCCTTAACCTCCCTGTGGCAACTCAAAACCCTAACCCAATAGTTAAGAACCTCTTACTTAATGAGTCAGGTGGGCTGTACCCCGATTTTGGATTAGCAGCTGCTGGCTGTTGGCAGGGACCACCATCTCAGGGCCCGCCTCTCGGCAACCTGCCTACGAAATTCTTTACCTACAGCACGGATTATTTGTACCTGTTTCCTCTCCGTTCACACCAATTTTTTTTTTTCCAGTGAGTCACGTTTTTTTCCTTACCACTGAGGCAGAATAATGTGAGTGACTACTGATTTACCACACAGTTTTCCGTGTCACAGCTGACAATGTAAAGATGCATTTTCATCAATGTATACTCAGGATAAAAACAAAAGAGGTCCAATTCAAATTTGTTTGCACTTTCCGGGCTTAAGTAACACTAGCACATTAAGGAAGCCAATTTTTAACATTAAAATTGCACTGGGGTACATCCCGATTTCCTGATTGATTTGAGGCAAGCTTCCAGTATTAGAATATCAAATTATATGGAGATTGCATTCCCATCCTCTGATTGATTTGAAATGAATTTGAATCAAGACAGCTTAAAAATAGCTTTTATAGGGCACCTGGGTGGCTCAGTTGTTTGGGCAACTGCCTTCAGCTCAGGTCATGATCCTGGAGTCCCAGGATCGAGTCCCGCATCGGGCTCCCTGCTCAGCAGGGAGTCTGCTTCTCCCTCTGACCCTCTTCCCTCTCATGCTCTCTCTCTCTCATTCTCTCTCTCTCAAATAAATAAATAAAATATTTAAAAAAATAGCTTTTATAGCGTCCTTATGACTTGATACCATGGAGAAATAAATACGAAGCTCACACCACAGAAGCTGTCCTCTGTTGGTGCGCAGGGGCTGTCTTGTGCTGGGGAATTCTTCTGGCGGTAATTTAAGAAGATGCTTGTCATCTCCTTACAGGAGTTCATAATTCAGAAACAATCCATACGTAATACTCAATTAAGGAACCATAGAGGCATGTCGGCCCCAGGTGACTGATGAACAGCCAGAATGGAAATTTGGCATGACTTGTGAAAACACCGCTAAAATCAATCCCCCGTCAGGGAAGCCACGATTTATTAATGCATTCCTTACCTGCACTGAGTTGCGAATCGATGCGTCCCCATCAAAAACTAAGAGAAAGCAGAGATGGGTCCTCGTGGGCTGTCGGCATAAAAGGGACAGGATTGTAGCTCGGGCAGGAGACTGTGCATCGCAGGCCAGCGTGTGGTGTCTGTGTCCCAGTGAGCTGCTGGCCCTGCTTGGGAGGGAGCCCTGAGGGTTGATGAGCACCTGCTGTGTGCTGGGTGCTTGCTGCCCGGTTCTGTGCTCTCCTCTAAACCTCTCTGCCATCCGTGAGACAGGTGTTAATCATTATTCATCTCACAGGGGAGGGAGTGGAGGCCCAGAAAGGGCAGCAGGCTGCCCAAGGTCCCCAAAGAACAGAGCCAGAGTCTGCAAGGCCGGTTCAGCACTTGGGCTCTAACATGAGTTTTCCAGCTCCATAACTTTGTTTCTTCTCCCAGCCTCGGTTTTCTCATCTGTAAAACGGAGGTGATTCGAGTCTCCGTTGGGAGGATGCAGCAAGGTGATACTTGGAAAGTCCTTAGGGTCCTGCTGCTATCCTCCTTCCAAGCCATCCCCATTCTGCTTTGCCTCGATACTGCCCTTACTCGAGGGAGGACTCGGAGAACATACCGGGTTCAGAACTGCTGGGCTTCCCAGGAGGTGGGAGATAGAAACCCCCTCTATCAGCCACCAGACTGCTTCTGGCCCTGGTTCCAGCCCGGGAAGAGACTCTCATGTCCCTCCTCAAGTCTCATCCTTTATGTTTCGGTCTTTCCTGGGCCAGCCGGGAATAGCCCAGAGCCCTGAACTCCGCCCCAGAACCTGGCAGAATGGAGAGTTACTCGCACCCTCCTCCGTTTGACAGACTTCAGCCTCCTGCCTGACCATCCCTTTGTGCACTTCTTTCATGGCCATTCCACGGTGTCTTATTCAGGACTCCAAGGTGTGAAGTTCCTGATTGTACTCATGGGGGCGGCGGGCGGGCTCTCCTTGCTAGAGGGGAGGCCATTCTCAACACCGTGTCCTTGCTCACTGACAGTCTCTTTCATCTTTATTGCTAGTCCTCTTAGGTATCCTTGCTAATGCCACACTCCTCATTCGGTCACACTTGCTGTGACTCGGGACATTAACAATAAACTGTGAGCCCTGAGGGGTTTGCAGTGGAAAGATGGATAGCACACACTGCCAACCAGCGCAGCTGTCCAGGGTCCACTGAGATCTGCTCAGAAAGTTCTGCAGGTCACTTGAACAGCCCCATTAATGCTTCTGTCTCTGTGGACGCCAATAAATATGGCGTGAAACTTGAACATAAATGAGTTTTTACAGCTAATTACGGCTAATGCGAGCCATTTTCAAAATTGCCAAGCATTCCTTCCAGAATATTAGTTTGCAACTATGAATTAGGCATAAAGAGCCAAGTTCCATGCACATAATCTAGTACACAACAAAATAATAACAACACTAAGTGGTTTCTGTCTGGCCAAGAGGAACTCCCCGAGGCCGGTCTGATGGCACCGGCTCGCAGTGGGCCTCCAACCGCACAGGCCATGAAGCTTTGAAACCCCAGGAAGGCCGTGGAGGAAGCAGTCACTTCTGTGGTCCTCTGGTCAGTGTGGTCAGGACTGTTCAATTCTCCAGGTGTGGTGAGGACCCTCTGGGCACCCAACCCAGGGCTTCAGCTGCAAGCATCTGACCTGAACAGCTTGGCCCCTGGGGTGGGGGCACCTCCATTCCATCTCTTCTCCCCTCCGCCCCTACCCACTCGGTCCATCTGGCACATCACCTCCACGCTCTTCACAGCACCTTGATGTTCGTGTTCATGATCATTGATAACATTATACCACGGTTCGAAAGAGTAGAAAACAATACCCTCTCGCTAATCCCAGCCACCAGCACCCCCATGAAATCACCAGTGTGAGCAGTGCAAATGTATCCCAGTTCAGTTGGGGGCTACAAACATACATGCACACCCTCTTATGCATACGCTGTCCATGTTTTACAAAGCCAGGATCACATAATACTTATTAAAATATCTTATTCCTATTTAATAATGTGTCTGGTGTCTTTCATTGCCAGCACATGTAAATCTACCTCTTTTTAAAAATACACCTACTGTAATTTATCCAGTCCTCCCATAAATGAACATCACACACAGTGCCTCGGTGAACACTGTACTGGGTATTTCTGAAGGATAAATTTCTACCAAAGTAGTGGTGTTGGGTCAAGGGGAACGCACAATGAAACGGGAGAGAATAGCACCAAATTACTCTCTGAAATGAGTTGTGTCTGTTTATATCCTAATAACAGTAAATGGAAATAGCTGTTTCCCGCCACCGTTGGATGCCCCATGTAGACCAACCTGGGTGTCCTTCCTTCCCATCCCTGGGTGTGGACCTCAGCCAGCAGATGGCCACACCTGCCCACAGGTGTGTCCCTGTGCCCGCTTCGAGCCCTGACGGCTGTAGTCACAATGCTGTGTTCAGAGCCTCTCAGAAGCAGTTGCTGTCAACATTTAGAGCACATTCCCTTCAGACCTTTCTGAATCCTTGTCAAATGCAAACAGTTCCATCACCACAAGGATCCCTCCTGCCGTCCTCCTATAGCGACACGGGCCCCCGATCCCCTCCACTGCTGCGCCTCACTCCTAGCAGCCATATCTATAATTTTGTCATTTCAGGAATGCTACATAAATGGAATCATACAGGATGGAACCTTCGGGGTTTGGCTTTTTTTAATGAGTATAATTTCCTTGAAATCTATTCCAGTTGTTGTGCGTATCGGTTGTTCCTTTTTTTTATTTCTGGGTGGTATTCCGTGGCGTGGATGTACCACAGTGTAACCGTAGACCCTGTGGAAGGACATTTACGTTGCCTCCCATTCCTGGCTATTACAAATAAAGCTACTGTTTACATCCACGTACAAATATTTGAACATAAGTTTTGGGAAACTGGGAAAAATGTCCAGGAGTTCTGTTGCTGGGTCATACAGTAAATGCAATTTCAACTATTACCAGACTATTTACCAACCAGACTGTTTACCTTCCCACCAGCACTGCAGGCGCGATCCAGTTTCTCTGCACCAGACCCAGCATTTGGTGTCAGGAACATTTTAAAATTTCGTGTTTGATACTTTTTTTTGTTTGTTTTTTTGTAGTCATTCTGATTTTTTCCCCCTGCCTCTTTGCTGGTTGAAAGCTGCATATTCCATTTGGTTGTTTTGGAAATTATCCGTATGTTTTTTTTTTAAATAAACTTTTTAAGTGTGGAACAATTTCAAATCCACATAAAAATTGCAGAGATAATATAGACACTTCCCATGTACACCTGCCCCTAGTTTCCCGTTATTGGTATCTCACACTAATGTGGTACATTTGCTATAATTAATGAAGTGATATTGATGCACTTTTATTAATGAAAGCCCATAATCAGGTTCCCTTACTTTTTTACCTAATGTCCTGTTTCTGCTCCAGGATCCCATCTAGCATAGCAAACCTCTCTTAGGCATCACACCTCCTTAGTCTCCTCTGTGCTGTGACCATTTCTCAGACTGCCCTTGTTTCTGATGACCTTGACAGTTTTCTCGAGAAGTACTGGTCAGGTGTTTGTAGAACGTCTCTCTGTGGGGATTGGTCTGATGGTTTTCTCATGCTGGAGTCCTGGATTGGGAGGAGGAAGACCACACAGGTGTGCAGTTTTTATCACAGTCATCAAGGTGCATCAGGGGTGCAGACTAACAACCTGACTTCCCATCCCTGTTGATGTTTGGCCCATGTCTCCACTGTTAAGTGACTCTGGGAAAGAAGTCCATATGCACAGTCCACACGTACAGGGAGCTTCAGCTTCCTAAGGGCAGACGATCGACATAAATTATTTGTTCTTCTAAGGTATGGGAGATTTTGTCTCTTTTTCCCACATTTATTTATTTATATTAATTTGGACTTGTGGATTTATTTTTTATACTTTGGTACGAGTTTATTTTGTTGCTTACGTTGTTAAGGTTTGGCTGTGGGGAGCTCTTTCTGTTGATTCCTGTGTCTCTCTGACACACCCCCATCAGCTCGAGCTTTTGAGCACTTCCTTCCTTTCTGGCCCAACAAGATGCTCCAGGCTCATCTTATTTATTTCCTGCCCCAGTCCCACAGTCAGCCAAGTCTCCGAGGATCCTTTTATTGGAGAATGGTATTAGAAACCAAGATCTGGACGCTAGGTGTGCTCATGGCCAGTATGTGCCCTTGTTTCTAGGCACTGACAGCTGACAGAGCAAGGAAATACGTGTCTTTATACTAACCTGTGTCCGTATACATCTGTCAATGTCTCTGTCATTCTCTGTTTTTAACATGGTATTAAGGTAAACATGAGTTCATACTGATGTCTCCACCTCCCATCACTGCCACACGGAGCATTCTGGCCTCCTTCCCTTCCCATATATTTTTTTTGCATTTTTTTTTTATTGAGCTATACCATAAAATTCACACTTTTAACATGAAAAAGTTTGGTGTTTTTTTTTTTAAAGATTTTATTTATTTATTTGACAGAGAGAGACACAGCGAGAGAGGGAACACAAGCAGGGGGAGTGGGAGAGGGAGAAGCAGGCTTCCGCGGAGCAGGGAGCCCGATGCGGGGCTCGATCCCAGGACCCCGGGATCATGACCTGAGCCGAAGGCAGACGCTCAACGACTAAGCCACCCAGGCGCCCCAAATTCAATGGTTTTAATATAGTCATGAGGTTGTACAGCCATCACCACTGTCTGATTCCATACCATCACCATTCCACAAAGAAACACTGTGCCCATTAGCAGTCACTCCTGCTTCCCCTTGTCCCTCCCCCCCAGCCCTCAACAAACAATAATCTTTCCGTCTCTGGCGTTGCCTATTCTGGACATTTCATATACATGGAATCATACGGTGCGAGGCCTTTTGCATCTGACCTCTTTCACTGCCTGAGCGTGATGTTTTCGAGGTCAGTCCATGTTGGAGCATGTGTCAGTACTCTTCAGTCCTTTTGACAGCTGGACAATCTTCCATCAAATGGATGTGCCACATTTTGTTTATTCATCAGTTCAAATGGGCATTTAGGTTGTTTCTGCTCTTTTGGCTACTATGAATAATGCTGTTGTGAACCTTCATGCACAAGTTTTTACATGGCTGTGTGTTTTCCTTTCTCCTGAGTAGATACCCAGGAGTGGAACTGCTGGGTCACGTGGTAGCTGTATGTTTAACATTTTAAGGAACTGCCAAAGTGTTTTCCAGAATGGCTGCACCATTTTATATTTCCACCAGCACTGTACAAGGGTTCCAATGGCTCCAGATCCCTGTTCTTTTCCATCTTTTTGATGATAGCCATCCTAGTGGATGTGAAGTGAAATCTCATTATGGTTTTGATTTTCATTGCACTGATGATTAGTGACATTTAACATGTTTTTGTATTTTTCATATCCATCTCTTCATATTTTCTGGATGTTAGACCTTTATCAGGTAGATGATTTGCAGATATTCACTCCCATTCCATGGGTTATCTTTTCATATTGTTGATGGTGTTCTTTGATGCACAAAAGTTTAAAATTTTGATGAAGTACAGTTTGCCTATTTTTAATTTGGTTGCTTGTGCCCAAACATTTTTAAGAAGCATGTTAATTACGCATTTTGTTCTAGCAAAATAAAATTATTTTCATTATTTTCTTCTTCCTTCCAAACATGACAATAGCTTTTATGTGCTCTAATTATCCATTGAACGTCCCATCTTGACATTCTTGAGCTTTAGTTTCACTTTTACATTTTAAAAAAGAGGTTTTCAAAGAAAATCAGTAGTTAATTAAATTTACCAAAATATTTTTATCAGTGTTAGCTCATCATTGTTTTTTAATATTTCATCCCTTCCTTGCTGAAACATATCTCCTAATAATTCTTTCAGTGAGGGTTTGTAAGTGGTAAACTCTTCGTCTTCGTATGCCCCAGCATGTATTTCTTTTGCCCTTTAACTTGAATGATGGTTTAGCTGGGTATAAAATTTGAGGTTCATAGTTGCTTCCCCTCAGCTCTGGAAGGCATTACCCTTCGATTCTGTTATTGCTGGAGTGCCTGCTATCTAATTGTCATTCCTTTATAGTATTTCTGCCATGATATATTTTTAGGGTTTTTTTGTTGGATGCTCCACAATATCCCCATGATACAAATTGATTTTTATTTATCCTACTTAGTTCTTTATATCTGAAGACCTATATATTCCTTCATTTTGGAAAATCCCCAACAATTGTTTCTTCAAGTTATTCTTACTATTATTTCCTCCTTTCTCCTGTTGCACCTCCTCTTAAGCATACATTGATACCCCTTTATCCATTCTTTGGGTTCTTTGAACTGCGTGTTCTTATTGCTTGTGTCTGAGTCTCTGTGTTGTCTTTTGGTTGGTTCAGTGCCTCCATTCTGTCTCTTAATTCACTGATTTCCTCTCTGATTAGTGTCCAGTTTAGAATTTATCCCATTTATTGAGAGTTGTCTTTGTGTTCTGTTTTAATGGCTGTCTTTAATGGCCACTGTTTCTAAGCTTTCGTTACCAGTTATTCTCACTGAATTCATGCCTGTTTTGTTTCATAACATCTGGTTCTTTTCCTTTATTAAGGACTTTTTGATGCCCTAAACATACTCATTTTAAATATTTTTCAGGCAGTTTTATATCATTCATTTCACCTGGAGTGAATTCATATTCCTGATTGAGGAGTCTGTAGACTGTCTTAGCATGAAATTTCTTCACAGTGGTGGAATTTCTTTCAGATTCAATTTGATTAAGAGGTAATTTCAGCTTTGGTTTTTCCTTCACTTTGCCTCTTGAATAGCTTCTCCTTGTCTAGTGGTTTGGGTCACCTCCACCCCAGCCCCCACCCAGGGCCAGGTCTTATTTATAGTAGAGCTTGAGGGCCCTTGCCCACAGTCACGCTGAGAAAACATGTCTCATTTCCTAGACTTGAGCATGTGTCTGTCCTTCATTCCTAGACCCATAGATTGCTACAAGCCCTAGCCCAGTGCTGTGCTGCAGTCAGCTCCTACCCAGTTCATGAAAACCAATTATTAAATTTTAAGGAATTTTGTGAGCTCCTTGTTAAACAACCATTAGTAAACATTAAATTCTACAAACTCACCATTAAATAAATTATAATAAAAAGCAAAGGTAATAACTACTCAAAACTGATTATTTTCTAACTATCTTGCTATGTGTTGCTATTACCATGCTGGCAAGGTAGCTCGCAGCTTGTGTGTCTGTGTGGTAGAAGCACTATATAATGACGCTACCAGGCATGTCTTCCCACGTCTGGGCAGTGACGTCACGTCATCGGTAATTTGAAATCAGCCACCATCAGAGTGTTCACCCCCATGGAAATTAGTAAACATTACAGATTGGTTCTCTTTTATTTTCTGGAGGACTTGTTAGAAACACCTGCATACCACGACCCTAGCCCCAGGCAGCAGGCTGCAATGGTTTTTTGCATCCTCTTTCCATCAACAGAGGTTCCCACGCCAACTCTCTTTCAAATGGGGGCCGGGCTTTATTTCCTCCCGTCACAGAAACTGCTTGCAGTCTCTGTCACCCTCCAGGAGCTTAACTCCCAGCAGCACTGTAACCCCTCTTGCTACTCTGCCTTTCTGCCTTGTTTCTCATCCATGGAGCTATTTGTTTTGATTTTGAGGCCACTTCTGTCCTTTGGTTTTCTTTTTTAGATTTTATCCATCATGGCTCTTGAGTGTGGAGCGGAGGAGGTACATTAAATGTTGAGCATGCTGTGCTGTCTTGAATAGAACTCCATAAACATTCTTTTTTCTAGACATTTAACTTCCATCATATGGCTGTTTATACAGGCCTCAAAATATTTCCTTCCGCTTCCTGTATCTCTCCCAAAGTCGGTCACTTCATCTTCTCTCTTCTTTTTCCCTAGCACTTTCTTGTACCACTTATGACAAATGTGTTAATATGTTGTATCAATAAATTATCCTTGCGAGGATTCTGGATGTCACATATGCAGTCTTCTCGTTTATTATGCACTGAGTAATATTAGTGCATTTAATTTCATAACATACTGTATTGCTCCCAGAAGGAAGCCGTGGAGCCCCCAGTTCCCTAAATGGAGATCCTTGGCCCCCTAATGTTTTTGTTCCCTCCCCTGCAGGTGTCACAGCTGTGTTCTCAGGCCACTACCACCGGAATGCCGGGGGCACCTACCAGAACCTGGACATGGTGGTGTCGTCGGCCATCGGGTGCCAGTTGGGCCAAGACACCCACGGGCTCCGAGTCGTGGTGGTCACCGCCGAGAAAATCGTTCATCGATACTACAGTTTGGATGAGCTGAGTGAGAAGGGAATAGAAGACGATCTCATGGGCCTAATGGAGGAAAAGTGACTGCCCCTTGAGCCTGTGTCTGTCCTTCATTCCTAGACCCATAGATTGCTCCAAGTCCACGGTTCACTTCCACTGGTTTCTTACCCCCCTGTTGAAACATAAAAGTATTCCAGGCCGATTTGTGGATTTATGTCATTTTGCATAAATCAGAGAGCTGGGTCCTATCCTCCTATCCTAAGTTATATTCAAAATAAAGAGCTGCCCTCCCCTTAAAAAAGAGGGGGGTGGGGAAAGCCTGAAAACAAAGGAATAAATGATATTAGAATCTTGCTGCCTTAGTGTTTGAGTCAGTTCTCCTAATGATGTGTTTCTCAGCTCTGCCTGTGAAATCGATTGCTTCTCCGTAGCAGATGGTAAAAGTCTACCTGTCACCCTCCATCCCACCTTGATATCCAAGTGCGGTCTTTGATAATTCCGTGAACAAACCGCATCTGATTGTCTTAGATTGTGTTCACGACTCCCAAAATACTAGGCAGAAACAAAGGTCATCGCCTTTCCATCCTAACAAAGCAAATCATTGTATCCCATTATTAGAGCTGCGTGGGCTTTTTTTTTTTTTTTTTGGCACAGAACTGAGTAGACAGCACTTGCTATTAAATTTTGAGACTCCTACTATTGTCGACGATGCATTTGATGCTAGTCAAAGTTGAATTTGCCTTCTGGGTGACGAGAAAAGCCTCCTTGGCACACAAATTGGCCATCTCTATAAACCTCCCCCTCCCCCCCAGAGACTAGAACTGAAGCCCCAAAGCACCGCCTCTCTGTCTGTTTTGAGTTTCTTCACGGTCCCCTCCGAGGGCACAGGAGCTCCGCAGATTGGCATTCTTGTGTGATGGGGATGGCCCTCTTTGCTGTGTCTCCTTGGACAGAGCAAGTGGGAGTCATGCAGAGTTCTGAAAAGAAACAAAGCAGAAACCCTGGCGGGCACAGAAACAATACATTCAGCCCTGTGATCTGAATCGGCGCCGACTTGGATGAAATGAACAGGGGGCAGGATCCGTTGGCAAAGGAGCGCGGGTGGTTTAAGATCAACACCGTTTTTATGTGAGCTCCTTTGCCGCTGCCTCTGTGCGGCTGCCGACCACGCGAGATAGCATCTGTTGCCTCGTTCGATGGGGAGCCCCGGCACTCCGTCCCACCTGAACAACCTCACAGCGCCAGGTGGTGGCATCCGTCAGACCCAAACAACCAGTTACAAATGAACTGCAAAGTCCATTAAATCAAAAGACTTCTTGTTAAAAAGTTTTAGTCAACGTAGCAAAACCGTGAAAAATTAAAGAGAAGGCTAATTGCATATGTAAATTCATAAGGCACAAAAGACAAGAAGTTAATTATGCTACAGATTGGTGATGCACCAGTAGCTCGTTGTGTTGTGGCACAAGAAAATTAAAATCTTTCGGGCGCCTGGGTGGCTCAGTTGGTTAAGCGACTGCCTTCGGCTCAGGTCATGATCCTGGAGTCCCAGGATCGAGTCCCACATCGGGCTTCCTGCTCAGCAGGGAGTCTGCTTCTCCCTCTGACCCTCTTCCCTCTCGTGCTTTCTATCTCTCATTCTCTCTCTCTCTCAAATAAATAAATAAAATCTTTAAAAAAAAAAAAGAAAATTAAAATCTTTCAAAATTAGAATGCTCCTGTTTTAGCATTTTGCCGCAGAGTTGCTCTGTGTTCATTTTTCTCGACAACAGGTGTGGCTTGAAGAGGTCAGGAACAGGAGGTCAGTAAAAGGTAAGAAGCGGCGCGTCTGAGGCCTGGGATGTGCTGACTTTCAGAATCAGGCGGCAGGGTTGTAAATGCAGATGTGGGGCTGCTGGGAGCACAGGGAAACGGGAATTCTAACGGACCGCCAGAGCCCTCTCTGTTGTGTGACGTGTGCAAGATGCTCGGTAGGCTGGGGCACCTGGGATGGGGTGGGGAGTGGAGATAATTCAGAGCGATGGAGATGAAATTTCTAAATCTCCTTCCCCACAAACCTAATATGTAAAAGAAATGATTCAAAACACAGCAAAGATACGCGAAGAATAGGGAACCATACGAAATTCTCACCATTTTTTAGGTAACCAGCGGTATTCCCTGATGCTGGTTGGTTCAGAAAGAAATGATTTTGTACATATGCATGTATTGTTCTGATAATAGCTATTTACCAATGCATTCACTATGATTGCTTTTTCTTTTAGAAAAAGCACGTTAAAAAATAAGTGCCTTATGCTGTGGAAAACAATAAAATCCTCCATGATCCTAAGTGCTATGGTGTTGAATGTTTCTTATGTGCTACGTACATTTTAAGTGCTTTGGCTCAGAGAAGTGGGGCCACTTGGCTGAGTCACACCGCTCATCAGTGGGGAAGCAAGGATTGAGATGGAGGCAGTCCCAACTGTCCAGCCCATGCTCCTTAACACGATCCTCTCTTTCCTAGAAAACATTTTTCATGGATGAGAGCTTTGTACCAGCTCAGCCTGTGGCAATACTACAGTATTCAGCACCTTTGACCACCTTTACTGGACAACAACCCAATGTGAGCTGGAAGCCGTGGGACTTGATCCCAGGGTTTGCAAAGCCCAGACACACCTAGGTCCAGAGTGGCAAAGCCTGTCCAGATTGTTCGAGTCAGAGAATGTTCACCAGAGGAGACTGGATGACTGAGGTGGACCCATAATGGACCACAGGACACAGCTTTGCCCACATCAGTAAACGCTTCGTCACATGATGCTCACTCCTTGCTTACAGTTCCCTTCCCTGGGGGTAGGACACCCGCATCTCTCAAGGCACGCAGTGCCACCTAACACTCCCCATCTAATTCATCATTTCAATTGGGGGTGGAAATGGGGCTACTAAAAGGAAAAAGTTATTTAAGGAAATCTAAAATTGAGTTGTCAAGACTCCAGTAGGTTTGGGGAGAGAGTCGGGGAGACACCTAATTGCATTCACCTTTTACAATAAGTAAGTTTATCTCTAGAAATCAGTCTTGTTTCCCCTGAGGTCGGAGAATAGGGGGGAAGAGTCTGTAGTAAACTTCATGGAACTGAGCAAACAGAATATTTCATAATATCTTGTGATTTCCAGCATTACAAGGTTGTCAGTTCCTGATAGAGTTACAAAGCAAACCCTAGTTTTAAGCCTGAATAAGAACACTAGGATCATTTCCCTTATGTACTGCAAAAGATACCGAGTTACAGATAACAGTAGAAACTATATACACATAATACAGCTTAATATTATAGTCTGTTTTCTCATTGAAATCTTTTGAGAAAAAGTACCAGAAACATTATTTGCATTTACTTGAACTCTTAATACTTATTCCCCAAGTAGTGCCTAAAAACAGCTTTGCACATTTGTGAAATTAAGTAGCAATATTGTATTGAGCTGAGGGGAAAAGGAAGATTTAGGAATCAGTTGTCAAGGTAAGTTCTATTAAAAGCTTTCTGTAATAGACACCAGGGATTTCTTGATTTCTTGTTCACATAACCTTAGCAGTTTTGGTTGCACCTGCAAGAGATAGTACTTGACAGGTAATATGGATTTTTTTTTTATAACTTCATAAAATACTGTCTTATGTCATTGTAGAGTTCTTAGGGATTCTTGGAATAATAGTAATAATAATGACTTCTAACATCTTTCTTGAAAAGATTTTACTGACTAAACTCTCTTTTTCCTTCAATGGATTTTTATTGCCATTATTTCTTTACCATTAGACATTACACATGAACACATATATACACATTGGATTTTTCTTTTAAATAAAACCTAAAGGACCTATGTAGATTTTTTTAAAATCCTATATAAATAAAGTTGACTGAACATGAATAATCAGAAGGTACCTTTCATTATCTGTTCTGATATTTGTCTTTAAGAAGTCATCTTCTTCACGAAAGGAACTTTGCACCTCCTATAGAATAAAGTTCAGACTCCTTCCTATGACTGCCCAGGGCCCATTCACTCTGCCCCAGACCCCCTCTCAGCCTTGTCTGTACGGCCTCTCCTTGTAGAACATCCCACCACCCTTTGTACTTGCTGTTTCCTCTGATGGGAACCGGCCTCCATTACATTTTGATCTTAGCTCAATGGTCACTCCCTACAGTGGCCTCTCACCACCTTCTCTGTGGTTATGCTGCTCATCTTCAGGTGTGGCCCTGTTTATTTTCTTCATAGCACACCATTAAGAGATTTGCTGGCTTCCTGATCCTCGTGTGTATTCCCTACCAGGATGCGAGCTTCAGAGCAGCAGGGACCCGGTCTGACTCATTGGCCATTCTCCCCCACAATGCCTAGAACCATACCAGGGGCACGGGGTGGGGGTGGGGCTGCTCAGTGAATACTTGGCCGTGAATGTGGAATAATAAGGTAAGCAAGGACATATAGTAATACTTAATTATCCACGTCAACACTCAACAGGGGAGGAAGGAAGAAGAGGAGGCCACATTCCTGAGCCTGTGGTAGTTCTGTTGGGATTGTCCTCAACATCAGGGATTGTCAACAAGCCAGCAAATAACTGGCAGCATCACTGTTCTCTTTGGTTCCCCACTCACGGTGAAGGAATTGGGGTAAAGATCAAGTGTCCTTGACTCTTAGTAATTCTAAACCTAGCTCCCTGAATGAATACACTGCCAGTAACCAAAACAAGTCAGCCCAGAGAAGGGTCTGATTCTAGATTAAAGGATATATGGGAATGTGTAAAAGAGATGGCCGGAAATATAAGTCTGGGACTCAGAAGAAGTGAAAAGAGCATCTTGGAAGTGGTGCTGGAAGAGGTTATGTTCAATGAATGACATTTCCTGACAAAATTTGGCAGCACAGGAGGAGACCTAAGGACAGTACCCTAAAGCAGACTTTTAGGGAACATTTTTGTTTCCCACAAAAGAAGCAAAAGATAGAAGCCAGCAAGGAGTGAAGGGGAATCTTGCTGAAAATTTCAGACTGGTGCACATGGAACAAACAGGGAGAGGAATTGGCTTCACTTGCAGTTTAATGCTTTAAGCACTCCCATAGACCAGCGCTCTTGCACACAAGTACAGTTTCTAAAAAAACTACCTGGTAATTTGGAAAGTGAACAAAACTAGAGAACTCAAAACTTTCCCTCTCTCCTCCACCCCACACTTTGCCTTTGTGGGGCACCACATTAGGGATGGATAACATTGTTATCGAAAAATCCACCATCTACTTACCAGAGAAACCAGGGAGAGAATCCCGGGTCACTGGAGAGGGAGCAATCCCAGAGAGGAGACAGCTGGTTAAGAATCTCCTAGTTCTGTATATGAGCTCACACAAATCTCTGGTTTACCCCTAAGTATGCACAAGCAGAACAAACAGGGCAGCAAAAGCCCAAAGAATTGAATGTGATTTAGACAGCTGCCCTGAGCAGAGAACGTACCACGGAAGTCTAATCAAGTTAACTGCCTGCTGATGCAAAAATAAAACCTCAACAGTCTTCAGAGGAATATAACAGAATGCCAATTCTCTACAACATAACATGCGTGATGCCCAGAATGCAATCCAAAATGACTTGTGCAAAATAAACAAAAACAGTAAGAATCTATGAGTTACTCTCAAAGGAAAAGACAACCAGCCCCACGATGCCCCAGATGCTGAAATTACCACACTGGAACAGGAAGCAGCTATGGTAATGCTCAGTTGGAAATGGAACGTATGCTGACATTTCCAAAGCAAATGGAAAAATGTTGAATGACAAGGAAGTCTATCTCTTCTGAAAAATAGAACGTATGGAAATTTCAGAACTGAAAAAAACAGTATCTGAAACTTTAAAATTCCCTGGATGGGCTTAATATCAGAATGGGGATGAGCAAACATGAAGATAGATGAATAGAAATTAACTAATTTAAAGAGAAATAGAGTTGGGGGGAAAAGAAACACCTCAGGGACCTGTGGGACAATGTCAGAAGGTCTCATGTACAGGTTATATGTGTCCCAGGGAGGAAAGAAAGAATGGAGCAGAAAAATATTTGAAGAAATGAAAGCCGACCACTTCCCTTACTTGGTAAAAGACAAAAATTCCAGATGCTCGACAAACAGAAAACATGAGCCATAAAACAAAATATCACCCAACTGGATTTTATAAAGACTCCACTTTTCAAAAGACACCACTAAAAAAATGGAATGGAAGCCACAGGCTAAAAAATACATTTGCAACACATTTATCAAATAAAAGACTTGTATCCAGAATGTGGAAAGCTCTCTCAATTTAAAAATAGTTAATAAAGAAGTGGGAAAAATAGTTGCACAGATACTTTAACAAAAGAAAATATATGATGAATGGCCAATAAGCACATGACAAATGCTCAACATCACAGCCTGCATGGAAGTGAAAATTAAAACTACAGTGAGACACCATCTGGCTCTCACCAGAACGGCTGAAATGGCAAAGACAAACAATACTCAGTGATGGCAAGGATTGGGTACAACTCCAACTGCAATATCGGGATTTACAATAAGTACATACTGGGTTTTCATCCTTGTCTCTGGCAGAGAGTTCCAAAAACTCTTGGAATCTCCTAAGTGCTAAGACAGATGAAGGTGACTTTTGCTATTGATCGCAAGCCCCCTCCCAATGACACCTGGGTTTATGTTAATGAGGTGACTTTTGGAAAGCTCCTAAGGATGGGGGCTGGTTGTGCAGAGAACCAACCATTTGACTGGAGTGTTAGAAATTTTTGGCTACCTCTCCTGTCCTCGGGGGAGTGCAGATTGGCTGGAGTTTGAATTAATCACAAAATGGCCTATGATTTAATCCACTGTGCTTGTATAATGAAGCCTCCATAAAAAACCGAAGAGATGGGGTTCGGATCGCTTGCAGATATTACACATGGAGGTGCTGAGAGGGTGTTGCACCCAGAGAGGGCATGGCAGCCCACGCCCCTTTCCACGTATCTTGCCCCATGCATCTCTCCCACCTGCCTGTTCCTGAGTTATATCCTCTTCTAATAAACTGGTAATCTAGTAAGTGAAATATTTCTTTGAGCTCTGTGAGCCACCTTAGCAAATTAACCAAACCCGATGAGGCGGTGTGGGAACCTCTAGTTTATAACTGACCAGTCAGAAGCACAGGGGACAACCTGGACTTGCGGCTGAAGTGGGGAAGGGGACAGTCTTGTGGGACTGAGCCCTAGGCTGTGGGACCTGACACCATCTCCAGGTATAGAGTGTCAGAATTGAGGCAACTTGTGGGACACCCAGCTGGTGTTGCAGAATTGCTTGGTCACTGGCGAGTTGGGGGGGGGGGGCGGAGGAGGGAGGTGGGGTCCCACACACTTGGTAACAGAAGTATCAGGAGAGTCGTGAATAAAGGAAGAGTGTCTCCTGCACCTGTGCTCGTATACATTCTTCTTGGGAATATTAAATGGTACAACCATGTTAGAATATAGTTTGGCAATTTCTTAAAAAATTCAGTTTCACCTGTGATGCTGCCATTCCACTCCTGGGATTTGCCCAAGGAAAACGTAAACATATTTCCACATAGAAACTTGAGCCTCACAGCTTACTCATAAAAATAACCCAAAACTAGAAACAACCCAAATGCCCATCAGTAACCGAATGAACAAGCAAAATGTGGTACATTCATACAATGGGATACTACCCAGCACAAAAAGGAAGGAATTATCAATAGATGCAATAACATGGGTGAATCTCAAAATTACCATGCTGAGTAGAAGTCGCACTTATTCCATACATTTAAGTCAGTTCCACTTCAGCAAAGTCTAGAAAATGCAGAGTAACCTATAGTAACAGAAAGCAGATCAGTGGTTGCCTTGAAGTGGGGGCGGAGCAAGGGCTGGCCAGTAAAGGGGGCAAAAGTAAAGTTTTGGGGGGATGGAAGTGTTCTGTATCCTTTTGTGTTGTTGTGACACAGGTGTATATTCTGCCAAAGCTCATTGAAGATTTTAAATGTGTGCAGCTTAGTAGTCTATTTTACATAAACTGTTTCTCAATAAAATTGAGGCATTTTGTCATGTGAGATGCTTGTTTCCAGAGCTCCTGTGCCTCTAAAGACAGACCCAGGTTTGAATCCAGGCTCTCAGGTTTTACTGTGAACGTGGGTTCTCTCGCAAGACTTGCTAACCTCCCTATATCTCAGTTTCCTCATCAGTAAAAGCACACATTGCATCAGATGAAACATTTCTAGCCGATGGTAACAATATCAGATCAGAAAGGGCTTGATAAGTAAGGGGGGTATTTTCCTCATACAACGTAAGTCCTGAGTCCTGATGTTGGTTCTGGGATGTTCGAGCAGCTCAGTGTCGACAGCTCCTTGAGTCCTACCTACTGACAAGATGACGACCCAGCTCCAAGCATCACCTCCACGTGGAAATGTGTTCCACGATGGGAAGAAAGGGCTGGTGGAGTGGGTCTCTACCTCCAGAGTCATTTTTTCTATCAAGAGGAAAATTATTGCCCAGAGGTCCCTCACGGATTCTCCATCCTAAGTCCCATTGGCCAGAACCAGAAATACCAACAATACAAACCAACAGCCACTGCAGTCACCAAAAAAGACCCTAGGATGAGGGTTCAGGCCCACCCCAGTAATTGTGAAAGAGCACCTCGCTGTGTACGTGAAAGCCACTCTACAAGCTGCTAAAGAAATGAGTAGTGAGAAAGAAATGGGCATCAGCAGAGACCCGTCTTTCCAGGGAACTCAGGAGGGGAGTCGACTGAGAAGAAGTGGAGAAAGGTGTGTGGGTCGAGCCATCTGGAGCGAGAAGGACATTGGAGGGGGAAAGAAATGGGCTTGGGAGCACAGCCTTGGCCACGAGAGAAGAATGGGGCGGATGGAACGGGTGATAAGACTGAGAGTGTGGATGGAGCCATGGGGCGACCGATGCGCAGGCATATCCCACTTCCCGCCGATGCGTTTCTCAGAGGGGCTCCCAGTTTGTGCTTCACTCTCTGGACTGATGCACAGTTCACCTTCACCTTGTCAGGCGAGAGCCACCATCTGGTCGCTATCTGGCTATCCCTGACTCTCTGCCTCCAGGTGGGCCATATGAGATGGGTTTTAGATGTCGAAGGAGAGCAAGTGCAGGGTGTGGCTTACAACCATGCTGGAGAAAAGTCTCTCCTTGGGTTTTGAGACTCTTCTTTCCCAACTTTCCCAAAGAAATTAGATGATTTCATCTTATATAACATCTTTGAAAGACTCTCTGGATCTCCTTTTTTTTTTAAAGCTCCCAAACTGGAACATTGTGTCCCTTAAGCACCTATTTTAGCTGTCACAGATTTTGAAAAGCCATTTAAATGAAATTGTACTGTACTTACCATGCAGTCCTGTACTTTCCCGATCTCCAGTGCTTGTCAGACAAGATCATAAGCTCCTGAGGACAGGAACAGTGTCTCGCTGGCCACTGTGTTCTCATCACCTGGCCCAGGGCCTGGTACCCTTTTGTACATATGTGTTGGCATACTCCACTCAGCAACCCTCTCCATACCATGAACCTTCCCTCCAACTATTCATCCATCCCAAAGACGTTTGTCAAGTAGGGACCACACCCTGCACCAAGCACCCGTGAACAGAAAGCAGCCTTCAACTTCAGCGAGACAATTTAAACATTGACGTTCCTTGTGTCCCGGACAGCCTGCTCTACTCGCTTTTGTCCTTGGGAAGCATCAGTACCCACAGCCTTCATTAACCACTTTTTGTGATGACCATCCCTACATAAACCATTTGTAAGACGAGATGAACGTCTGAGCCTCCAAATTATATACTGCGAAGGCCAACTGGACAGCAAAACGGTGTCCCTAAGACAACTCAGAGCCATTTCCAAAATCAAATTCATCTTCCTTCTAAAAACACCGTCTTTCTTCTCTTCTTGTCTTGGTAAGTGGCAACATTCCGCAGCCATCTGCCTTGAATCAGAAACCCAGCCTCGACCTGTCCCTCTGCCGCAGGTGCCATGTCCAGTCTCACATACCTGCTAATACGTCAGTGCCCCCGGATCCTTGGCACAGTGGATGACAGCAGGGGCTCCTAAGTCAGACTCTGGACCCAGAGCCCATCTGGGCCTCCAATGGCTGGCTGACCTTGGGCGTTTTTAACCTCCGCAAACTTCACCCACGCTCCTATCTGTAAAAGGGGGATAACCACGGTACCTGGGTGAGGATCAAGTTAAACAGGGTGTGTTGAGCTGTTAGCCTAAGGCCGGGCGTGCAGTGAGCCCTCAGCAAATGTCATCCGCACTCTGCCAAAGCGGCCACTCAGGGCCCCGAATCGTTGTGATGGCCTCCCACCCGCTCCCCACTTCTGAAATGCCCTGCCCCTTCCAGGCCAGGGAGGGAAAGTTGTCCAATAACTCTGAGGCCTTGGGCAGGTCATATCCTGTTTGGGGGACTCAGTTTCTTGATCTATAAAACGGGTACAATATAGTACCTTCCCCATAAGGCTTAAATGACCTTATTCCTTAATGCATTGGCATACTGCACTTAGGTGCAGAATATGCACACAGTAGGTAGTAACATCCATGCTGATCATCATCAAACACCACACGTTTGACTTCCCACGGCCACACCCGCACAGAGTCCGGCACTTCATCACAAGGGGCCCCACTGTCCCCTATGCCTCGTGTTTCGCCTCCCAGATTGTCTCCTTAAAAATAGATTTATAGGGACGCCCCGGGTGGCTCAGTCAGTTAAGCGTCTGCCTTCAATTCAGGGCATGATCCCAGGGCCCTGGGGTCAAACCCTGCGTCGGGCTCCTTGCTCAGCAGGGAACCTGCTTCTCCCTCTCCCCCCCCCCCCGCTCATGCTCTCTCTCTCAAATAAATAAATAAAATATTTTAAGAAATAGATTTATATTCCCAAATTTCTGGGATAACATGGTTGCTGATAATTACAACAGGTGGTGAGAACAGGTCTGGCAGCGGGAGCAGGGAAGAAGGAAGGCAGGTGTGACGGAGAGCAGAGCGGCAGTTGATGTTTTTATGATTCATCCTCAAAAGGAAACAAGAAACTGCCCTCTAGTTAACTGCGGGGGTGGGGGGCAGGTAGCTGAGGCACGGGGGACATCAGCTACATGGCCAGCCACCCCTCGTGTGCGTGAGCTCACTGAACGCTGCCGACGGCCCCCCCAAGGTAAATAAGTACTATTATTATCCCCATTTTATGGAGGAGGAGACTGAAGCCCAGAGACATTAAGGAACTTGCCCAGGATCACACAGCTGGGGAGTGGCAGAGCTAAGTCAAACCCAAGCTGTGCGATCGGAGCCCAGGACCCCTACACTGTACCCAGCCTCCAAGTGTCCTGCCAGGGCTCTGGCACGGGGACAGGCCCCAGCCCCCTGTGCTGAAAGGGCTGAAAGCAACACGTGTGGCCCCTTAGCTGCAAAGGGTCGACCATGTCACCAAACAGGACCCCAGCCTGTCCTCCATCCAACGTGGAGTCCCCTCTTCAGAGTCACAAACTGGAAAGCGAACTCTCTCCATCCCCAAATTACGTCTCCTCCGACAAATGGAATGCAGTTTATCTATTTAATTATTCAATCAAGTTTTTCTGTCTCCAAGGAATTCTGGCAATAAAGTCACACATCCCCTGCAAGATCTCCAGCAGAGGGGTTTCTGGGCCAGCCTCACCTGCAGAGACTCTAGCTCCTGGCACAGATGAAAAGAAAGTTTCATTAGCTTTATTTACTTCTCCTGACATAATTGGCCAGTGGACTGTAAATGCTGATGTCATGTCTAATTAGCGGCGGCCTCTGCCCTCCTGGTTGCTGTACCCCGTCTGGCTTGTTTATATGGATGGAGCCTTTTCATAGGGAGCATCTTTATGAACTAGCTCTCCCATGGAGATGTTCTAATTATCATTCAAGAAAACAAGCTTTCTGATGTTGTGTAGACAGTTCAGCAACATCTTCCCAACAGGGCTGATAATTGTAACACCCTTTTGGTGCATGATGGGCATTTCTGAAGGTGCTAACACTAGATCCTAGGGAACTAGAAATTTGGAACTCGGCTCTGCTTCTCTCTGTCCTGGACACCTTGCCATTCTTGGCTTCCGTTGGGTTCTTCACGGGCTCTAAGGCTAATTGTTTGCATTGGGATGAATTTTGCCAAGCATCAGAAATTCTGACTAAATCACTAGTGCAATCATCATGCCCCTGGGCACCATTTACTGTCATGAAATCAAACCCAGCAGAAAGGAAAACGGTTCAATACCTAAAGGATTAGAGCAGATACAAATATTAATTGATTCTGATAAATTTCACAATGTGCTTTTGTTTCAAAAGGAAAAAGAGTAGGGGAATAATTTGATCTCCCCTGTGGCAGGATTCCACTGAGCTTTGGAGAAGTAAAGATTTTTAACAAAATTAATTACAGTCTGAAAACGTCAGTCTGGGAACAATGCTGCCTTCCTGCTGCACATTACCCAGTTCCAGGAAGTCTGTAAGAGAGAAGCCGTGCACCATCAGAGGACCAAGGAGGCCCATTCCAAGTTTTTCCTAATTGCTGTAATGTCGTTGCCTTTTTGACTCCCGTCTTTGCCACTCCTTAGCCCATCCCTGCTCTCATTCTCTGTACCTCCTCTCCCTCTCCCTCTCCCTCATTGTCTCCCCCCTCTCTCTGTCAACATTTTTCGTTGAAGCCCCTGGTGCTCCCATTTCTCTTAAATAAATCTCCCTACATTTTCAACCACTAGTCTGGGCTCGGACACCCCCTCTCCCCTTGGCCGCGGCTGACCAAGCAGGACCTTGGCTTTGCCGGCAGCTCTCTCTGAGGGTACGCTGTCCCCTACTCTCCAGTTGCAAAGGCCACAATTCCCACAGGCAAGACTGGTGTTCTCCCAGTTACCCACTTAGTATTCCAAACCCCTTCTCCTACATGGCCTTTCCCTCCTTTGTGTATTCATTGCACGAATTCTTGGCCACATGCTCTGTGCTGGGGATACGCCTCATGGCTTGTTGTCATTGAAATCATCTACCAGTCTTCTGGCAACTCATCCCTCTTTTATGGAAAGCTTTGGGACCTTCTTAACAGGTCTTCCTGTCCACCCCAAGTGTAACCTTCATCCAGGGTGACTTCGTGGCCGTGTGAACCACCCACATGCCACTAGCATCTGTCACTTACCCTGTGCAGCATCCACTGCCCCTTCTGATTTTACTCTGTGGGGGCCTCCTCTCCCCGACTTTAGTTCGTGTTGTTCAGGTGGGGTTGGTCCCATTCCTGGGCTTTGCGCGTGGTGGAAGCAGGAGTGCCTGTGACAAATCACAGTGCCACGAGGTTCTGGTGCCAGGGAGCTAGACAAGGCCACGTGACCCGGATCAGATCAAGAAGCTATAATCCCAGGACTGTTGCTGGAATTACTGGGGGAGGGGCTCTCTTTCTGCTGGAGGCTTCACCTGTAACAGAACCTACCAGGAATGAAACATCATAACGGAAACTAGGGCACAGAAATGTGGGGGAAAGGTAGAGAGAACAAGAAAGAAGACCTAAGAAACTAAAATGAGCCCCTGGGTCCAGCCATGCCTGAAGCCATGCGATGCCTGGTGCCAGTCAATGCCTAGCTGCTCAATTAAATGAGCCAGCAACTCCCTTCTTTGCTTAAGTCAGTTTTCTGTTGTTTACAAATCAAAAGAGACCTAAGATACCATTCCTCCTATTGACCTCAACTCCCATTGTGTTCTCCATTCTAACTCTGTAGCTTATTCCCATAAACCAGAGCTGGAGGCTGAAGGATGGGATTATAAGCATGGCAAGGGAGTAATGCATGTTGACCGGTCGGAAGGCAGCACAGACTCATAGGAGAGTTACCGGAAATTCAGGACGAACCTATTTGGGAGGATGAGCCAGCACTTCATAGATGCACATTTGTGATGCTCAATTAATTCTGCAAATATTTATTGATCACCCACTACTCTCCAGGCCCATTTCCAGGTCCAGGATATTGCAGAGGAAAAGTAAGATAGAATCCCTGTCCTGAATGTCTGTTAACTCAAGTCCACTGGCTTGTATGTCGGACCAAAAGCCTCATGTCATGTAACAGTTGCCAAAGAGCCTCCCTGCCCTACTCAAGCATTAAAGAAAGATAAAAATCCCCAGGCACTTTAATTATGCCATTGTGGTTGCCCCTTGGGTAGCCTTTATTCTGCCAAATATAATAGGCACTCTTGTATTTCTCAAAATCTGTGCCATTTACAGCTTATGAGTTGTTGCCCTGGTTCATAATAAGCTATTTGATAGCTATTGACATCTTCCATCTGAGGAGAGCCAGATGGATTAGCCTGCCAGTTGAGTTTCAAGACATGTCTAGATGTGGAAAGGAAAACCTTAGCGACTGTGCTACAGACTGAATGTCTGTATCTCCCCAAAATTCACACGTTGACGCTCCAACGCCCAATGTGGTGGCATTAGGAGGTGGGGCCTTTGGTAGGTGATCGGGACACAATGAGAACAGTCATCTCCGAGTCAGTAAGAAGAGAGCCCTCGCTGGGAAGCCAGCCACACCGGCACCCTGATCTCAGACTTCCAGCCTCCAGAACTCTGAGGAACTAAATTTGTTGTCTGAGTCACTCACTCCATGGTATTTTGTAAGGCAGCCCAAGCTGATCAATAGATGCTGTGATAGAAACTTATTGATTTGAATCCCAAAAACATTATGTCAAGAGAATAAGCCTTGCACAAAGGAATATGTGCAGTACATATACTGCTTTATCCCATGTGTATGAAACACATGGCAAAACTAATCTAGAATGAAGAATATCAGAACAGTAGTTGTTTCTGGGGGTGGGGCCACGAATTGACTGGGATGGGGCATGAGAGAATTTTCTGTGGATAATAATGTTCCATGTCTTGATAGGGGTTTAGATCACACAGGTGTATGCATTTGTCAGAACTCAGTGAAAATACAATCAAGATCTATGCATTTCACTGTATGTAGATCGTACATCGGAAGAGATAAAGACAGACATTGGACTCTAGTTAATGATATGCATGCCAAAGTATTTAGGGGTCAAGTATATGAAGTAGGTAATGCCCAAAATTCACTTTGAATTATAACAAAAATAAGATGTGTCAACGGATGGATAAAGGAATGGATGGGTAGACAGAGGGGTGTTAGCAAATACAGCAAAACGTTAATGGTAGAATCTAGGTGGTGGGTATGTTTACAACCTTTCATTATATTTGAAATTTGTCATTTAAAAATATTAGGAAGGGGTGCCTGGGTGGCTCAGTCGGTTAAGCATCTGCCTTCGGCTCAGGTCATGATCCCAGGGTCCTCTGCTCAGTGGGGAGCCTGTTTCTCCCTCTCCCTCTGCCCTTTGCCCTCACTTGTGCGCACTCTCTCTCTCTTTCACTCTCAAATAGATAAATTTTAAAAAATAAAAATATTAGGAGAAAGCTATCAGAATTTAACAATCACTTTCACCCCAATTAAGAAACTTATCAGCCATCAGTAGACACGTATGGAACATCAGGTTCTGTTCTCTGAACTTTACATACAGATCTTATTTCATTTTCCCTAGAATGCTATGCACTCATTGTTTTATACTCCGTGCACAGGGGCAGAAACAGGCTTTAGATGATAATGGGTCCAGAGTCCACAGATGGCATATGTCAGAGTGAGTATTTAAACCCCAAAGTCCAGTTTTCTCCCCACTCTGCTGTCCCGTCATGGAGTACCAGGTTCCTCGCTGTCTCAGTTTGAGCTGCTGTCCCATAGGCTGGAGGACTTAACAAACGATTTATTTCTGACATTTCTGGAGGCCAGGAAGTCCGAGGTCAAGGGGCTGTCAGATCTGGTGTCTGGTGAGGGTCCCCTTCCTGGTTTGCCATCGGCTGCCTTCTGGTGTCTCTCGTGGCAGAGAACAGAGAGGAAGCAAGCTTTCTCCTCTTTATAAGGGCACTTGTCCCATTCATGGGAGCTCCACCCTCGTGACCTCCTCATCTCCCAGTTTACATGTTGAAAAGATGACTCCGGCTCAGGTTGGAGAATGTTTTTTTTGCAGGGTGGAGGGGAAAGCCCAAATGCCTGTGGGGATGCCCCTGAGGTGTGTTAGGACCACGGTCTTAACTTTGACAGAGGATGAGGGCTTGGACTGAGGCATTGACAGCAGCAGGTGACAGAACCGTGGCGAGCCAGGTCAAGAGCTGTATGTCACCAGTTCTTAGGATGCCATCAAAATCTTTTATTTCACAAACGGGAAACCTTGTTCAAGGTAATTCAATCCTAGGAAAAAAGCAGAAGGAAGGAGAACTGAGTTGCCCCTAACAACCCAGGGTTGTGGTCTAAATGATAAAGAAGGCCAGAGAGGGAGCGCCTGGGTGGCTCAGTTGGTTAAGCGTTCAACTCTTGGTATCAGCTCAGGTCATGATCCCAGGGTCATGAGATCAAGCCCCCCGTCAGGCTCCACTTGAGAGTCTGCTTGAGGTTCTCTCTCCCCCTCTCCCTCTGCTCCTCCATTCATTCATGCACTCTCTCTCTCTCTCTCTCGCCCCATCTCTAAAATAAATAAATAAAATCTTTATTAAAAAAAAAAAAGGCCAGAGAGGAAATCTCATCTAATGACGATTAGAATATCAGGCTAAGACAAAAGACACATCTAAAACACACATGCGTTCCAACAAGATCAAAAGGTTACTGGTAAGTTGAAGAATAGATAGTGTAAATTATAAAGCTGTCTGAAATGCCAGCCAGGGTCAGCCCCGTGACCCATCCCTCCAGGCCTGCCAGGGATGCTGCGGAGGGCTCTAGAAAAGCCGCCAGTCTTCCCGACACTCAGCTTCTGCTCCACACCCCTCCCTCCTTCCCCTGCAGCAGAACCTGTGGATTTCTCTCCAAGACAACCGAAGCCTGTTGACAGCCTGTCCCCCCTCTGCGGTCACATGGTAAAAGGCTATTTCCAGCATCCCACTTTTAGCCACACATTAAGCAGAAGGGGTCCTTCCCTTTTCCGTTGGTAATGACCCCTTGCCTCTAAAGAGGTGGCTTTTTGATGTCTTTCTTGAGAAAAAGAGAAGGTGACTCACATCTCAGAAGCCTGAAATCATTAATTTCGGGGCAAATGCGTGTAGATATGGGTAAGTACTTTCATGTTAATCCCTCTAATCAATAGTCTCTACATTTATCGGGAAAGGAACAGATGGTAGGAGGTTTTAAAAGGAACACAGAGACCAGAGAGAAATATTTCCATTACATCCTGGGTTAGGCAGATCATTAAGTGGGTACTAAATTCTACTGAAGATTTAGGAAAGAATATATAATTCTGGAATGTTAGAGCTAGAAAGACCCTCTTGAGAAAATCAAGTATAGCGGCATGCTCACCATCACCTTCCTCTCACACCTGTACCAGACATCAATAATCAATCACAGCACTCTTGCCCTCTGAATCGCCCCTGAGACATGTTCCAGGCATTCATTGTCAATCTTGGTTGTCACCCTAGATCTGCATTGTCTTATGTGGTAAAATTTAAAATTTAATTAAAAATACAGTTCTCAGTCACACTAGCCACATGTCAAGTGCTCCGTAGCTGCATGTGGCTAGTGGCTGCCATACTGGACAGCACAGAATACATTTCAATCATTGTGGAAAGTTCCATTGGACAACACTGTCCTGGATCACTGTTTCCCAAGTGACAGACATTCACATACCTTTACACTTTTTGCCACATTGACTCACTTTTTAAAAAGATATTTATTTAGGGGTGCCTGGGTGGTGCAGTTAGTTAAGCGAACTACTGTTGGTTTCAGCTTGGGTCATGATCTCAGGGTCATGAGATCGACACCTACAGCGGGTCCCACACTCATGCAGGGAGTCTGATTCCTCTCTCCCTCTCCCTCTGCCCCTGCACCCCACACTCTCTAATAAATAAATAAGTCTTTAATATAAAGATATTTAATATGGAAATTTTATGTTACAACTGAAATGGAAAGCCAGCATTGTTTACCATAAAGAGAAGCTCACAGTAGACAGAATCACTCTGAAAGCCAAACAATGTAACTTCATAGTGCTGAGATACTGATGCTTCCAGAATGCTCTGGTCCTAAAGATGAGCAAGTATGGCAGTGACTTGCTAATGATTCACCAGTATCAGGGTTCACTGTTAGGCCCCCCCCGCCGCCCAGTCCTCTTGCTTCTCAGTGAGGTCCTGTGGCAGTTTTGCCCAATAGAAAGTGGGAAGAAGCAACACATGCCATTTCCTGGTGCAGCTCTGAAACCCTCAAGCAATCCTCCGCTCACGCTACCTGCTAGCTGGAGTAAGGTACCTCTGGAAGCAGAGGTGTAAGTAAGAAGCCTGGGGTTTGATGGCACCAGTAGGTTGGATGGAGGTTGGCTCCTGAATGAATGGGTGGAGTGAAAAAGGAGCAAGAAATAAGCCCGTATTGTGTTAAGACAGTAAGATTTTGTTTTCTCTTTTTCTTTTTTATTAAGTTTTAATATAAATTCCAGTAGAGTTAACATACAGTGTAATATTAGTTTCAGGTGTACAATATAGTGATTCCTCACTTAGGATACCCGGTGCTCATCACAACAGGTGCACTCCTTCATCCCCATCACCTATTTCCCCCCATCCCCCACCCCCCTCTGCTCTGGTGACCCTCAGTGTGTTCTCTACAGTTCAGAGTCTCTGTCTTGGTGTTTCTCTCTCTTTTCCCTTTGCTCGTTTGTGTTGTTTCTTAAATTCCACATATGAGTGAGATCATATGGTATTTGTCTTTTCTCTGACTTATTTCACTTAGCATTATACCCTCTAGCTCCATCCGTGTTGTTGCAAATGTAAAGATTTCATGATTTTTTATGACTAATATTCCATTGTATATATACACCACCTCTTCTTTATCCATCCATGTAGCCATGGACACTTGGGCTGCTTCCATACTTGGCTATTGTAAACAATGCTGCTATAAACATAGGGGTGCACATATCCCTTTGAATGAGTGTTTTTGTATTTTGGGGGTAAATACCCAGTAGTCTGGTTGCTAGATCTTAAAGTAACTCTATTTTTAACTTTTAGAGGAACCTCCATACTGTTCTCCAGAGCAGGCTGCACCAGCTTGCATTCCCACCGACAGTGCATGAGGGTTCCTTTTTCTCCACATCCTTGTCAACACCTGTTGTTTCCTAAGTTGTTGATTTTAGCCATTCTGACAGGTGGTTTTGATTTGCATTTCCCTGATGATGAGTGATGCCAAGCATCGTATCATGTCTGTTGGCCATCCGCATGTAAGACAGGAAGATTTTGGAGTTGTTACAGCAGCTAGTCTTTACTGAGCCTGATTACTCCACTGTGTGTTCGGGGTTGACATGCCACAACCTGGGTGTGAGCAGGACTGAAAAAGAATCTGAGATGAAGGAATTTATCTCAGTAAGTGGGGGTATTATTTCATCTCACGTGGCAGTGCCACCTAAAATCATGAGATGTGGGACAACAGATTATTTTCTGCCCCTCTGGCGGGACAGGCCCCATATTGTGGAAAAAGCTGTCACAAAGGAAACCTATTTCCATCCTTTATGTAGTCCTACCCTTCTTCCTTTTCCTAGAGGAACAGCTTGTGCCCAGACCCGGGAAGAGATTTCCCAAAGCTTTAGCTACTTAGTTGCCAAGTTGGGATTATAATCTACAACTCCGGAGTCCTGTACCAGAGCTCTTTCACGATCACTGCTGGGGCTTGAGATCCCCTGCACCCCCCACCCCGCAAAAAAAAGAGAATAACCAGTTCTTTGAGTAAGATTTTAGAGTTGAACCCTTGTAAAGATTAAGTTATTATTTTAGCTGTCTTCCTATATAAAATGGGCTTAGTGGGAACAGAACATTGTCCAGGGTTAGAAGAAATGTGAGTTTAGCACTTACTCATTTGGCTGCATGTGTCTTGTGATACCAGCGAATTTAAGGGTCCTTAAATTATACCAGAATTATAACCAGTTCTGGTTATACCAGAACTCTCACAGGAGCCTTCGCCTGTGGGGTCTGCACTCGCTCTGAGGAAGGCCAGGCCCAAATCGCCAGACGCCTGACTGCTTGCACGAGAGCCACACGTCTGGCGTCAGAAGTGACATCAGCAGCCCAGCCTCCCTGCTACCCCAGCCCGTTGCTCCGTTCCTCTGTGAATCTTAATGTCATCCTCTATAAAACCTGAGTCCTGATAGCTACCTCAGGGTTATAATAAAAGTTAAGGAAGATAGTAAGTGTGGGAATATTTTGAAAAATAACAGTTAAATATTACGTGGTATCCTTTTCCTGTTAAACTCTGAGTCACCTGAGAACAAAGACTCTTTCACCTTTAAAGACATTTTTAATCCCAGTTCTTAGCAAAGGATTTAATATTGACTAGTGGGCTTGATGACTGTGAATGAAGTAAATAGCTGATACCTGGTGAGCTCTTACCACAGACTATCTCATTTAACACAGCCCCATGATATGGATAGCTATGATTATTAACCCCTTCTTACAGAGGAGGAAAGGAAGGCTCAGAGAAGTTGAGTAAGTTTCCCAAGGCCACACAGTAAGTGATGGAAGCAGGCCTCGAACCCTGCTCTCTGCCCTCTGCACTGCTACTCTCAACCACTGCATTCAACTGGACATGGGCTGGGCTCCCCCACCCAGGAGTCACCTCATAAATCCAGAAGGAGGGGACCCCAGAGCTGCAAGATCAGTCAGGCCACATGAAAGCAGTGGGAGGAAGCCTAAAGGCCCAGGAGCTGATCTGGAAACCTGTGGATTGGACTCGAGCTTCCCCGCCCACAGGGCACGTGTCCCGCACTGCACATGCTCAGCACGCAGACCTCCCACTGCAGCGGAAACGGGTGACAGGAGCATCTCAGACCCACCAGACCAGTGCAATGAGGAGGAGGTGTCAGGACCCATTGGCGTCACCTGGAGAGACATTAAACTTGGTTACAATGCATCACTGTGGACTGAATGTTTTCTACTAAAGAGCATCATCAGGCAATTATTAAAACTTGAATAAGGTCTCTGGTTAAGAAGCATATGGGAGCTCTTTGTTGTAATTTGCAACTTTCCTGGAAATTGGGAACCTCAAGACTTCATGGAAGCATGTCACCATCACCTTGGAGAGGTAATAAGGCTTTTCTGATGCTTGAATCCTAAAGCATCATAATATGCCTCTTAGCGCTTAAAAAAAGTCTACGGGTGCCTGGGTGGCTCAGTCGTTAGGCGACTGCCTTCGGCTCAGGTCCTCATCCCAGGGTCCTGGGATCGAGCCCCGCATCGGGCTCCCTGCTCTGCGGGGAAGCCTGCTTCTCCCTCTCCCACTCCCCCTGCTTGTGTTCCTTCTCTCTGTCAAATAAATAAAATCTTTTAATAAAAAAATAATAAAAGTCTAATATCAGTTATCTCTGGAACACGTTACAGATGGAAGTCCGCACTACCTCCTCCATAAAAAAAGTACTTGTCAAAGTCAGGAAATTAACATTGGTACAGTATTCTTATCTATGGATCAATTTTCCCAAAAATGTCTTTTACATACTTTTTTTTTTTTCCCCAAAAATCTTTTTCAGCGGTTCAGGATCCAGGCCGGGATTACATATTGCCTTTGGGCGTCATGTCTCTTTCATCTCCTTTCATCTAGAACGTTCCTCAGCTTCCCTTTGCCTTTCATGACCTTGACATTTTTGCTGAGTGCAGCCAATTATTGTGTAGAACGTTCCTCAGTTTGGGTCTGCCTGAAGTTTTCACATTAGATTCAGGTAAAGCATCTGGGGCAGGAATGTCACAGATTGATCTTGCAGTTTCCTTTGCGCGTCAGACAAGGGGGGGTCTCAGGTGTTGGCCTGTGTCGTTCGGATGTCTTTAACTCCCATCACTCAATTAAGGTGGTGCCTGCCAGGTTTCTCCACTTAAAGTGGCTATTCTTTCCTTTGTAATCAAGGAGTAATATGCGGGGAGTTATTTTGAGACCATGTGAAGGATATCCCCCTTCACACTTTAATTTTAGCTTCCATGATGACTCTGCACTGAAGGGAGGGGTTGTCAAATCTTACTGCCTTCTTGAGAAGCCTAGAAGGAAGTATGTATCAAAGGACTTCGACCTCCTAGTTATATTTCAAGGAAAACAATCTGACATGTCAATTACATCTCAATTGAGGGGAGGAGGGAAAGGAAGAAACCCCAAGGAAAAAGACAAGATGCGAACAAAGATTTAGGTGCAGAGATGTTCATGGCAACATCACTTACAAGAGCAAAACTTAGAAATCACCTACATCAAGCAATAGGAAAAACTGCTATCAAGAAATATGAAGCAGCCATTTGAAACAATGTTTTTGAAGGGTTTATTTTTTCAAGAGGGATATTGTTAAGTAACCAAAGATAAGCTATAAAGCTACGTTTGGCCAAGTGCAGTTCAGCATCCTGAGTTGGATCCTAAAACAGAAAAGAGGCCACCGTGAAATTCAGTGGTGAAACTCAGATGAAATCTGTAGTTGAATTAATAATAACGTACCAACATTCAAGTCTTGGATTTAACAAACGTACATGGTATGTGAGACATTCACATTAGGGTAAACTGGGTCTGGGTTATACCAGAACTCTCTTTGCACCTTCTCTGTAAATCCAGAATTATTCCAAAATAAAAACTCCACTTAAAAAAATTTGACCTGGGTGGCTCAGTCAGTTAAGTGTCTGCTTTCAGCTCAGGTCATGATTCCAGGGTCCTAGGATTGAATACCACATCGCTTCTCCCTCTGCCTCTCACCCCACCCATGCTCTCTCTCTCACTCTCTCTCTCAAATAAATAAAATCTTTAAAAAAAAATTTGACTTGGGAGTGACGGATATGTTCATCATCTTGAGTGATGGATATGTTCATCATCTTGACTGTGGTGATGTTTCATGAGTTGTATACATGTCAAAACATTAAATTATACAAATTAAATATGTGCAGGTTATTGTATGTCAATTATACCTTAATTGAGATGCTTTTTTATTTTTATTTTTCCACAAGATAATTGTTTTATTTATTTAAATTTTATTATATTATGTTAGTCACCATACATCATTAGTTTTCGATGTAGTGTTCCATGATCCATTGTTTGCGTATAACACCCAGTGCTCCATGCAGTACGTGCCCTCCTTAATACCCATCACCAGGCTAACCCATCCCCCCACCCCCTCCCCTCTAGAACCTTCAGTTTGTTTCTCGGAGTCTATAGTCTCTCATGGTTCATCTCCCCCTCCGATTTACCCCCCTTCATTTTTCCCTTCCTACTATCTTTTTTTTGAACATATAATGTATTATTTGTTTCAGAGGTACAGGTCTGTGATTCATCAGTCTCACACAATTCACAGCGCTCACCATATGAGCTGCTTTTTTAAAGAAAAACTAGGGGCACCTGGGTGGCTCAGTTAAATGTCCAACTCTTGATTTTGCTCAAGTCATGAATCTCGGAGTCCTGGGATCAAGCCCCATGTTGGGCTCTGCTTTCAGTGAGAAGTCTGCTTGAGATTCTCTCTCTCCCTCTGCCCCTCCCTGGGTCATGTGCTCTCTCGCTCTCTTTCTCTCTCCGTAAAATAAATAAGTAAATCTTTAAAAAAAAAACATTTGATGAGCTCCCAATTGTGCTAAATATATGTATAGAAAAAGTACTGGCTGGAATGTATCACAATGTCAACGGGTGTTGGTATCTGTCGCTGGGGGGATTACAGGTGATTATCATTTTTATGTTTATAATTTGTAATATTTTTATGGTTTCTCAGTGCCTTAAATGGCCGCGCAAGACATGAATAAACAGGATGGGGAAGATGATATTTTTAAATGGGGTGATTTGTAATCATAAAGCTTTGCTTCCTTGTCTGTAAAATTGTCCGGCTCATAGTGAGAACTGAGGGCTGTTAGTACCTCGGCTCATTAAGAGCATGCAAGTAAACAAAACCTGAAGAAAGAAGCAGACCCCTCATAGCTGAGGCCCCTCGGATGCCCTGATAATAAAGAAGGCTTGAAAATACACACCTAGGCATCCAGATCCAGGAGCAGGGATCCTCAGATTTTCCTTTGTGAGTGAGTGAGTGAGTGAGTGTGTGTGTGTGTGTGTGTGTGTGTATGTGCGGGCACCGGCCAGAGTTTGCTTGTGAAAAGCAGATCCCCAGGCCCCCACCCACTTCAGCTGTGACTCATGGGTCTCAGGTGGGGCCGCCTTGGGTGAGTCTGACCAGGTGCTGGAGATCGAGGCTCCCCTCGGGGGTCTGAGGGGCCTGCAGTGAATCTATATGAGGCTCTGCCTGAGCGTCATCAGCTATGGCCCAAGTTAATCCACTTGGCCTTAAAGCCCCTCTGTTGCCCGCACACTCCCCAGAGCCAGCTCTTCTGCAGGTCCTTGAGGATGTCCTGGGAGCTGGAGAGGTGAATAGCATCTTTCTTTCTTCTTTTGTCAGCCTTAGACCAGCCTTGGACCAGGCCTCTGAGGTTTCACTCAACTCCGGGGAGTCCCCTTGCTGTTGGAGTTCGGGGAGGGGGCTAGCGGGGGGAAGCTGAGCGCCGTGGGATAAGGGTGGAGGTGGAATGGCCAAGGGGACAGAGGCCGGGCTGTCTGGGGAACGGGGGCAGCGTGCATCGGAGCCCCTGTGAGGGCTGCAGGGACGGACAGCATCGCTAGGTGAGGGAGGAAGGACCGGCCACCAGGGGCTGGATGAAGATCTGGCTGTGGGCAGCTGTGAAGTAACTGACCATTACCCTATTATAGCTGGGAAACAAGGCCAGGATTAGGGCTACCCCGGAGAAGGGGCCCCAAGCCCAAGCCTGGGCAGTCAGGGAGGGCTTCCTGGAGGGAGGTGGACAAGCAGGGCTTACCCCCTTGGAGACAGAAGTCAAGGATGATTACGGTCTGAGGGAACTTCTCTAGCTAAGTGAAGTTGGGGAATTAGGGTCATTAGGGGCAGGTGGAGGTAGGAAGAACGCTCCTAGAGCTGAGGTTCTCGCATTGTGATCCTGGACCTACAGCAGCGTCCCCTGGGAGCTTGTGGAAATACACATCCTTGGGCTCCGCCCACATCTGCCTCCAACACTGAGGGTGGGTTTTAATCCACGGGATTTTAGTAATGACTCCTGGGGATGCTGATGCCCGGGGAAGTCTGAGAAGCACCGTCGTGGTTACTGAGCAACTGAAATGTCCGTGCCCAGGTAATGTCCCCTGCCTGTCCAGACGGCAGCAGGGGGAGGCGCTGCAGGGCCTGAAGTTGACCCAATCTGCCGGGTCTTTTTCAGAAATCACTGACACTTACGAGGAGAAAAAAAAAACCATGGATACGAAATCAGTGACTAGGTCTTGGAAGGGGTCCTTTGCCAGGGACGGAGGTGTGTGAGAAGTTTATCGACAGCCAGTCCTCTGCGCTGTTAGCCCGGGAACAGCAGGTACTGGAAGCCGCAAGCGCAGGGTCGTTGGTCCCACGCCCACCCTCCACTGGCCCGTGGACTTGCCTACGTGGCGTGTGTAGATGGCCGAAAGGTGTCCCCTGCTGTTGGCTTACGGCGGGCAGTGGGTCTCCCCCTGTAGTGTATGTCCCGCGTTTTAAACACAGCTCGCCGTGCCCCCCCACCCCCGTCTTTGCTTCAGCCCAACGCCAAAGCTTCTTTACGCTCCCTGCTCGTGCGCGCTCCTCACCCTGGCAAGTCGTCGCCATGTTCCTCCCACTTTGTAGCTGAGAACAGAGGTTCAGCGAACATCAAAGGAGCTGCCTGAGCCCCACAGTGAGGCCCTGGCCCAGGTGTCCTGGCTCTGGTGACCCCAGCACGCTGATTGCTTCCCATCCAAACACATTCTGGCCTCGAGTTGATGAATTGCAAGTGGCTGGGCAGGGCGTACACCTAATACCCGATTCTGCACCCCCCACATGATCCCGCCAATTTCCTGGGCACCTGCTATGGGCCAGGCACTCTGTATGCTTTCAACTAAGCGGCAGGTACAGCTGTTGTTTTCCATCGGAGCTGGAGGATGGGCTGCTGGGGTCTGGAGCAGCCCCCTGGTGCAGCTCTGGGGATGTCCCACCAAAGCACCTTGGCCATTGGAAATCAGAGTTGACTGGCGTCTGGTGGCCAGGACCCAACATCCAGGCCACTGGCCTCCTGAGCCACCCACAGGGCGCTGTGGCTGGGGATGGTCGGTATTTAGACAGTGCCATGTGATCCCAGCAAGGGTGCAGAGGAGGCCTGGGTCCCTGGAGGCTCAGAGCCCCAGCCCAGCTGCCAGAATCTTACCGTCTCCGGTTCTGCAAGCTCGTCTGCCTCCCAGGCTCAGGGGCGGGGGGAGCATCCCCTCTCCTAACATCTGCACAGCCTCCCAGGGGTCTCTGCATTTCCCGACGTGCCCTTGGTCCCTTTCCCCTTGGCAGCTTGGAGACCTTGTAGCGGTGAGCCCTCAAATGGCAGCCAGGGGCACTGAAAATGAAATCTGAACTCTCAGGTGGCCACAGAACCCCTAAATTCTGCACCTCCCCCTACCTGTCCTGGTCTCACTTCCTCCCACTTCCTCCACTCCCTCGCTCCAGCCCCACTGGTCTTCCTGCAGCTCAGCAAACAGGTGCACACTCCTACCTCTGGGCCTTTGCATCCACAGCATGCCCTGCCTGGCACGTCTTCACCCCAGGTCTCCTGGCTGCCTGGAGTTCAGAGGTCTCTCCCTGGAGAAGCTCCCCAGCCACCCTCGATCAAGGTCTCTCTCAAACTGCAATAAGAGAGTGGTATCGCTATGAGAAATGACTGCTTTTTGGCTTCTCTGCCGCCTTTCTTTCCATTCAGTGCTAAGTGTCAGTGAGGGCAGGGATTTTTTTTGTTTTTGTTTTTAAAGATTTTATTTATTTGACAGAAAGACACAGCGAGAGAGGGAACACAAGCAGGGGGAGTGGGAGAGGGAGAAGCAGGCTTCCCGCGGAGCAGGGAGCCCGATGCGGGGCTCGATCCCAGGACCCCGGGACCATGACCTGAGCTGAAGGCAGACGCTTAACGACTGAGCCACCCAGGCGCCCCTAGGGGGCAGGGATTTTTAATGCCAGTTTCCCCATCACGTACTAGGTGCTCAACTAACACTTTTACCATACAAAAGCCTCTTCTGTTGCTCTGTGAGCCTTGATGTTGTCCTTGACTTCTCCCTCTCGTTCCATTTCCAGTTTTCCAGAAATCCTGTCCATGGTTCTTTCTAAGAGCATCCAGAATCCAGTTCTTGCCACCCGGGTCCAAGCCACCACTTGGTCTGAATTCAGTAGCCTAGCCAGGCTGCCCCTGCCGTGTTTCTGCAGTGTCTTCTCTAGCAAACCCTGACAGTGCTTGGGGCTGGATCGTCCTCTGCTCCGGGGCTGTCTTGGGCACCACGGGACATGGAGCAACATCCCCAGCCTCACCACTAGAAACGCGTAGCATCCCCTGAGTTAGGACCCGTGTCTCCAGCCATTGTCAGATGTCCCTCAGAGCCCCGCCCCCCCCCCCCCCCCCCCCGCCGCCCTTGGCTGAGCAGTCCTGTCACCAGAGAGTCTCTGGAAGCCCGAAAAGCATAATGTTCGTCCCGTGCTCAGGACTCTCTTCCGCACGGGAGCAGCCCGAGCCTGTATCTCAGACAGGATTCACTCTCCTCTGCTCCTCTTTGCCCCTTATGGGTTTGCAAAGCCACTCTGGAATGTCTTCCTCTGGCTGTCCCTGTGCCCGGAGCTCCCCGTTCCCCTCCAGCCTTCTGCTCTGGCGACTCTGCCGAGAGGCTTTCCTGAGCGTTCCGCCTCCACAAGCGGATGGCTCAGGATCCGGGCTGGTTACCAGCTTGGTCTGTGATGGGGAAGAGCAGAGTGTCGTGCCTCCCCCTGGAGAGGGCCCCCCCTCACTGCCACGGAGTGCTTACAGGCTGTTGCCAGTGACCGTGTCCCAGCCACCTAACTCTGGAGGGGCCGGGACATTGCAGGTAAGGGGGGGGGTGGCAGATGGAAACGTGGGCTCCGGGGAAGACGGCCCCCCCACTGGGGGCTGAACACTTGGGACCGTGCACAGCATTGGTCCTACTCCGTTCTGGGTCCTGTGTGCCTCGTCCGTGCCTGGCCCCCAGTGTCCGGTCAACAACGCTTGCCCGAAGAATGACCCTTCAGAGGGAACCCCTGCTTATGGGATGTGGCTTCGTACCCCGACTCTGCCGTCGACTCGCTTTGTTGTCTTAGATGTCTCTGTGCCTTCATACGTTTGTTTTCTCAGGAATGCAGGTGCTGGCACCTAGCCTGCGGACATACGTGTCTTAGATGTAAAATATGGCTGAATGCTTAGCAGAGCTATCGCGTAGTGGGTGCCCCGGTGATCCACCCCCAACACGCCGGACTTCAAAATGTCCCATTATATGTAGGACACACATGGAACTGATGAGAATGCTTTTGTTGGACACATTGTAGGTCTTCCTCAGCCCTGACTGCAGCCCCCTGAGACCGGTATTAGATCATCTCCGAGCGGGGGACTGAGTTATGGGGGGAACCCTGTCCCTGGTGGTCTTGCCCATACAGCACAGTCCTCTGGGGAGAGCGTGGGGCGCACGTTCCGCAGTGACATCCCAGCCCTCCTGCCTCTTGTGTGCCCTTGGGCAAGTCAGTTCTCTGTAAAATAGAAAGGACCATGCCTCTTTCACAAGTTGCTGCGAGAGTTGTTTGGTAAGGGTTTGGCATAGTGCCCAGCACAGAATAGGTTGTCTCGTGGTGGTTCCCTTCTTTGTGTTGGCTTAGTGATGTTCTGGAAAGAAGCCATGCCCCTAGGGGATCCCAACATCCCCCATCCTGCAAGGAGGGTTGGGAGCCTCTGCTGGTGACTGGGGGAGGGAGCTTTCACGCAGAGTAGGGAACAGTCTGGGAAGGGTTCGGGCCGTTAGCTCTCGTCCCAACAATGGGTGCCTCTGCTAATAAGCTCGTACAGTGTGACCTGAACACACTGCTTTCTTGCGGGGAGCCTGCTTCCTGTCTGTAACCTGGAGGTGTGCAGACTATTGAAAAATGGAAGGCATTTGGTACCATGGGCTGCTCAACAGATGGGACCTACTGCTTTGTATTAGCCTTCTTATTCCTGTCGTTACTGACTATTTATAGCCTGAGAACTTAAGATGTGCCCACCTCTTGAGGATGGGGCTGGGGGCCTCCTAGAAAACCCGTCCCGGCTGGTACAGATAAGGACAATGGGATGGATCTGTCCTGTCCAGGGATTGGAAGGTGCCGCTATCGGAGGGGGAGTCTTGAAATACTTGAGGGACAGTATTCCGAGTCCCTGTGCCCAGTTTCAGGAGCCTGAGCCAAGAGCTGCTTCTCCCAACTGCAGGGATAGGAAGCTAGTCAGGCAGACTTATTCCCGAACTCCAGAGCTATGCCGCCCAGGACGGGCTGCCGCCAGCTGTGCCTGGTGCTCAGGCACTTGAAACAGGGCTAGTGGGACCAAGGAACAGTTTGAATTTTAATTCCTCTAGAATGAACTTTAAAGCCTGATACGCGATTCGGTTCCTGGAAAACTTTAATACACTGGGGACAAAGTGGGTATGCGAATCTTTCTTTCAACGGAAAATCTTAGGAAATTTAAAACCCTTCCAACAAAAGTTTAGCGTCTGGATTGAGAGATGGTGTAAGTCTAAAATACCAAATTTCAAAGAAGTACTACCTTTCCAAAAAAAAAAAAAAGGAACGTAGCTTAACTTTATAGCGAGTTAAAATAACACTTCTGATATATTGGGTTAAAGATATTAAAATTTCACTCGGTTATTTTTGCTTCTGTCACAGATCCTGGAAAGTGTTAAATCACGTGTCTGGCTGACAGGTATTGGCTCAAATGGCATTGCTCTGGGGGTCTGTCCTGCTTGGTTGCTGGCAGCATTAAATATTCTTGGTATTTTGATTTTGGCCAATATGGTGGCCAAAGAAGTATCTCATTTGTTTTATTTTTTTCCTTTGAGTTTTCATTTTTTCATTTTCTTGGGTTTATTGGCTTAGAATTCTGGCACCTATTTTTCTGTTAGAGAATTTGTGTTTTTCACACTGGTTTGTGGAAGGTCTTTCTGTACTAAATGCTGTCTTTTGCTTTGGAGGTTTGTTGCCTGCCTTATTTTTGCTTACAGTACTTGATGTAAAGAAGTTTAAAATTTTTGTGTGACTGAATATTGTGTGATCGAACCCTTTCCTGTCTAGGAATGATGTTTGGATTTGGGTCTTTTTATGGTTTCATTTTGATGTGATTGGATTATTTCATCTGGACTTTATTTGAGAATGTGCTGTGAGGTATTGAATGGATGAGAAATTTGGGGGGGGAGACTATTTTAACCATGTCTTTAATTACTCGGTATGTACATTATCGTGTGTGTGTGTGTGTGTTGGGGAAAGAATCACTATTGTAGATATTTAATTTTTTATAGCCTTTAGAGCACTCCTGCTTATATTTTGTGTCTGACTCCATCAGCATGAAGAGCGGGTAGCATGGCATGCCCTTTTCCTGTATATAGAAATCATAGACTCCGTGATCGCAAATGGCTCGCCCAAAGATCCCCAGTTTAGAAGTAGTGGGGTTGGGACTTGAGTATGGAAATGCTGATTTTTATAACTGACCACACGCTGTGTCCCTGGGGACCAGAGGAAATGCCACTTTCTTAGATCACGAACTTGATCAAGCAGAATGCTTTACTCCTGACGTTGCTTTATTGGAGTGAGGCGGACCCAACCTCACGCATCTCCAAGTCGGGTTCCCTGCTCCCATCCCTTGCCCATTCTCTTAGGATGCAAGTAGCTCTTTCTGGAGATCCTTGTCAAGGTCTTACATTTACTGACCAAGCGTGAGTTCTTCTCAGTCCTTTTAGACAACTACGTTCTTTATAACCTAGATGTTAGAAAGTTCTCTGTGACCACCACCCAGACCTGCCTCCTTTTCTCTCCTCTGTCCCTGGTTAAGTGTATGTCTTTCCAGACATTTTTCTGCACATGAATATCCGTACCCTTAGAAAGGACAGTTTCTGGTTTTGGGGTCAACAATACCATCACGAATGTATAGTTCAAAAAAAATTTTTTTTTACCACTTGTATCAGGGGTCTACCAGTACACTTAATTTGGGCTGTCTTCTGATCTTGCTTTTATGCACGACATGATGAACACCGAGTTCAGGCTTTCTTGCCAACTCAGGCAAATGCTTTTCCCCTGGGGGAGGACGGAGAAAAAAAATAAAACAAATGCTTTTTCCCCTGGGATAGAGGACGACCTCCATCCCAGGTCGGCACGTAGGATACTGTTGATACGGTCTCCAGAATGGTTCTGGCAACTGACGACCAGCCATGCGTGAAAGTACTGTATTTCAGGTTTGGCCAATTTAGTAGGTAGAAGTATCCTTTCATCGTTTCAATTTGCATTTCTCTGATGGCCAAGTAGGTTGAACCCCTTTTCATATGATCCCTGGGTACTTGTATTTCCTCTCTGAGTTGCATATTCATCACCACTACCCACTTTCCTTGTGGCTTATCTTCTAACATAAAAGGCTTTTTTGCCCCCTCAAATGAATCTATAGTCATTCTAGATAGCATGTCACATGTGTTAATATCTTCTGGAAGGTTGCTTGCCTTTGAACTTGGTTTTTTTAAGTTTTTAAGATTTTATTAGTGCAAGTTGGGGCAAGGGATGGTGCGGGAGGTACAGAGGGAGAAGGAGAAGCAGACACTGTGCTGAGCAGGGAGCCCAATGGGGTGCTGGATCCCGGGACCCTGGGATCATGACCTGAGCCCAAGGCAGATGCTTAACCGCCTGAGCCACCCAGGCGCCCCTTAAGGTTTTATTTTTAAGCAATGTCTACATCCAATGTGAGGCTTGAACTCAAACCCAAAGATCCAGATTCACACACGCTACTGACTGAGCCAGCCAGGTGCCCCTGAACTTTGCTTTTTTGAGGGAGGGAGGGAGAGAGAGAATCTTAAGCAGGCTCCATGCCCAGCACTGACCCACACCAGGGGTAGGGGGAATGCGGGGGGCCGGATCTCACAACCTGGAGATTATGAGCAAAATCAAGTGTGGCACCTTCTCCTGACTGTGCCACCCAGCCGCCCTGAACTCTGCTTTTCTTATGTGGAACCCTAATGTCTTAGTATCATTCACATTTACCAGTCGTCTTTCATGTCTTTTAAAACCTCTTGTCTCTCTTAAAAAGAGACCCTCAAGTCAAACGTTCGCTTAGATTTTATTGTAATAATTTAATAGCTTTTGTTTTTACTCAAATTTACTACTGTGGGTCATGAGGTGGGGCTCCAGCCTTTGTGTTTGGGTTTTGTTTTCATTTGTTTGTTTTTTTAAATGCACGGCCAATTTTCCCAATACGAACCATGTAAAGAGTCTTTATGGGAAGTCTCTCCTTTCACACAATAAACCGCCTTCTCTCCCTGGGTCTAGATTGTCCTTCATAGGCATGTTAATTTCTGCTCCAGTGTCCCATGGCTTCGTAATTTATTTTTTTAATTGGTGAGACAAGTCTCACTTAGTTTGTTTTCCCAAAATGGTCCTGGCTCTTGTTTTGAATTTCAGAGTAATCTTGTCAAAACCCTATGAAAAAATCTTACTGGGGCTTTGACAAGGGAGTTTATGACATTTATAAAATTTGGGAAGAAGTGACTTCCATTTTTATAACAGTCTTCTCCTTCATGAACCTGCAGCATCCCATTAATGAGTCTCTTGTTAATCAGGAAAGACTTATATTCAACCTCCTTTTTTATAAGGTTTTGTTGCTCTCCAGTTTTTAAATTTCCTATTGCATCTTTTTATGTGTGTCTACTGTCTGCCCACTTTGCTCTCATAAACGGTATGTACATTTCTTCTTAGAATTTTCTAGGAAATACTTTGTATTCAATGATCTGTAGTTTTGTGTCTGTTTCTGCTATTTCCAGTTCTTTCTACATGGGCTGCAACCCCCAGCACCAGTCTGAACAGAAAGCATGCATTTTTGCACGGGTCCTAACTTTTACAAAATGCTACTGCAACCCATTTTAAAGCTATTAATTCAGTTCCATTGTTGGGAGGGTTAATTCTTAGGTTGATCTCACACTGCTGCTTATTGCAGCTTGACACCGTGTTTTAATAGTTTCTTGGGAAAACCATCCGTTCTAAGGTCCATTCTAATTTCTTTGCTCCCCTATTCATCATCTCCTTTGCTTTCTGGCCTCTTTGTTCTCTGTGGGACAAATGAACTGTCTAACATCAACTCTGCTGGTGACCACCATGTAGTGGATTCACTGAACCTCTTCGACTCCCCTCTGCTGTGATGAGGGACACTCTGGGCATGGATCTCTTTGGGCAAGAAAGATTGAAGGTCTTCAGTGCCAAGAACTTCTGAAAACCAAGATGGAGGATTGACCACGGAATCTCTTTGCACCTCTCATGGATTGAGGGCCCTGCATCCCCTGATTCGCCACAGTCCTGCATTGGCACGTCCTCTCCCTGTTTACATGGGAAGCAAACTAAGGATGCTCTGTAGCTACTCAAGAGGTCACAACTTGAAGGTGAAGGCAGAGACTGTCTTTAACTCCTGGTTCTCCTCCTGGCAGATCCCTTAGGAAAGTGCCCAGAAAATTCAAAGTATTGTTGCTGGGGGAATGTTCTGCAGTCCACTAACAGGAAGCGTGGCTGGTGCCCAGGGAAGGCAGGATCACCCCACAGTCAGGAGCACGGGACCATTTTGGGAAAACAAACTGAGACTTGTCTCACCAAGCACCCACTGCATACCTGAAGTCTCAGGTTCCACGTCTCTAAAATGTAAAACAAATAATACCTCCCCGTAAGATAGTGATGAGTAGGTGAATCCATGTGCTACGGACTGAACCGTGTCCCCGCCCCCACCCCCCACCCCCAACCCCCAAACCCAACACAAACTCCTGTGTTGAAGTCCTAACTCCCAATGTGCCTGTATTTGGAGATAGGCCTTTAAGGAGGGAATTCGGCCTAAATGAGGTCATGAAGGTGTGGATCAAATCAGTACACCCAGTGTCCTAAGAAGCGTGCCCAGGAGTGTACTGCACAAGGGAAGGGCCGTGTGAGCACGCGTGAGGGGTTGCCTGTGGGTGAGACCAGGAGAGCAGCTTCTCCAGAAGGTCCTTGGTCTTGGGCTTCCAGAACAATGAGAAATTTCTGCTGTGAAGCCTCCCAGCCTGTGGTACGTGGTTAGGGCAGCCCTAGAGTGAGCCCCCTCACCCACAATACATAACATACTGTATGTGCTCAATACATGCGGACTGCTTTTAGTGACCCTAGCTGTTGTCCTTACTCCATCTTGCAGGCCAGAACTAGACCAGTCACGTTTGGACCACTTAGCACTTTCTGCCAGTTCTTCCCTGTCAGGTATCTCCCATTGAACAGTCTCCCGCATCCATTGTAAAGTGACTTCTGTGTTCTGGGTGACTTACCTGTGTTGTCAGAGGCCAAAACCATGGTCCTTGGTCATTTTCTGCTTGAAGTGAGCGAAGTTGGCCATGAAATGGGGAGACAGGAGCTATGTCCCTGGCAAAGTGGGGCTCACACATCCAGAGATACTAGGACATATAGTGCCGCATGTGTGCATGGTCAGAATCCGGGTTCTCGGAGGCTGCAAGCTTATTTCCTCACCTTGCTGTGACCCACGTGGGTGCCCCAGGAGGAAACCAGTAAACGTGCTCACAGCTCTGCTCCTGAGGCTCCACGCTGCTTTGAAGTCTCTCCTTGGACAGTGGACGCCAAACACCGTGGCCACAGGAAGCTTTCTGGTGAGGCAAGGGGTGGTGCAGGTTGTGGGAAGAAAATGGGGCTCCTGTCTCTCCATCCTCGAGGGCAAGGGCACAGGCACCCAAGTGCCTGTTGGGTTACAGAACTAACCTCTCCTGGTCTACCCTGGTCTTGGGAGCATGATCTTCCTTGTTTCCTGCCTCTCTGGCTTCACCTGATCTTAGCCAAAAGACAGAGAAATGATCCAGCCCCTCTGGCTGTAGGGTGATTTTCATCTAAGATACAATTGGTGTCCTAATGATTACATCTCCAGGTTAAAAGACTCAAACCCCAGTACCATCGCTAGATGGACTTTTAGAGGAGCTTCCTGGGTCTGTCCCTTCCCATTTCCACCAAGCAGCCCCCTTATCGGTTTTAAATAGTTAGGTGTGGCCCCTGAAGTCAGTTGGAAGTCTTTGCCCCTTAAAATCTGGGTTAGTTACTTTTTAAACCCCTATTCGATGTTTGGAAGTTCAAAGTACCCTACAGAACTTCCCTACATCTCCAGAGGCTTCATGTGGGCTCAGCATGAGCTCTTCTGATTGCTGCCCCTCTCTCACCTTCTCCCTGGGCTGACGTGTTCAGCAGGCAGCCCCGGGCTACCTCGTGTCCCTTGTCCTTGAGGGTCTGTGCCCTGACAGGCCAGCAGGGACCGTGGAGGGCTGTCTCAGTGCTATGTAATCATGGGCACCTTCCTTCTGAGCCTCTTTTTTTCTAACCTGGAAAACGGGGCTAAAGCCTGCCTGAGTTGTTTTTGAGGATTACGGCTGACGAACATAAGATACCTGACCCTCAGAAGACCCCACGTTAAAAGTAGATATCCTTATTCTCCTGTCTTCACAGAGTGTGTTCCTTGTCTTACAGGAAGGAGGAAGCGTGTGAACCTCCTTTTTTGGGATCTAATATCTACCCCCAAGCCTATACGGTGGTCTTTTAGTAAATTGTTCATACTGTGTGGGGGTCAGCAAACTTGAACTTGTGGCCCACATCTGGCCTGCCTCCTATTGAGTAAACTTTGATTTTAACACAGCCATGCTCCGACCCCTCAGGTGAGTAGCTGCAATGAAGATCTGTCCTGTGATGCCTAGAGTGTTTACTAACTGGCCCTTTATAGGGGAAAGCCAACCCCTGGCTGACGACCGTTTCTTTCTGAGCTGAGATTTGTGCTCTTGGCTCACTCAGTCAGAGCTGGAACAGTTTCAATGGACCAAATGGGCCAATAGGGATTAATTGCTATGGCCTCAGTGTTGGGGGACGGGATGCACGTGTGGGTGGTCATAGACCCGTCACCCCAGCCCTGCTCCCAGGAAGGAGTGGGTGAACCAAGCATGCATGCACCACAGACCAGAACTTGAGTTTAGGCTTGTTCAGACTACCTTGGACCTCTCAATCTACCTGGGCCTCAGTTTCCCTACCTATCAAATGGCCATAGTAGAACTTTTCCCCCTCATAGGATTTTTGTAACTCCTTTAGTCTTCCTAAGGTTAACTTACACCGTATTTGAGCTACATGAGCCCTTCCCCCCGCTCTAATCTTGACTATACTTGGAAATGGTGTCCATCTTGCTTAGAATGTGAAGGATCCCCACCCTGAATCCATTTGTCCTGGGACCAGCTTCTCCGCCTTCGGTCCTCCCCGCTGTACATACCACCTTCAGCCCAGCAGCCTCCTAGGCCCACCGCCATACCCCTACTGGGTCAAAGTCCCTGCCCGGGCGCCCTTCCCATAGCCACCCAGTGTGGACGGGCCATGGCAGGTGGGTCCTGCTCGGCAAGAAGGCCCAGGGCCACTTTCCAGGTGGGGACCACAGGCCGTCAGCCGAGGGCATCACCAAGGACACCTGGGTCCCTGAAGCTCCAGCCTCGAGACGGCTATATTTGGAACTAAATTGGGGTCACCACTTCCATGTCCTTGTTCCCCGCCCCCCGTCCCCCAAAGCACCAGAGCAGATGGTGGTCATTTTCTCCCTCGCCTGCGTCCCTCCTAATTACCACGCGTCCTCTTCGGCCCGGCCCTGCTCAGCAGATGGTCACTGACAACCCCCGTTCCCCGTTCACTGTTCCTCTGGGGACAGGGACGTGCGTCAGCTTCAAGGAGGACGGAGCAGCTGTTGGAGACTCAGGGTAGGACATGGTAAAAGAGTTGTGGGCAACGGGACTGGCCCAGAACCTCAAACACGACCCCACCTACCTGTTTCATCCCTCTGCTCACCCCACGCCCGGGTGAGCGGTCACTGTGACTGCCACCCCCCCCCCCACAGTCCATCAGTGAGTCTCCCCCTCTGCCAGAGCCTCCTCCAGGCCTGTCGCCTTCTGCTCAGATGCTGCAGCAGCCTCTTGTGTGGTCTGGCTGCCTCCGGTGTCCCCTCCCATGCGCGCCCCACAGGGTGGGCTCCCCAAGGCAGATTGGAAGACCCTGAGGACTACCCAACCATACCCCCCACACACGCACCCACTCTCGACTGCTGGGGAACAAAGTCCAAGACCCTTGATGTGGGCACCACGGCTGCCCCAGGCCCGCTCCTCTCTCCTGCTGTGAGAACCGACTGCATGCCCTTCTCCAGGCGCCGTGTGCTGGCTTGGCTCTCCAGCGAGACCTGGAAAGCAGAGTCCCTCCCGCGGTTTGCACATCCAGCTCTAGCTCAGACGCTGCCGCCTCCAGCAAGTCCCCCTGATTCTACCCTGCCTTCTCCATCATGACTTCGGGAGTCTTGCACTCCCCTAGCACGCAGCACCAGGGTGCCAGGAAAGGTTCTGGGGGTGTTTGTGTTCTGTTGCTACTCTAACAAACTACCACCACCCTAATGGCTTAAAACTAGACGAACTTAGTATCTTCCAGTTCTGTTGTTCAGGAGCTTGAAGTAATGTCCCACCCGGGTAAAAACCCAGGTGCTGGCAGGGCCATATTCTTAAGACTTGGGGGGCAGAGGGAGTTTGTTTCATTACCTTTCCCTGCTTCTAGAAGCCGCCTGTATTTTTGGGTTTGTGGCCTCCTCTTTCAAGGCTCATACCACCAGGTGGAATCTTCACCGGGCCCCTCTGTCCCCCTCTGGCTCCCTCTTCTGCTCTGAAGGACCCTGGGGATTATGCTGGGCCCATCTCCAATCAGCTTTAATTCCATCCACACACTTGCCACGTGGCAGGACCTACTCCTTGTTCAGGGATGAGGGTGTGGAGATCGTCAGGAACCATCTTTCAACCTATCCCAATTTGTTATTAAACTTCTTAATTTTGCCAGCCTGGCATGCATGACATGGATCATTTTAATGTGGATTCATTGGAGGCATGTTTTGGGCTCAGTCAGCAATACCATGTTCTTAAGTGGTGTTGATATTTGGGGCGTCTTCCTGGCTTAGATCCCATGTATGGTGAGCATATGGGAGGAGCACCAGATGCGCAGTTGGCAGTTCTGGGTTTGATCTGTTAGCTGTGTGACCATGGACAGATACTTACTGAGTCCCCCTCGCTCCCCTGTAGAGTGGTTTTAACAAAGCACCCGCGTGTGTGTGTTTAAAATGAATTAGTTGAACCAGGGAAGGGGGCAAGATCAGGCCAGAGTCTTGTGGGTGAGAGTGAGGGCGGAAGGTCCCCGAGCTAAGCTATCACACATCTGAGAACCCCTAAAAACCAAGGCTAGCTCCTCGGCCTGGGCTTGGTGTCCCCTTGATGATTCTCAGCACAAAGGGAGGAAGCACCAGGACAGCTGGAGACGGACCAGTTATGCATCCCCCGTGTCATCCACACAGCCACCTTAGCCCTTAGTCAAGAGGAGATTCTTCATGGTCTAAATAGGGGTCTTGGGGCGCCCGGGTGGCTCAGATGGTTAAGCGTCTGTCTTCAGCTCAAGTCATGATCCCAGGGTCCTGCAACTGAGCCCCGCATCAGCAGGAAGCCTGCTTCTCCCTCTCCTTCTCCTGCTCCCCCTGCTTGTGCTCTCTTGCTCTGTCAAATACATAAAATCTTTAAAAAATAAATAAAAATTAACGGGTCTTAGGTGAAGTGCAGTTTCAAAGAGGCATGCCTCCCATAGCCAAGGTCTGGATGGGAGACAGTCTTGATCCCTTTCATTAGCTCCCCTTGGGTGGAAATCCGGGGCACCTCTAAGGGTTGCCCTGTGTGGTTCAGGAGATGGCACATGGCCCCAGGATGCCTTGGTGTGGTAGGTGGGAAATGGAGCCCAACCCATGTCCTGCTTGCCAAGCTTGTGCATGTGTGTGGGGGGCTGGGCTACCTCTGCCCAAGGGAAGCGTTCTTCCTTCTTACTTGTATAAAGACCTGTTATGGGCACCCGCGTGTGTGTGTTTAAAATGAATTAGTTGAACCAGGGAAGGGGGCAAGATCAGGCCAGAGTCTTGTGGGTGAGAGTGAGGGCAGAAGGTCCCCGAGCCAAGCTACCACACATCTGAGAGCCCCTAAAAACCAAGGCTAGCTCCTCGGCCTGGGGTAGTGAGAGGTTTTTTCCTCCAATTTCCAACAGGTTTTTTTTCCCCAATTCTCCAACAGAAAGCAAGCCTGCCCTACATTTACACAAACAGGGACCCAAAAGCACTGTGGTTCTTATTTTTGTCCATGTGTAGCCATGGACATGGGCGCTGATGTAACGTGCTAAAAAACAAAGGTCTCTGTTCATAATTCATCTGTTCCCAGAGAGAAACGGAACATTGATGCATCAGGGTCACCAGACTTGAGGGTTCTCCTAAATTCCTTCTGGCTAGAGTTCATCCCTCATGGGCTGGGGGGGAGGGTTGTGGGAAGACTCAGCAGTCCCCAACGTGGCGCCTGAGGTCCACAGGCAGGAGGAAGCCTTCCTCACCAAGCACGGGGTCCTGACCTCTCCCCTCCCCCCAGGGGTGCAGCACAGCATGGACTCCAGAAAACCTGGATTTCTGTCTAGCCTTGATCAGCTGTACGTCTATAGCTTTCACTCATGAACTTGATCCGAAACATAAAGTGTGGCATCACCTTGCCAGGAGTAAAGCCGTGTCACGCCCGGAATCAGGATCGCAGTCACTAACTGAAATGCCTTTGTTAAGGGACTCCCAGGTGAGGCCATCAGTGTGAATGTGTGGGTCAGCTTTTTCTGTCGGTAAAAGGGAAGTATTCCGAAGACCACTTGTGCATATTGGGTGGTTGATCTACCTAAAACATTTAGAATAGTGCCTCGTACATAGCGCACGCTCAAGAAGTGTAACCTGTCATGATGGGGATGAGGGTTCTAGCGTGTGGCACTCTCTGCGCAGGAAGTTCTGCTCAAGGCCTGAAATTTTAGGAGTGGCAACAATCGTTACTTTCAAATCAAAAGTCTTTGAAATTGAGACACCTACATACAAGGAAACGCTCAGATCTTCAAGCGTCCAGTTCAGGGACCCACACCCCTACCGAGCTACAGAATGGCTTCATTCCCCCAAAGATGGCTCATGCCCTTTGCCTACCTACCTCCCACCCCTGCCCAAGTGGCTGCCACCATCCTGATTTCTTTCTCTGTAGGTTGGTTTTGTCTCCTCTGGAGCTGCGTGTGATGGAATCCAACCGTATGTCCTGGTTGGAGTCCAGCCCTTTCCAGACACCAGTTTGCTGAGGTCCTTCCACGTTGGATTTACGGGCAATCCATTCGTTTTTGTTTTGTTTTGTTTTGTTTTGTTTTAAAGATTTTTTATTAGGACAAGAGCAGGGTGAGGAGCAGAGAGAGAAGCAGACTCCCCACTGAGCAGGGTACAAGCGATCCATTCTTTTTATTGCTGAACGGTATTGCAGTATGTGAATGTGATGTATTTACCAGTTTATGGACATTCTGGTTGTTCTCGGGTTTGGGTTACCAAGAGTAAAGTTGCTGCGACCATTCTGGATACATGTTTTCATTTTTGGAGTGGATCTCTGGTCCTAGAGAAGGTTTCTGCTTGGATCCTTTTACACACCTGCACCGACCATGTGAGAGGTGCATGGCTCCATGTCCTTACCAGTATGTGATAGTTACCTTAGCCATCTGATGGGTGCACGGTGGTAGCTCATTGACTTTCAATTACTTTTCCCTGATAAATAATCACTTTTGGTGCTTTCCCATGTATTTAATGGACATTAGATCATTTGTAAAGGGTCTTTTCTCCATTTCTTTTTTTCTCTTTTTACTCAGATGTAATATTTGTTTACATACTATGAATGGAAGTCCTTGGTCAGGTACATGTCTTAGGACTTTTTATTCTGGTTAGTGGCTTACCCTTTTCTTACTGATGTCCTGACAAACGTTCTGGATGTTTTACTTTGATGAAGTATATCTTAACATCTTACAACTTCAGTGATTATTTCTCTCTGCCCGCCACCCCCCCATCTACTACAACTTTGCCTCTCTCAAGATCATGAGGGTATGTTCCTATGTTTTCTAGAACCTCTCTGGATGGTCTTTGATCCATCTTATTCTAACTTTTGTGTATGAAATGATGTATGAATCAAAGTTCCCTTTTGTTCTGCAGAAATACCTAGTTCCCAGAATCATTTAATTTTCCTTTCCATAATGAATTGTCTGGCAACTTTTTTGTTTTTTGAAGCTTTATTTTGTAAGTGTGGGTCTATTACAAGGCTTGCTGTTCTATTCTTTTGATGTGTTGGTCCCTATGTCAAAATCATACTTCCCAAAACTCTTTTAGGCTGTTTTAGGTCCTCTGTATGTTCATATAAAACTTATATTTATCTTGTCAGCTTCCACAATAAAATCCCGTTGAGGTTTTTGAGATAAAGTCTGCAGGTGAATTTGAGAAGAAATTGACATCTTAACATTGAATCCTCAAATCCATGAGTGTAATACACCTCTTCATTTAGTTGTTCTCTAGTGATTGATGTTTTGTATTTTTCAGTGAGGTTTCTTCTACTTGTTGAAATTTACCCGTTTGTTTTTTTTTTTAAGATTTTATTTATTAGAGAGAGTGAGCACAAGCAGGGGGAGTGGCAGGCAGAGGGAGAAGCAGACTCCCCACTGAGCAAGCAGTCCGATGTGGGGGCTCGATCCCAGGACCCTGAGATCATGATTTGAGCTGAAGGCAGACGCTTAATGACTGAGCCATCCAGGCGCCCTGTTTAGGATTTTTTATATACAACATGTTGTAACTTAGCTTTAGCCCTTGCTGATTTTTGTGACATGGATGTCCTTCTCTTTTTATTACATTGGCCACCATCTCCAGTAAATGTTAAATACAACTGGCCAAAGCCAGAGGCCAAAGCCTCTTTCCCTTGTTCCCAATTTTAGGCGGCACGGTCTTTCACTGTTAAGATGGTAGCTATAGGTTGTTTGTGGGTACACACTTTATCAGGTTTTCTGAGACTTGTCCTAAGTGTGTGTTGACTTTTTTTCAAAGCTTTTTTTCTGCATCTGTTGACCTCATCACATGGTTTTACTCCTTTATCTCCTAAATGTGGTGAATTGTGTTATTTTTCAGATGTTAAACCAATATTGCATTCCGGAATCAAGCTTCACCTGATGGCTAGATTTAATTTTCTGAATATTTTGTTGAGAATGTTTGTGTATGTGTTCATGAGCAGGAATGGTCTGTAGTTTCTGTTTCTTGTAGTGTCTCTGCTTGGTTTTGTGTGGCGAATGATGCTGGCCTCTTAGGATGAGTTGGGAATATTCTTTTATGAAAGACTTGGTGTAGCATTCCTGCTGTTAGATAAAACTCCTTACATGATGGATTAAAATTGACCAGTGAAGCCCTCTCTGAAAGGAGTTTTCTTTGTGGGATGCTTTAAATTAGGAATTCAATTAATTTCAATAGACTCAAAACTGTTCAGATTGCCCGTTTCCTCCTGGTCAGTGTTGCTAATTCATTTCATTCCAGGTATTTATTGACTTTTAACAACTTGTCAAACTGAGTGAAATAATGGTTCATAAAGTTCTTCATAATGTCTGTAAGACTGTAGTGACGTCCTTTCATTTGTAATGTTATTCCCTTTAGATTTCTTTTTTTTTTAAGATTCTATTTATTTGAGAGAGAGAGAATGAGAGACAGAGAGCACGAGAGGGAAGAGGGTCAGAGGGAGAAGCAGACTCCCCGCTGAGCAGGGAGCCCGATGCGGGACTCGATCCTGGGACTCCAGGATCATGACCTGAGCTGAAGGCAGTCGCTTAACAAACTGAGCCACCCAGGCGCCCTCCCTTTAGATTTCTTAATCCTTCTAAGCTAGTGGCATATCAACGTGTACTTTTTCAAAGAATCAACTTAAAAATCTTTGGCCAGTACCATGTTTTCTGTTTCACTGCTTTGCATTCTTGTTTCCTTCCTTCTGCTAGCTTTGGGTTTAATTTGCTCTTCTTTTTTAACTTAAGATTGAGACATAAATCCTTTCACAAATTTCCTCTTGAGTTATGTATACATTTGAATCTGAGCACTGCCTGAGAACGGAAACCCTGCCTGCATCCTGGTGGTCCTGACACCCCCAAGGCACACACGTTACACTGATACTCTCCCACGGGTCTCCGAGGTGGCTTTTGCTCTCCACTTTGGTTTGGATAATTTCTTTTATTCAAGTGTAATTTACATGCAGTGCCAGGTTAGTTTCAGGTGTACAACAGGATTCAACAATTCTGTCCATTTCTCAGGGCTTGTCGCAAGTGTAGTCTTCGTCCCCTTCACGCCACTCTCTGCCCACCTCCCCTCTGGTAACCTCCCGTTTGGTCTCTGTATTTAACAGTCTGGTTGTTTTCTTTTTTGTTTCTCTTTTTGTCTTAAGTTCATTTGTTCTATTTCTAAAATGCCACATGGGAGTGAAATTCTTAGTTATTTTTCTGACTTACTTCACTTAACCTTATGCCTTAGAGGTCCATACGTGTTGCAAATGGCAAGATTTCATTTTTTATGGCTGAGAAATAGTCCGTTCTGTATTTTTTACTCATTGTGGATGGACGCTTGTGTTGCTTCCATTATCTTGGCTATTGCAAATAAACAATAGGGTGCACATATCTTTCTGAGTTAGTGTTTTTGTTTTCTTCGGGTACCCCATAGTGGGATTACTGGATCATTCGGTAATTCTATTTGAACTCTCTGAGGAACCTCCATGCTGCCTGCCACAGTGGCCACACCAGCTTGCATGCCTACCCATAGTGCAACAGTGTTCTTTTTTTTTCTCCACATCCTCCCCAACAATTGTGTTTTTGATACCAGCCATCCTGACAGGTGTGAGTGATAACTTGTTGTGGTTTTGATTTGCAGTTCCTTGAAAATTAGTCACGTTGAGTATCTTTTCACGTGTCGGCCATCTGGATGTCTTCTTTGGAGAAATGTCTATTCAGGTCCTCTGTCCATTTTTTTTTAATTTTTAATTTTTTGGTGTTGTGTAATTTCTTGATGTACTTCCAATATTAACCACTTAATTGGATATATTATTTGCAAATATCTTCACCTGTTCAGTAGGTTGCCTTGTTCTGTTGATTGTTCCCTTCACTGAGCCAAAATGTTTTTATTTTGGTCCGAGCAGTTTAATTTTGCTTTTGTTCCCCTTGCCTGAGAAGACCTAGCTAGAAAACTGCTTCTCTGGCCACTGTCAAATTATTGCCTATGTTTTCTTCTGGGAGTTTTATGGGTTCAGGTCTCACATTGAGTTGTGTAACCCATTTGGGGTTTATTTCTGTGCATGGTGGAAAAAAGTGGTCCAGTTTCATTCTCTTGCATGTAGCTGTCCAGTTTTCCCAACACCATTTGCTGAAGAGCCTTTCTCCCACCGTATGTTCTTACCTCCTTTGTCACAGATGAATTGACCATATAATCTTGGGTTTATTTCTGGGCTCTCTGTTCTGTTCCACTGATGTGTGTCCGTTCTCATGCCAGTACCATATTGTTTCAATGACTACGGCTTTGTAATAGAACTTGAAGTCCGGAATTGTGATATCTCCAGATTTTTTGTTCTTAAGATTGCTTTGGCTACTCAGGGTCTTTTGTCGTTCCATATGAATTTTAGGATTGTTTGTTCTAGTTCTGTGAAAAATACTGGTAGTATTTTGATGGGGGATTGCATTAAATCTGTAGATTGCTTTGGGAGTATGTATGTTTTCATAATCTCCCAATACATGAGGATGTAATATCTTTCCATTTGTTGGTGTCATCTTTGACTTCTTTTATCAGTGTTACAGTTTTCAAAGTATAGGTCTTTCACCTTTTTAGTTTTTTCCTAGGTATTTGAATCTTTCAGGGCAATTGTAAATGGGATTGTTTTCTTAATTTCTCTTTCTGTTAATTCATTATTAGTGTATAGAAAAGCAACAGATTTCTGTATATTGGCTTTGTATCCTTCAACTTCACTGACCTGATTTGCCAGTTGTAATTATTTGGTGGAGTCTTCAGGGTTCTCTTTATAGAGTATCATGTTGTCTGCAAATAGTGGAAGTTTTACTTCTTCCTTACTAAGTTGGATGCCTTTTTCTTGTCTGATTGCTATGGCTAGGATTTCCAATACTGTGTTGAAGAAAAGTGGTGAGAATGCACATCCTTGTCTTGTTCCAGACATTAGGGGATACGCTTTCAGGTTTTCACCTCGGAGTACGAGGTTAGCTGTGGGTTTTTCAAATAAGGACTTCATTATGTTGAGGTACATTTCCTCTAAACCTACTTTGTTGAAGTTTTTATCATGAATGGATGTTGTCAAATGCTTTTTCTACATCTATTGAAATGATCATATGATTTTTTTTATCCTTCCTTATTGATGTGATGATGTATCACATTGATCTGTGAATATTGAATCACACTTGCATCCCTGTAAGAAATCCCACTTGATTGGGGTGAATGACTTTTTAAAAACATGCTGTGGGATTGGGTTTGCTAATACTTTGTTGAGGGTGTTCCCATCTATGTTCATCACAGATACTGGCTTACGGTTTGTTTGCTTTATTGTGTAGTGTCTTTATCTGGTTTTGTTATCAGGGTAATGCTGGCCTCCTACAATGAATTTGGAAGCTTTCCTTCCTCTTTTTTGGAATAGTTTGAGAAGAATAGCCTAAGGTGGTTGACCCATTCATCATTTACTAGCATATTATTTAACCTCCACGTATTTGTGTATTTCTAGTTTTTTTTTTCTTGTGGTTGATTGCTAGTTTCATACTGTTGTGGTTGGAAAAGATACATGACATGATTTCAATCTTGAATGTATTGATGTGTTTTGTGGCCTAACATGTGATCCCTTCTGGAGAATGTTTCATGTGCACTAAACAAGTATGTATTCCACTGTTTTTGGATGGAATGGTCTGATTATCTGTTATGTCCATCTGGACCAGTGTGTTGTTATTCAATCAAAGTCACTGTTTCCTCGTTTTTTCTATCTGGATGACCTATCCATTGAGGTAAGTGGGATGTTACAGAATCCTACTACTTACTATTCTTTCTTGGTCAATAGTTGCTTTATGTATTTAAGTGCTCCCATGTTGGGTGCATAAATATTTACATTGTTACCTTGTTAGATTGTTTCCTTTATGATTATGTAGCATCGTTCTTTGTCCCTTGTCATGGTCCTTGTTTTAAAGTCTTTTTTTCTCATCTCAGTATTGCCACCCCTGCTTTCTGTTTTGCTTCTGTTTGCCTGATAAATGTGTTTTCATCCCTTCATTTTCAATCTGCCTGTGTCTTCAGGCCTGAAGTGAGCCTCCTGTAGGCAGCATATAGGCAGTCACCCCGTATCTTCGGATGAGAGCATTCAGTCCCCTTACCTTTAAAGTCACTGTTGATAGGCAGCTACTTACCTCTCTTCTGTTACTTCTCCTGTGGTGGTTTTGGTAGTTCTTGCTTCTTCTCCCCTTGCTCCCTTCCCTCATGGTTCAATGGCTTTCTTCAGTGATATGCCTGGATTCCCTTTTACTTTTTGTGTAACTGTTACAGGTTTTTGATTTGTGGTTACCATTAGGTTCACATGCAATATCTTATGCATGTCTTTAAGTGGATGATTGCTTAAGTTTGAAACCATTCTAAAAGAACTAAATTATTACCACCACCGCCAACCCCCACTGCACATTTTATGTATCCTATGTCACCCTTTATATCCTTTTATTTTGTAAATCCTGTGAGTGATTTTTATAGATTGAATTGCTTTTGTGCTTTAACCTATGTACTGGTCTTAGGAGCAATTAGTCTACATTATGTTTGCATTTACCTGTGGAATTTTTTCCTCTAATTTTCTTACTCCTTCATAAGGCTTCTTCTTTCCACACAAAGAATTCCCTTCAATATTTCTTGTTGGGCTGGTTTAGTGATGAATTCCTTTTAACTTTTGTCTGGGAAATGATTTCTCTCCTTCTGTTCTGAAGGGCAGCCTTGCTGTGTAGAGCACTGTCAGTTACAGGTGTTTCTCATTGAGCACTTTGACTCCATCCTGCCACACCCTCCTCAGCTGCAAAGTTTCTGCTGAACAGTCATCTCATAGTCTTATGGGATTTCCCTTATATGTAACTGTTTTCTTTTGCTGCTTTTAAAATTCTCCTTATTACTTTGTTTTTTTTTCTTTGCCATTTTAATGAATACGTTTCTTGCTGTAGACCTTCTTGGGTTGATTTTATTGGGGTCTCTCTGTGCCTACTGGATCTTGACATTGGTTTTCTTCCCCAGGTTAGAGAAGTTTTCAGCTGGTATTTCTTCAAATTTTCTTCCAACTTTTCTCTCCTTCTGGGACCCCTATATTGTGAATGTTATTCCCCTTGAATGTTCGTGGACTTCTCGTAATCTATTATTTTTTATTACTGTTTTCTTTTTGCTGTTCAGCTCAGTTGCTTTCCATTCTGTCTTCCACCCTTGCTGATCCACTGTTCTGTTTCTTCTAGTCTACTGTTGATTCCCTCTACTGTATTTTTAATTTCAGTTACTGAGTTCTTCATCTCTGGTTCTTTTTTATAATTTCTTTTTATTGACAATCTCACTGAGATCATCCCCACTCTTAAGTCCATTGTCTTGACAACCATAAGTTTGAATTCTTCATCAGGTGTGCTGTTGATCCATATTACTTAGCGTTCTTGCTGTGGTTTTGTTGTCTTCTGTCATTGGGGACATACTCCTCTCTCTCCTCGCTTTGCATAACTCCGTGTTTCTATGTGTTAGGGAAGTCAACTACATGTCCTGACCTTAAGAAGAGATCCTGTAGTGTCCTTTAGCACAATGTCCCCTGCTCACCAGCACCAGGCACTTGAGAGGTTACGTGTGCCTTAGTGTTGTGGGTGAGCTGCATTTTGCCTTCAGTCCAGTCACCTGCAGTGGCCCACTTTGTTGATACATCAGGCAGATGTTGGTCCCCGTGCTGTTAAGTAGCCAGTATGGGGCTGCTTTGGGCTTATCATTGGGGAGTGCCAGCAGTCAGCCCAGTCCACCTGCTGGGGCTCTAGTCCCTAATCAGCAGAACACTTTCTCTGCACTGCCAGCGCTCAGGTGTGGCTGCTAGGACTGTGATTGCACTGGAGTGTGTCTCCATCTTCCCCTTTCCCTGGGGGCAGGAGTCTTTAGAATGGTTCCCTTCCCCAGCTGCTTACAGGATGTGATGCAGAAGGAGGCACTTGAGAGGGACTCCTGCTGAGTGGAGTGGGTTGGGTGGGGCAGATCTGCACAGGCATGTAGGGGTGGGGGTGCATGTAGTGTTAGCAAGGTGGGTGGAGAGTGTTCATGCTGGTTCTGCAAGTGTCAGGCTATCTGGGTTGGGGCTGGTGGCAGTAGAAATGGGGCCTGCCAGCTCTCTTATTCTTGGTTCTCCAAGGATCTAAAGATACTTGTCCCTCCAGCACACATTCTGAGATTAGTAAATAAATCTCCTTCCTGTACACCCCAGGCACAAACTCCTGCTTCTACACTGTATCTCAGCCCAGTTATTTGTTACGCTGGTTGACTGGAACTCAAAAAAAAAAAACAACAAAAAAGGGGTGCCTGCGTGGCCCAGTCGGTTGAGCATCCAACTCTTGATTTCAACTCAGGTCATGATCTCAGGATTGTGGGATCAAACCCCACGCTGGGCGCTAAGCTCAGTGTGGAGTCTGCTTGAGATTCTCTCTCCCTTTCCTGCTCTCCCTCCTGAAGTGCATGTTCTCTTTATAAATACATAGTGATTGTTAATTGAGTCCCTGTCCTTTTTATTTTTCCATCACCCTCCAGCTCTCCCAGAGATAAGCCCGCCGATTTTTAAAGTACCCGGAGGGTAAGCCCTCTTGGTTGTAAAAACTCAAAGTGAAGCTCTACTGGTTTTCAAAGCCAAATGTTCTGGGGACTCCCCTTCCCAGTGCAGGTCCCCCATGTCTGGGATGCCTGGTGTTGAGTCTGTTCCTCTCCCTTCCCTGTGCTGGTGGTGTCCCTCCCATTTGTGGTTAGTCTCTCTGGGGGTTTTCTTCCCATCTCTGCCCCTTCTGCTCTTTTCAGTGTGGCCTCCTCCCTGCAGTTAACTGTGGAAAGTCTACAATGCTAGTCCTCAAGTCGGTTTCTGGGTTGCTTGTGTTGATGAGGATGTTGTCACAGTGTGTCCATGGGATGAAGTAAGCTTAGGATCCTCTATTTTGCTATCTTCCCAGAAGTCTGTAAAATTTCCTTTTTAAAACTTCCAGGGGCTTTAAAGGAAAATATTGAGTCAATAATGGTGCACATGGATCGAGCAGTAGGCAACAGGGCTGCTAAAGGATTTTTTTAAAAAATCACTTTATTGAGGTAATCACATAAACTACAAATCACCTCTATATATTTCAGTCGTTGGCCACACCATCTTTGTGAATACTATCACCACTATCTAGTTTTAAAATGTTTTCATTAGTCCAAGAAGACAGCCGATGCTCACTAGCCGTTGCTCCCCATTGCCTCCTCTAGCCCCTTCCCCTGGCAACCAGCAATTTGTCTTCTGTCTCCAAAGAAGTGCTTCTTGTGGATATTTCCATTGAAAGGAATCATGCCATATTTGTCCTTTGGCATCTGGCTTCTTCCATTTAGCTTGTTTTCAAGGATCACTCATGCTCTAGCACGTGTCCATGGTTCATTCCTTCTCATGGCCGACAAGCGTTCCATTGCATGGACAGACCATATTTTGTTTATGTTCATCAGCTTATGGACATGTAGGTTGTTTCTACTTTTTATTTTGGCTTCTTTGAATAACGCTATGTGCGTTAGTGTGCAAATTTCATATGAGCATATATTTTCACTTCTCCTGGGCATACTCCTAGGTGATAATAGTTGCGTTATAGAGAAACAATGTTGAACCTTGTGAGGAACTGCCAGACTGTTTTCCAAGCAGCCCGTTTCACAGTCCCATGAGTAAAGCATGAGCGTTCCTATTTGTCCAAATCCCTGTCAGTACTTGCTGATGTTTGTCTGTTCTGCTTTCGCCATTCTCCGTAAGTGTGGAGTGGTGTTTCATGGTGGCTACAATTTGTATTTCCCTAATGACCAAAGATGTTGAGAATCTTCTCATGTGCTTATTGACCATTTGTCTACTTTGTCTACTTGAGAGAAATGGAGAAGGATTTTGAGGTGTACATGGGGAATGAATGTGTACTTGGGAATTCACACTGGATGGGATGGCCTCAGAGGTAGGAAGCTGAGCACTTAACACTTCACCTGGCATATGACAGCGCCTCAATTAAACATTACTTCTCCCCCATTCGTCCCTATTAACCTCAATTGTTCAAAAGGATTTTTATTGTGGAACCAAAATATGCCTTCCTGAAACTTCCACACATCAAGTCTTATCCACTCATTAACCAATTCAACAAATACTCTGGAGTGACCAGAGTAAGACCGCCCTTTTCCTGGGGACAGCCTTTTGGGTGTCAGAAGCTAGGGGCCATGTTTTGCTTTAGTCTTCTCATCCCTGGGCTAAGCATCTGTTAGGCCTTCAAACACTGATTAAGACACAAGCCCCAGACCCCACATTATCTGCTGGACCTTTCCAGGATTTTCTCCAGTGTGTTAAGGTCTTGTTACATAACTTCAGCTGCAAACAATAGACTGAATGAGAGGAGCCTAAAGAAGGCTAAGACAACTCTGCTCTGCAAAGTTGGCAAGGGCCTCGGCTCTTGACATGCCTAAGTTATTGCTCTTGTCCTCATGGCCACATTTTAGCCAGGGGGAAGGGGAGGGCAAGCATCTTTCCCTTTAAGGAAACTGAACTTCACTGATGCTTACGTCCCATTGGCCAGAACTTAGAAAGCTCCAGAAGAGGGTGGAAGAAAAGGCCAAGGATGTTCAGATGAAAAGAAAGGATGGAAATGGTCCCAGATGTCTTCTGCCACATTCTCTTCTTAATTCCAAAGTCCCTGTCATGATGGAGTATGGCTGGTGACAACTGAGGTTAATAACCCTCTTAGGACAAAACTTCTGCTGCTCAGGCTCCACATCATTTGCTATGATAGCTCTTATGGAGCCAGTGGAGAATTTTCATCTAACGCACTGGTTGCCAGGATGGAGTCCATGTCCCCAGAGGGCAGTGAAGACAAGTCATTGGGAAGAACAGCAAATACAAATAAAAGTTCCACTGCTGAAAATCTCAGTCTTTTAAAGCGCTTCTTTTGGGATACGGATTATAAATAGCATATTATTTTAGAACGCATTTATTTCATTTCTAAAGTTAAGAAATTTGCAAGTTGAGGCTCAGAAATATGCAGACAAGTCGCGTGACTGGGAACGTTTGGAAGCACTGCGCCAAAGAGAAGTCGACATCGTAGTTGTGCCCCTCGACCCAAGGCCCCTGTTAGACCCCGCCCATCCTCCCGTTCCCCAGAGCCATCCCAGGCTCTCAGTGAGCCCCCTTCCCTAAAACACATCAGAATCATGGAGGTGCTCATCTTCCATACCAGCGCTAAAGTGCTAACGTAGCTACTTCTCACACAGTCAGGATGAACAGCATTAGAAACAAAACCATTTGTGTGGTCAAATCACACCACGCTGCCTGAAGTTTCCCTCTCGGCCATCATAGGGTTTATATCCAAATAGGGTCACCATCTGCCTCCCGAACGTGTGTGGTCTTTGCCTCTGCTTTTCCCTTCCCCCCGCCCCGAGTTTATGGACAGTAAGAACAAGTTGCCTTGAACTAAAAGTACAGTCTGATTTCAATAGTGAGGCGCTAGACCTTGAAAGCAAACTACTTATAACGAGTAGAATATAGGCAGAGGAGAAGCCTTTCTTTCAAAGTCATCTGTGTGGTTTATTGGGGTCTTAACAAGAGTTGCCTACCTACCTTTCAGTTTAATTTTCCCGGTCAGTGGAGTAGAACAAATAAAATGGCCGGGCACATGGTAAAGTTTGGATGTTTTTCCTCCTTTAATGTGCATTCCATCCATCCAACAAATGTTGACTGAGCACCTGTTCTAGGGCACTAGGAATGCAGAGAAAAAATAGACTGAAATCACTGTCTTAGGAAAGGGTACATTCTAGTGAGTGGAGAGAGACTGTAACAAATAAGACATACAGTCTGTCAGATGGGTGGTAACTATTATGGAGAAACAAAGGCAGAGATGTGGAGAAGGTGTGCCTTAGTGAAATGCCCTTTAAAATTGTAAATGGGGTGGTTTGGAAAGGCCTCCTTGGGAGAGTGGCATTCTAGCAGACTTGAGGGAAATCGGCAGCTGAGCCATAGTGATATGCAGGGTGGACTTCTCAACCTTGGCACTGTGGACCTCTTGTTGGGGACACTGAACAATTGTTTTGGGGGGCTGTCCTGTGCATCACAGGATGTGTAGCAGCATCTGTGGTCCCTACTCCCTAGATGATACTAGCAAACCCCCAGCTGCGGGGATCCAAGCTAATTCCAGACATTCCCAAATGTTCCCCAAGGGGGGCAAGTCATACCACAGTTGAGAACTGCTCTGGGACAAGGGATTCTCATGTCAAAGCTAGGGAGTGGATGGCTAGGTAAGGTCGGAAAGAGCTCGGAGAGCCAGACCACTGTAAGTGACCGTGAATGATGCATGCGTGAGTATTCTTGTGCAAAGTGTACTTACTTGTGTTGAATATATTCATCTGGGAGCAGAATTGCTGGATCCCAGGTTACACATAGGTTCACGTTCAGTACGTAGGCCAATCTTCAAAGAGTGCGTTTGCCAATTTGCTCTCCACCAGCGCTAGGAGAATTCTAGTGGTACCGTATCCTGGCCAGCACTTGATAATTCTTCTCTTTCAAATTTGGGTTTTGGGGGGTTTGGAGTTCTGCTAGCTCATTTCAGTTTCAGTTGATCTTTTCCTGATGATGGATTACTAATATTTTTTTCATGTTTATTAGCCACTTGGGTATCCTTTTTTATAAAGTGTTGATTCAGGTGTTTTGCTCATTTTTCTGTTGAGTTGAGAGTTTTTTTTTGTTTTTTTTTTGCAGGGTTTCTTTATATTCTTGATCTGAGCTTATAGGATATGTGAATTGAAAATAACTTCTCCCACCCTGGGAGTTTGAAGGTTACCTCTATTTGTTCTGTGGCTACATAGAAAATTACCACAAACGTGACCACTTAAAACAACACACATGTCTCCGCTCAGTTTTGTGGACTGGAAGTCTAGGATAGTCTGGCCAGGTTGTCATCCTCAGGGTAACCCCAAACTAAATCAAGGTGTCCCCTGGGTTGAGTTTCCATCTGGAAGATTTTTTTTGGGGGGGGGATCTCTTTGCAAGCTCATTCTTGTCACTGGCAGGATTCAGTCCCTTGTTGGCTCCAGGACAAGGTACCTGTTTCCTTGCTGACTGATTTGGGAGTTGCTCTGCACTCCTTCCCACACGGCCCCCTCCATCTGCAAAGTCAGTGATGGTGCAGCAAATCCTGCTCATGCTTTGAGTTTTTGGCTTCCTCTGTCCCCGACCTGTACAGCCAGATTTAAAAGGCTTATCTGATGAAGCCAGGCCGACCAGATCATCTCCCTTTTAATTAACTCCAAGTCAGCTAATTAGGAATATTAATTAGATCTGGCGATCCCTTTTGGCTTCATGCAAGGTAGTGTGGGAGTGATATCCCATCATTTCTTGTTGCGCCCACTCTAGAAGGTCCCTGGGGTCTTAGAGTTCTGCCCTACCACATTCCTTAGCCTGGTCAGACTGGGACTTACTGAGGTGACATTTGAGTGAAAACATGGAGTCAAAGTGACCTTAGCAAAAGGTACAGCAACTGCAAAGGCCCTGAGGTGTGAGTGTGGCCCCCCAGGGGGTACGAGTGGCTGAAGGAACACGGGGAGAGTGTTGGGAAACAAGGCCAGGGGCTGTCGGGCTGGGTGTTTCCTACTGTATGGCTGTGGCTAAGGATTTTGGATTTTACTCAGAAATGGGTAACAGTGGAGGGGATTTAAGAGAGTGACATTTTCTGATGGATTTTTTGAGGCTGCCGGGTTGAGAATGTTCATTAGTGGGCAAGGGTGGAAGTAGGGCTGGCCGGGAGGCTAAGGCACTAATCCAGGCAGCTTGGAGCGAGTAGGTAACCAAGGAGATGGTGAGAAGTGATGGGCTCCTGGAGATGGTTGGACAGGGATTGCTGAAAAATGCACCGCGTGAGGCAGGGAAGAAAGGAAGGAGTGAAAGGTCATTCCAGAGTTTCCGACCTCTGTTCATCGTAGCCACTGAGGGACACGAAGTGGGGACAGACGGGGTGGAGCATGTTTGAGGGGAAGATCAGGAGCTCTGTTTGGATGGTTCTGGTGTGATATGTCAAGAGTCCAGCAAGTGCGGTTGTCAAGTGAGCAGATGAAGACAAAAGGCTGGCGTTCCGAGGAGCAGCAGGAACGACACACCTGCACCGGGAGTCACCAGCACACGGCTGTTACCGAAAACCTGGAGACGGATGAAGCCACTAAGAAGTGGGGGGAGAGGTGTGGGACTAAGCCCTGGGGTGCTCTGCATGAAAAGGTCAGGGAGATGAGGAGGACCCAGCAAGAGAGGCAGGATTGGAATGTGCAGAGCAGTTGGGAGGAAGCCAGGAGGGCATGGCGTCCTGTAACCCAAGTGAAGAAAGGGTTGCAAGGAGACAGGGTGAGCAGCCTTCCCAGATATGCCGACGGTCAGGTCACGTGGGTGTTGGGTGTTCAGTGTCGCTGTGTCATCTTCACGAAGCATGTTTTCAGGCTAGTGGTTGGGCAGCTATCAAGTCAGGGGTGCCCGGGGGACTGGGAGGAGGGGAACGTGGAGAGTGCATACGGGAAGAACAGGACACTAGTCGGGATCGGGCAGGTTGCGCTGTGGTGACGAGCATCGCCCAGATGTCACGGTTTCCACACAATACCATGATTTCTCATTCACAGTATGTGTTGAGTAGCGGTGAGCAAGAGGGCTCTGGTCATTGGAGTTACCCTGGGGCCCAGGCTGGTAGAGGGTTTCCTGCAACGTGAACTTGGATAATCACCCCACGGAGGGAAGGGACATGAATTGTGCACTGGACTCCCTTCAGAGCTCACTGGCCAAAGCAAATGCCCAGAAGGACCCAGGGATGTGGCAGAACAGCACTAATGGGTAACACACAAGCGTAAGCTGTGGTCGAACTTTCTCGCAGATCACTTCACGTGTGCAACAAATACGGCTGAGGATGTTCTCTCAGGGCTGAGATGCAGTGGTCGGCACGGCTGAGTTTCCTCACTGGACTCATGGGGTGGGGTGTGGACCAGTCACATGCACGTGCACAATAAGATAACTGAGAATAAACTAGAACATAGCAGTGTGTGGGGGGTGGGGTGGGGGACTGTGCTATTGGAGAGGGGACGGCCTGGGACTTGAGAACTGAGGATGAGAAGGGCTCAGGGACAGCAGAATTTGGTCAGGATGCAGCGGGGCCGGTGCAGAAGGGGAGTGCAGGTCCCGCGAGGTCACTGGGGTCAGGGTGGTCGGTAGGACTTGGGGGCCACTCCCAAGGGCTGTGGTGCCTTCGTTCACTTGCTGACCGATTCACTGGCCGAACAAACATCCGCGTGTATATCCCAGGGATGAAGATGCAACGGTGCAGAAGACCAACACACACTTACACATCTGTACACATAATTCAGTGTACATATTACATAAGAAATTATCTGGGCTCCTGTGGGGAGAAAGTCTTGGGGGATACCATGGAGACCAGCTGGCCAGCTGTTGTGGAGTGTTCTGGATGAAGGCTGACGGGAACTTGGAGAACAGGCGGAAGTCGAAGGGTTTGGATAGCATTCCCTTGTCTTCCCAGGGCTGCTGCAACCATTTTACCCCAATTTGATGGCTTAAAGTAACAAGCTCCTCCAACAATTCTGGAGACTAGACGGCCCAAATTGAGGAATCGGCAAGCCAGCCCCATGCTCCCTCTGAAGGCTCTGGGGAAGAATCATTCCTAGCCTGTCTAGTTTCCGGTGGTTGCGGGCGATCCTTGGTGCTCCTTGGCATGTGGCCGTATCCCCAGCGACCTCTGCTTCCATTTGTCCCATGCCTTCTTGGTGTGGCCCTTTCTCCTCTTCGAAGGACACCACCCACTGGATTTAGAACACCCTCATCCAGTATGAACTCATTTAATAATTACACCTGCAAAGACCCTATTTCTTAATGAGGCCATTTTCTAAGCTTTGGATGGACCTGAATTTTAGGCGAACACTAATCAACCAGTATGGCTAGATTCTAGGAGCTGGAGTAGAAGGGACTCGCTGAAGTACTGAAGGCAGTGGAAGAAGAGAAAGTCAAGTGTGACTCAAGGTCTAGCTCAAACAACTGGGGGAACATGCCCTTCATCATGAGATGGGCAACTGAAGGACTGAGTCTGGGGTTGGGGGCATCCTTGGGGTTCTGTGGGGGCATGTTGAGTTTGAGGTGTCTATTAGACATTCCCATGGGAGACTCCGAATGCTCCAAATGGGGAGTCATGAGTGTGTACGGTGTCCCAAGCACTGGATGAGATCTCCTGGGCAAGGGGCGGCCACCCATCCTTGGGTTTCTAACACCGGGGCCTTGGGAGAAGTACAAGCAGCATTTGTGAACCTTCAAATCTACAGAAGCAGAAATACAAGTTCGAGTAACAAAAAGAAAGGTGAATGTTAAGACCTTGCATTTGTGCTGAGGAGATAAATCAGAATTATGTTCTACACATTCATGTAACTTGACAAATCAATCCACTTAAATTTATCTAATTCATTTCAAGTGGGACCAGGAAACACTTCAGCTTTTCCAAGAATGAAAAAGCTATTCCGTTAGTCAGCATCAGAACATTTCCAGCCTCGGGTTGATGGACGTTTTGCATTCCTCATCAGGGATCAGTAACCACGCGAGAACTTTCCAGGAGACCCACTCTGCATGGGACACGGAATGTTCCTGGCACAAAATACAGGGAGCCCTCTGGAGGACTCTGGGCATGGAGATAAATGAAGGTTCGTGGTCCAAATGAGGTTAGGGGGCCCAGGTGCACCCCATCTGTGGATCAGGGTTCATGACAAGATATTTAAAGACCAGTGAGCCTGAGAAAACCACACAACGCCACCCGCCACGCCCCCCCCCACCCCAGAGCGCCAGGCATGAGCCGAGACGGAGCAGTAAATTAGACCTAAATCAGAGCCTTCACTCCTACCCTTTTACAACTTGGGATAAAGGTCTGGTGGGCATCTTCTTGGCCAGGTTTTCAGAAATCTGGGAGCAGGTAGATAATTGTGCCTTTTAACTAGGAGAGATGAGGAGTTCCAAGTGGGAGTGGTCACTCATTTACTTAACCATTTACCGAATCAGTATCTCTTCAATGCCGGCTACGTTCTAGCAATGGGGATACAACCTATTGCCTAAGCCCCACAAGGTCCCTTCCCTCTAGAGCCAGGGGCAGCTGCCATGATTGTAAGCAAGCAAACTTACAAAGATCAAAGTATATACAGGCTCCAGGGTTTATGAGAGCGATGGAGAGGGCCCAGGAGGTGGGGGAGGGCTTCTCCGGGAAAGCAGTGCTAAAGAGGTGCTCGATGCACTGAGCCAGGCAGGGAAGGCAGGGAGAGCAATGCAGGTGCTGGGACTGGCAGTGGGCAAAGGACCTTGGGCAGGTGAGGGCTGGGCACACGAGTTCGGGAAAGGTCAGGAAGGTGGGTGCAAGGGAAGGTGAAAAAGGCACAGTCTTGGAAGACTAGGCTGAAGCCAGAATCTGAACATAGCGGACTGACGTGGAGGGCGGGTGCCAGGGATACTGGGCCGCCAGTCTATGTGGGAACGCTGGTCACAAGTTCAGAGGGCCCCTAGGAGGCAAACACAGGCTCTGGAGCTTCCAAGCCCTGCAGGGGTGACCTTGGGCAAGCCGCCTAACCTGTCTGATCACAGGAATCCTGCCTGTGGACACGTGGAGGGATTTGGAGATTGTGAATGTGAAGTCCACAGAGCACGCTTGTGCCTGGCATGGAGTGATGGCTGTGTCCTTGTCACCTGGGGCAGGGCTGAGTCCCCTCTCTCTGAAAGGGAAGGGCAAGGGCCAAGGGAGCTAGTCACCCAGGTACTGAAGTCCCGGCTTCAGTGGCTTCCACGCCCGGCTCCTCCACCACATGCCTGAGAGCCCACAGCTCCAGGGGATGGACGTTTCCCCTCCCGGTCCCCGACCACCTTTGGGCTCTTCGGGCTCTGATCTTGGGGCTTCTGTTAAATCCTAGTCCCGTGCAGCACCTGACCCTGATCCATCCCCCCTCCCTCCGTCCAGTGCACTCAAGGATTATCTCCTGGGTGCCTGCTCTCTCCAGACTTGTCTACTGAACTTGGTGAGTTTCCAGCTCTCTGGGCATCGGCTGCTGTCATTGGCTGCCCCAGTTCAGGCCCCTCAGGCCCTTGCCCCTCCTGCAGGTGGGTGTGGGGTAGAGGGTTGTGGCGGCCCCTCTGACCGTATATGGAGTAAGTCTTTAATCAAGAACCTTGAGATAATAGGACATGTTGGGGACCCCTGAACCGTGCGGGGCATGGGGGACCTCGGTGGTCAGACTACCTGGGGATCAGAGTCCAGCTCCATCTCTTATAGCCTCATCTTCCTGGACTTGATTCAGCTTTTGTTAAACAGTACAGTGCCCCCCCCCACACACACACACGCGGCTGCAAAGAGCATTACACGGGACAATGAAGAGCAAGCTTTTGCTCAAAGCAGGTGCCGGGGAGGGAGACCCAGCCCCTGCCTCCTCAGGCAGGCTACAGCTGGGGTACAGTGATCTTGAGAGTCTGGAAGATGAGGGCTGCAATCCCAGAGCCCTGCGTGCTAGCTGTGTGATCTCGGGCGAGGTGCCTGAACCCTCTGCGCCTCCCTTGCTCATCTGTAAAATGAGGAGTACTGTGCCTACCTCAGCTGTTTGTTGGAGGATTAAACAAAATCTGTACACAATGCTAAGAATGGGGTCTGGCACAATGACTACAGCGAGCTAGACAAAAGCCGAGAAACACTGGCGACCTTCAAAGCTGGGAGGAAAAACTGTCCTCTCAAATCCGCAAGCAGATTTTCGCCCTTAACTAAATTTCCTGCCTGTGCTTTGGCACATGCTGTTCCCTCGGCCTGAATGCTGTTCCCTTCATTTTTACCGGACCAGTTCCTGCTTCCTCTTTGGGTCTCAGCTTCAATATTGCCACTGAGGAGACTTTCCCTGTCCTGGCTTAAATCGTCTGTGTCACGTGAATGCAAAGCAAGTGTGCACCGGGGGAGAAGCGGGCTAGGTCAGAACCCAGCCGTCTACTAATCCTCCTTCCCCTCCTCGCTCTTCAGCTCCAGTTCCTGGGGGACCTCCCACCCAAGAGCTTGGCCTATGGGCCTCAAGGCAGCACTTGGCCTTGGGCAGTTTTTCACACAGACACCCCCGCCCCCTGCAGTGTCCGGCTCAGATAAATGAGGCTTGGAAGGAGGAGCTCAGGTGGAGAGACCAAATAGAATCTCCCTCCCCTAACCCCCACTGGCTGGGAACCGACTGGCCCCTGAGCCCGAAGAGCCTGTGAACAGGGCAGAAAAAAACCCAGAAGGACCTTTAGCTGGACGCCACTCTGGGAAAGGTGGCCCACTGCCTTGGAACAGGTGCCTTTGGGGAAGGAGGAAGCCTGAGTGCCCTTCCCCCCTCCCCGGGAAGCCCCTCTGTCTGCTGGTTTGGAAAGTCTGAAGTCCCTGATGCAAATACTCTTCGATTCTGCAGTAATGCCACTTAGCGTAGACTTCCTCTCCCTGGGCCTCGGTTTGCCCATCTGTGTGCTGGGGATAGTGATGGTGCCTACCTCCTGTGGGCGTGGGGGGCAGGGAAGGGGTGGTTTATGCAGAAGCTCATTACACAGCCAGGATGTCACGGGCTTCCCTCACCGCTGCTGTGACCGACCTCTGCTGCCCGGCTTCTCCGGCGTGTGCCCCGGTCTGGAGAAGGGGCCTTGTGGGAGCTGAGCGGAGATGCACGTTCTCAGGCCCCCTCCAGACCTCCGGGGTCAGGGCTCCCGGCGGCCGGCCCCGCCCTCTGGGTCTTAACCAGCCCTCTGAGTGGTGGCGATGCCCCCTTAAGAACACCCCCACTTTGAGCACAGGGACGGGGTGCTGGGGTTTTTGAGCCTCATTCATGGGAAAGGGAGGGCCTGCTGCTGGTGGGACAGAAGGTGCGAGACCCCCATGGGGCCGCTGCCTCTTCTAGGGGCCAGGAGCTGGACCCCCCCGCCCCCCCTAAGTGCTGGCGGCATCGTTTGGTGCCTGCGTCCCGCACTGTGATGGGCCCGATGAGGATGTTCCTGCGGCTGCAGGTGGCCCCTGAACCTCAGGTCCAGCTGGTGGCCCAGGGTGACCGCTTGCCCCGCTCCTCCAGGAACTTTAAGCACCTGCAGGAAAAGCACCCCCTGCTGGGTGCATCCCTTTGCTCTTTCCCAGAACGCTGATCCATGAAGACCGCGCGAGTGATAAGAATTATGTGGAAAGTGAACAGGCTCGGGGGGTTGGTGGACAAATAATGCAGAAATCAGAACATTGACAGAGTAACGTGAGATGCGTGAATGCCTTTTTCCCAGAAAAAGCACGTCTCTGCTCATTTGCACAGGTGCCTAATAGCTCAGGGAGAGAGTCAGGGGCAGGGGTGCGGCTGGACACAGCGACCCCTGCTTTCCCCTGCCCTGCTGTGCTGTGTGGCCTTGGCACTTTCCAGCACCTCTCTTCTCCTCTGTTTCCTCTTCGGGTCGCTGTTAGGCTTCCAGGACATAAAGTGCCTGAAGAGCTCAGCCCAGGCCTGGCTCACAGCAGGTGCTCAGTCCACAGGAATAATCATGAACTCAGGACCAATACGGCCCGAGGGAATAGTTGGGGGGCCTGCGCCTGCCGTGGCGGGGCGGGCGGAGGGCACAAAGTGAGAAGCCAGGCCCTCCCACCCGGGCACATTGCTCCTCAAGGTGCACAGAGGCCCGGGGTACCACGCAATACTCATCAGTTAATCGTGGGGACAGTTAGAAAGTCTCAGAACCCGAACCCCTCCAGTGGGCACGTGCGGCCTTTCCCTGCCCACCAGCGTTACAGGGTTTCAGGACTCGGCCAGTTTCGGGGATGGCCCCCTGCCTCTCCAGCACATGAACCAGTCCCGCAGTCACAGGGGGAGGACGGAGATGCTGGTGTAGGAAGAGCTTTGGGGACGCGGTGGTGGAGAGGGCTCTATTCCCTGCGGAGACACGGAGGGGCCACGAAGATGTGAGCTCGTCCTCCTACGCCCGGCAGCTGGGAGGACCCAAGGACCAAACCTGCCTCCCCCCCGAGTGCCGCCTCCAACCTCTGAGGAGCTGGTCTAGCCTGAGGAGTCTGGGCAGCCTTGGCCCAGCCTTGATGGGTGGCTCCTGAAAGGATGAGTGACCCAGAGCAGGAGGGCAGTGATGGGCCCCTTGCATGGTCCCCGCAGTGTCAGGTGCCTCATTGACCTGTCACAGCCCAGAGCAGGTCCAAGCTCGGGGCCCCCTTTCACGGATGAGGAAACAGCGGCCGGGGTAGGGGGGTCCTGAAGCATGGCTCCACATCTCCTCTGTTGCAAACTCAAGTCTTGGTGATTTTAAAGCTCCTCTTTATTTTCAACGTATCTATTTTTCACTGTGGTAAAGCACATAACGAAATTGAGTATTTGAACTATTTTTAGGTGCGGAGCATCTTTTCATGTGTGTTTTGGCCATTTGTATATCTTCTTGGGAGAAATGTCTGAGTCATTCTGCCCATTTTTGAATCAGCTGACTTGGTTTTTGGTTGAATTTTAGGAGTTCTGTGTATTTTCTGAATACTAATCTGTTACCAGATACATGATCAACAAATATCTTCTGTTTTTTTTTTTTATTGTGATACTGTTTTTTGGTGCTCATTTTTTTTTTATTCTTGTAAGTCCAATATGTCTATTTCTGCCTTTGTTGCTTATGCTTTTGAAGTCATAGCCAAGAAATCATTGCCAAGTCCAACGTCTTGAAGGTTTTGCCTTCTTTTTCTTCAAAAAGTTTTATAGTTTTAGGTCTTACATTTAGGTCTTTGATAAATTTTGAGTTAATTTTTGTGTATGGTGTGAGGTAAGGGTTGAACTTCATTCATTGGCATGTGGCTATCCAGGTTTCCCAGCACCATTTGTTGAAAAGAGTCTCCTTTTCCCCGTGGAATGGGCTTGGCACCCTTGTAAAAAATCATTTGGCTGTATACATGACGGCGTATTTCTAGGTTCTCCATTTTGTTCTGTTTTTGTACCTGTCTTTATGCCAGAGTATAAAGGTTTGATGAATGTAGCTTTATAGTAAAGTTCTGAAATCAGGGAGTGTGAGTCTCTCACCTTTGTTCTTTTCAAACATGGCTTTAGCTACTCAGGTTCTTTCGAGAATCTGTATGAACTTCAGGATGGGTTTCTCTATTTTTGCAAAAAAGGATTTTAATAAGGACTGAATTGAATTGGTGGATCGCTTTGGGTAGTGCTAAGTAATAAATCTCAACCAAGTACATTTGAAGATCTAACTGGATGTATTAAATGATTCATGAATTAGGTGGTGCTCTATGTAGCAAGGAGAGAGGTGCTCCCGGGAGTAGTACAAAATGGAAAGTTTTTATAGAAGGAGGGGAGGGGCAAAAAAGTCACTGGCAAAAGAAAAGGATTATTGCAGTTAAGGCCACTTTCTAGAAAGAAGAGCATGGCGTCTTATTGCAGATTACCTCCTTCTTCTATAGGGGGATGGAGAGGGCTCAAGGGGCAGACTCACTGGCATGGATTGAAAAATTCCTAGCTGAGTGTTTAAGGCAACATTTCTGGGGGAGGTTGAGACTGCAATTAGATTATGTATTAAGCACTGGTTTGGGAATTCTGTCTACATCACACCATTTTGGGCTTCGGGTTTCTTTTTCTTTAATAGTAGTATTGATGTAACTTATATTGTCTTTCAATCCACGAATGTGCTTTTATTTATTTTTATCTTCTCTGTCTTTCACTTCTTTGGTTAGGTTAATTCCTAAGTATTTTATTCTTTAATGCTTTTGTACATGGGACTGCTTTCATAATTTCTCTTTTGGGTTGTTCATGGTTTGGGTGTAGAAATGCAGCTGACTTGCGTATTGACTTCATATCCTGCACTGTGCTGAAGCTGTTCATCAGCTCTAACAGGTTTGTGTTTTTGTGTGTGGAATCCTTAGGGTTTCTACATATATTCTATCATCTGTGAACAGGGATAATTTTACTTCTTTCTTTCCAATTTGGATGCTCTTCTTTTTCTTGCCTAGTTGCTCCGGCTACCACTTCTAGTACCATGTTGAATAGAAGTGGTGAAGATGGGCACCCTTGTCTTGTTTCTGATCTTAGAGGAGTAGCTTTCAGTCTTTCACCATTGAGTAAATACCAGGTTTGTTATGGATTTTTCAATACATGGCTTTTATTACAGGGAGGCAGTTTCCTTTATTCTTACTTTACTGAGTTTTTTTTTTTTAATCATAAAAGGGGTGTTGAATTTTGTCAAACGCTATTTCTGCACCTGTTGAGATGATCCACTGGTTTTTCCTTGTGTTCTGTTGATGTAGCACATTACATTGGTCAATTTTCATGTGTTGAACCATTCTTGCATTCCAGGAATAAATCCCTCTTGGTCGTGGTGCATTGTTCTCTTAATATGCATCTCAATGTTTGCTAGTATTTTGTTGAGGAATTTTACATCCATATTTATCCAGGGATATTCATTTGTAGTTTTCTTGTGGTGACTTGGTTTCAGGGAAACGCTGCCCTCATAGAACGAGTTAGGAAGTGTTCCCTTCTCTTCAATTTTTGGGAGAAGCTTGAGGCTTAGCACTTGTTCATTAAATGTTTGGCAGAATTCACCAGTGAAGTCATTGGGTCTAGGCCTTCCCTTTGCCAGGAGACTTTTGAACACTGATTCAATTAAAGGTCTCTTCAAATTTTCTATTTTTGGATTTGGTTTTGGTAGGCTTTGTGTATTTTTTCCTTTCGGGTTTTTATTTAAATTCCAGTTAACATACAGTGTAATATTAATTTCAGGTGCAGAATTTAGTGACTCAAGGTTTTGTATTTCTAAGAATTTGTCCATTTCCCGTAGGTTATTCAACTTACAGCAAGCAGTTGTTCACAGAGAGCTCGTAATCCTTTTTGTTTCAGAGGAATCAGTAAAAATGTCCCCATTTTAATTTATGAATTTAATGAGTCTTTTTTTCTTTTTTTAGTCCAACTAAAAGCTGGTCAATTTTCTTGATCTTTTCAAAGAACCAACTTTTGGTTTCATTAATTTTCTCTCTTTTCTGTTTATTTCTGCTCTAATCTGTATTTTCTTCTTCCTGCTCACTTTGGGTTCAGTTTGTTCTTTTTCTAGTTCCTTAAGGTGTGAAGTTAGGTGGTTGATTTTAGATCTTATTTTTCAACATAAGCATTAATAGCTCTGCATTTCTTAGCACTGGTTTCACTGGATCCTATAAGTTTCAGTATTTTGTATTTTCATTTTCATTCATCCTGAAATATTTTCTAATATCCCTTGGGATTTCTTCTTTGATCCATTGGTTGTTTGAGTGTCTTAATTCCCACAAATAGGTGAATTTTTTCAGTTTTCCTTCTGTTAATGATTTCCAACTTCATTTTTCTGTGGTTGGAGAAGATGTTTTGTATGATACCAGTATTTTTAAATATGAGACTGGTTTTGTGGCCTAACATACAGTGTGTCCTGGAAAAGGTCCTTTGTGCACTTGAGAACTGTGTGTACATGGTCCCTGGGTAGAGTGTTCTGTGCATGTGCTAGATATAGTTGGTTTATTGTGTTTACATTCCCTTTGCTTCTATGTGGTGGCTCTATACATTACCAGGAAGGGTTGTGGAGGTTTCCAGCTATAATTGTAGAACTGTCTTTTTCTCCCTTAATTCTTAGTTTTTACTTCCTAGAATTTGGTGATCCATCATTAAGTGTGCATTTATTTATATTTATAACTTCTTGTTGTCTCGAGCTTTGTATTATATAACTGTCTCATGTGACCTTTTTTTTTTTAATTTAAAGTCTAATCTTATATTAGTATAGCTGCTCCTCTCTTTTGGTTACTATTGACGTGGAATATCTTTTCCCATGCTTTCACTGTCTTTGTCTTTGGATCTAAAGTGAGTTCCCATAGACAGCATTATAGTTGGATCATGTGTTTTTATCCATTCTGCCAATCTGTCCTAACCAGAGAGTTTAATCCATTTACATTTAAAGTAGTTACTGATAAGGAGGGACTTGTGTCATTTTGCTGTTTGTTTTCAGTATGCCTTAACAGCCTTCTGCTTCCCATTTCTTGCTTTCCTTGTCTTTTGTGTTCATTTTTTTTTTTTTTTTGGTAGTGAAATGTTGAAATTCCTTTGTCACTTCTTTTTGTGTATATAGTGATCTTCTTTGTTGTTACTGTGGGGGTTACACAGAACATCCTAAACCTAGAGCACTCAAATGTGTTTTTATCCAGCTCCCCTTCAATAACCTACAAAATGCTACAGCTCTGTCCCTACCCCTTTCAGTGGCTCTTACAAAATTATATCTTTATGCATTGTGTGCCCCCAAACATAAACTAATAATTCTTTCAAATGCATTAGTCTCAAATTAATGGAAAACAAAGTGTGGAGTCACAAAGAAAAGTTACAGTAATACTGGCTTGTTGGTTGGGCTTGACTAGGGGTGTGTTTTTTGCGAAGCAAGTGGAAAGATGGGCAAGAGAATGTAAGTCTGGAAGGGAAGGATGATTGTTGTGCCCATGAAACCAATGCTGGGAAGGAGGAGGCTTGGCAAGAAAGTGAGGAGGACAGGGTTTTAAAAAAGACAGGTTGCAGGTCTTAAAGTATTTGAAGAATTGTTGCGGTGGGGATATGGGAGTAACACAATGGCAGGACATCTGAGTAGAGAACCTAAAGTCAAGACTCCAGAGGTGGCCGGGGCAGGGCTGCTGTGTGGGTCTGGAAGAGGCGCCAAGTGGCCAAGAGGAAAAGCCTTTGGGGAGAGAGAAGCTGAGGAGTGAGATGCGGGGCATCAGCTGGGATGTAAATGACCAGGGAGTGAGGAGAAGCCCCACGGAGGTCAGAGAGGGGGCCAGCCTGCGTGTAGAGGCTGTTACCAGTAGCAGGCCTGAGGGCCACAGGGACTGATGCTTTTGAGGAGACAAAGTGGTTTGAAATAGGGAAACTGAGAATGAGCCTCCGCTTGGGACAGCTCGAGGGAATACTGTTGGGGGGTGAGCTGTGCTTGGAGGCGGCCAAGAAGCTGAGCCCTCCCAGAGGAGAGGTTGCACGTGTCAGGGTGTGTTCAGTACACACACGGACATGAGGCAGGGGCGGCTGGGACATTCTGGAGCATGGCCAAGACAATCCCGGCTGTGGGCTTGATGTGGACAGTCCCCCCCAGTTTCTCCTCCACCTTGGGCTGGGGGAGCCGGGGCCAACACGGAGCCCGAGCTTAGTTTTCTTATCTGTTCAAATACACAGGAAGGTGCATGCTTCACGGGGCAGGAGTGAGGGCTGGAGGGTGGGGGCATAGGGTTGAGAACGCTGGAGGCCACAGCATGCGGGGCGAGTGCTGTCCACACACACGCCCTTAACCTTCCCCCCCCCCCCATGTCATCAGGCTGGAGGGCACCCTCCTTGGAGCCCTGGTCAGATCCCCAGAGCCGATGGTAGGAGTTTCACAGAATGACCTCACGCCTGGGCTCTCCTTAACCCAAGATTCCTTTTCTCCTCCGTTCCCTTAAGTAGGTCACCCAGGCCAAGTCCCTGGCTGTGTGGTGTGGGTTTTCAAGGCAACGTCACTTGGGAGGGGCGGGGAAGGACAGTGTGGCATTTCTTTCTCATCCTCCAGCTAAAGCTTAAATGCCACTTCTGCCGAAAGCACCCCTTGGCCTCACCCAGTGGTTCTCAACCGGGGGCTCTCACTCAGGCGGTACGTGGCCAAGTCTGGAGACCTTTCTGGTGGTCACAGCTGCATGGTGCTACAGGCATCCCGTAGGTCGGGACCAGGTACACTGTCAACATCCTACGAGTGCTCCCCCCGCCCCAGCACCGTGTACCCACTGCCCAGTGTGGGCACAGCCACAGGGGAGATACCCTGGCCTCGGTGGTTCAAACCAGGTCCTGGCCCCATTCTAGGCTCCCCAAGCCCGGCTTATTCCTTCGTGGCACCTAACGTGGGCCGTAATTTCGGTGGTGGCTGACTTCACAAATCTCTGTTGTCCACCCGTCTCACCCGTCAACTCAAGTGAGAGACGGCCAGGGTGCTCTATGCCCACTCCAGGCAAGATGCCTGGTATACAGTAGGTGCCCAGCAACTATCTGGATGAGTAGGAACCTGTAACAAGGGTTTTGTTTTTTTTTCTGTATGGCATTTTGAATGTGCATCTCCAAGTTCTACAGGGCTCACAGCTCACAGTGGGATTTCTGCTCCATTTCAGCTCCAATCAAACTGAGGTTGGTCTAAGCCAATGCTGTTTTCTAGGATCTCGCATGAAATGGTGGATGAGTTTTCTGGATATTTTTACAATGTGTGTATTGAAAGTTGCGCTCATCCCCAATCACTGAAAAAGAATGCACAGAAACAGACCATCAGTGGACTATCTAATTTATAAAACGTGACCGTTTTTATTGTCATTGTAAAGAGGTGTATCTCAACCAGATTGTAACAAAATTACCACAGCTTATTCCAAAAGAAAATTTTAATACAAGAGATTTTAGAAAAACACATTTGTTTAAAAATTCTATTGTGTAAACCTTAACATAAGAGGGTAGTTAACATAATACTACACGTTTTGGAGCGAATCTGCAGACTGCTAGGCCCCACGTATGTCCAGACGGTGGACTAGACTCTCCAGGTGTTGCCATGTCCCCACCTCCCTGGCAGAGGGCTCGCAGGGACCCGGTCAGCCAAGGGGGACTCTTCTGGGGGGGATGGCCTCCCCACTGGGACACCAGGGCTCTGCATTCACCGGTCTCCCTCCTCCAGGAAGTCCGTATCTGCTAAGGTTGGCAAAGAGTTCCACCAAATGATGCCGCCAGCAATGGTGAAGCTAAGGCTGCAGAGGCAAAGACGTTCTTTCCCGGCCGGATGCTAGATAAGAAAACATCCCAGTGAGCTCCACCACCCCCTCACTCCGGGAAATGTGTGTTCTTCAGGCTTCCTTTCAGCAACACTGGGTGCAAGTGTGCGGTCTGCTGTTCTGTATCCTTCTGTGGCCTCAGTCTCAATTTTTGCAAGGGCCTTCCCTACATAGTTTCTACTGAGGGTAGAAAGAGTCTTTCAAGGTGAACAAGTGGGCTCTCCGTGTGCAGGTCAGGAAAGCAGGAAGGGGACCCGATCAGGCTCTGAGGAGAAGGGTGCTACCTGGGGAGGTCAGCTAGTGGTTTTCCAGTCATGATGGAGAGGCATGCATGTGCCCTAAGAACTAACCCCTGGGCCTCAGAACAGTAGTGCATTCAGCATGTTCTGTGGTGGGGTGCTCCTCCCCATGCTGTAAGCTCAACCATCCTTTAGAGAAATCAGATTTTGTATTTTCCTGTAAAGGAATGGATTGGGTAGGTTAAGTTAAAACCCATTCACTGTGGTTGTGAGGATTTAGACACACGAGGAGAGGCTCCTTGCCCTCACAGAGAATTGTCAACCTCAGGTCCGTATACCACAGTGGTTCATGGTTGAGGGGAAGGTGAGACGCATGGGGTTGAGCTGAGCAGGTGCATCTGGGCAGGGGCAGGCTGAGCCCAGAGCCAGTCGGCTCTGAGCACGCCCATGTTCCCCCTCCTCCCTACTGATCCAGTAGCTGAAGTTTTATTTTAGAAACCTAATCAAAACCACGTGTTACAGAAACAGGAAAATGAACTTTTTGGCACAGAAATGTTAGATAAAATATACAGTGCTACAATGGTGTGAAATGAGCACAGAAGCCAAACCCAACAGCAAATATTGAATGTTAGCTTTAATGAAACAATGCAAAATATTTAGAAAAATGACGGTTGTACAAGACCTTGCTCCTGAGCAGATGCCTGCCTGCCGGAAGCACCCTCTGTCTGCCGCGGCCCGGGCTGGGGACAGAGCCCAGCGTGTGGGGCACGGTCCCGCGCGAACCACAGAGGAAAGAAAGGTCAAGACAATTATTGCCTTTGGGGTTGACATCGGGCAGGAGGTATGCCCCTTCTGGGACACCTCCACGCCAGTCTGATGTTCCTGGGCAGGTGAGGCCCTGGCACGGTCGCTCCAGGCTGAAAATGGAGCCTGTCCTTTGCCCTCAGTTCTACACCCAGGCAAGACGGCCCCTCGGGAGTAGGGCGCCTCCCCGGGAATGAGCTCTGGTGCGTCCAAAGGCTCCAGGCTGAGGCATGAAGGCTTCTGGAGGAGACTGGTGTGGCGGTGTCTGTGGGGACCCCAGAGGACAAGGCCTGGCCTCCAAGTGGGGGGGCGGGCCGGTTCCCCCGGTGAAGGTGAACATGTGGGGGCAGGGGGTCGAGGCCTAGAAGCCTGCGCCTCAGGTGGGTGAACTTTCCCATGCGGAGCCGAGAGGGAAAGAGAACACTTGGTGCAGCCTGGCCACAGAGACCCTGGTTCAGGGTGTGGGGAAGCAAGCAGGGTGGTTTCTGATCAACAGGGCTGGCTGGCAGCTCTCCGTTCCCGCTTCCTGACTCGGGGCCCAAACACATGATGCGTTATTAGGCCTCCCATGCCGGTTGGCTCTTGGCATGAGCTGCAGCTGAGCTATCAATCTGACGACTGTCAACAGCTTTGATTGCCCTTTGTTTTTAAAGGCACAACCCACACTCTGCCAATGTTGACAACTCTGAGTGGTTAGCCAAGAACTCAGGAGGTGCCCAGCTGTGGAGGAGAGCCCAGCGCGTAACTACCTCCTGTCCACAGACCCTTGCCCCATCCCTCCCTCTCTGTTCCTGTCTCAACAACTCAACGAGGTGATCCCTTTGTAACCAGAGCCCTTGGGTGTACCTGGGTAGTGGTGCTAAAGGTGACCATCATGGGAGAGAATGCCCTCTCCCAGGTGGGCCCCGCCACCTTCCTCGGGTGCCAACTTCAGAGGTGCCGAAGGATCTTACTGGATCTAGGAGACGGGAACAACTTCTACTGGTTCTCTCTGTTGCACTGTGTTTATCTCTGATGGGTCACGGGGCCGAGTGGGTGTCGTGCAGGGCAAGGGCCAGCCAGCCCTCTGATTTGGATCGAACCAAAGGGCAGCAGACAACACGGACATGGGGAGAAGGTGGCATTTTGTGCATCGGGTCTCAGTCCGCACCTGGCTGGGCCCAGGTCTGTGGTTCTTTGTCTAGGAACTGGAGCTCCACTGCTTCTCTGCATCCCAGCAGGGCGGGGATCTGGAGCAGTGATGGAGGTAACCACTGCAGAACATTCTGTGACTCCAGAGTTAAGGCTTTGAGGAGTGGCTGTCATGTGTATGTCGCATGCGGATCTGAGCTGAAATGAGGGGAGGTGGTCCGTATGCTGACAATGGTTCTAGGGTTTCTGCTGCATCAGGAAAAGGGGGTGCATGTAGTAAGCAGGCTGGATGGGCTCTGTGTGGTCCCAGGAACAAGCTTTTCCATCTGTGTTTCAGGAAAGCAGGGCAAGTTTTCCATGAATAATTAAGCTTTAAAAAATAGTTGAGTTTCTTCTTTTGTAAATACAGGCTGAGTGTGTAATTGTTTCTCAAGGCTTAGCATCTGTCCATCGTAGTTCTGGGCACTTTTTTTTTTTAGCCTCTGCAGAATGTCAAAGCAGGTTCCTGGTGGGGATTTTGGAGAAGGTGAGGTCAGACTCACACTCGGACATGTGTCGGGCCCAGTGCCCAAACAGGCTGCAGGAGGCTCCACTCCTTATCTGCTGCCAGCCCTGCTTCCTAGACTGAGGGGGAGCAGGAACCCACCCTGGGGAGGCAGGCCTGGGGCAGCTCGAGGTTTCAGAGTCCAGGGCAACTCTGCTCCTGCCGCCAGTGAGGGGGGCCCGGCTCCGGTTCTTGGGAAGCGTTGGGACATGGGAGTGCTTGCCGCGGGAGCCGGGCCGAGCAGCTCATCTTCACCCAGTTCCCTCCTGCCAAGGGGGCCTGCTCAGAGATTGGGGGGGGGGGCAGGGGGACACACACTGAGAGCACGGCGGGGGGCAGAGGGTACAGCGTGAACGTGTCTTCAGGGAATGACCATGATCTGGTGGGAGTACACACTGTCCGAATTCCCAGGGAGCCCCGCGGAGTTCTGCAGGGCTCTGGAGCGTGGTCTGCAAGCCCAAGGGCCTGTGGCCTGCTCCATCGTAGTTCCCAGAACAGAGTCTCTCTCACGACCTTGAGGCCTCTTGGCTTGTAAGGTCAAGGCCCTGGAATTCTGGACAGCCCAGGGCCTGCCAAGCCTCACAAGGTGCACGTGGGCCCAGGCGGCCTCTGGTTTCCTACAGGGGCTAGTCCTTCCCGAAGCCAACCTCAGAAGGTTGGGGGAAGTGCTCTATGCACCCCAGTTCAGGGTCCTTAGTAGTCCCTTCACAAGGCCACTAGCATGTTTTCCTCAAGGAGGCCACGTGAGCTACCACTGACCACGGATTCTACAACCAGAGGGTTTTAGGGCCCCTGGTAGAGAGTAAAAGGGGAAGGAACGCGACCTCCCCCGCCAACCCCACATGGCCATAGGTTACAGCAGGCAGTTATGATAAAAGAAAAAAAAAAAACCAGGGTAACAGTCATTCTAATTCCCATGTGGGTAAGAGTCAAGAGGTGGTTTCTGACCCACCTCAGAGCTGTGCATCTCCACCACGGGGCTCCACGCTCCCCCTGGCGCCCACCCTCCTGCCGGCCCCTGGGCTGGAGGGAGAGGAACGGGCAGGCCCTGGGAGGGCGCCCGTGTGTCCGGCCAGCAGCCGCCTTGCCCTCTGAGACTGCCCAGTTTAATCAGTGCCACGGGACTGGGGGGGGAAGGTGCGCTCTCGTGGCTTCACCAGGTGACGGGGGGCTCACTCCAGGGTGGAAGGGGCCGGCTGCTGGGGCCAGGTCAGACGCGGAGTGGCTGGGTGGAGGCAGCTGGTGCAGCACATAGGGCCCAAGTCTGGGATTCGGCGGAGGTCAGAGGTCGCCGCTCTGGGGCTCCACGTTGCGGGTCTCTCTGGGGTGACCTCGGGACAGCTTGGGGAAGCGGGAAGCCACTTTGGGCCGGGCGTTCTTGGTCAGCGGTTCTCCAGGAGGGGTGATGTCACTGTAGGATAGAGCAGGGAAGGATCCAATTAAGTCAGGGTGTCCAGAAGGGTGTGAGAAGGGCAGGAGTGGTCTCAGAGGGGACAGATGCTCCCCAGCTCCAATAGGTGAGCACAACGGGGGCCAGGGCTTTCTTCCCCCATTGTCACTGACCCATGCCCTTGCTAGAGGATCAAAGAAAACGCTTTGGAGAACATTGCATTTAAGATCAAAAGAGGTATAGCAAAAAGGGGGGGCCTTCTTGTGGAATTCATCCTAAAAGAATAACCAGGATGTAGGCCACCGTCTAATTAGAAAGGACGTTCCCGTGCAAAAGAGCCAAAAATAGCACAACCACTCAGCAGTCCAACAGAGGGGATGACCCACCTGGGTTTTAAACGGCCTGTGCCCCAGGACAGTGGGCGCGCTACGGGATGTGGTGGAGGGGGGCACTCAGTGCCCAGGGAGGACGGACGAGGAGAACCGGAGACAAAATAGGGCGTGGGCCCCTGCCAGGTGTTTGGGAAAACCTGCGGGAGAGGGCGGTTTGTCCCTTCCTTCCATGCCGTTCTTGAGCACCTGTATGGGCCGAGCCCTGTTGGAGCCCCTGCAGACACGGCCGCGAGCCAAACCACTTCTCCCAGGCCTGGTGGAGACTCACGGGCCACCGGGGAGATGACGTTGCCTGTGGGACACGGGATGAGGGCAGCCAGAGCGTCCCTGGGCAGAAGGTGCCTGAGAGTGCTGGTGGGTCAGGTCGAGAGGCTCTTGGTGCAGGACGACAGGAGGGAGGCCCGTCAGGTGGTCCTGGCTGGGGGTGGGGGGGCCGGTAGTCGTCCATGGTCCAGCTGCCATCTGAAGTGACCCCTGCCTGCCCTGGGGAGAAGGGCCTGGAGGGGTCTGGGCTGTGAACGCAGAGTTGCTGAACTCTGCCTTACTTCCTACAGTTCTTGTAACAAATGACCTCACACTTAGTGGCTTGAATGCCAAACATACCGTCTTGCAGTTGTGGGGGGTCTTAAGTCCAAAATGGGTCTTATGGAGCTAAAGTCAGAATGTTGGCAGACCTGGTTCCTTCTGGAGGCTCCAGGGGAGAATGTTTCCCTGCTTTTCCCTGTTTCTGGCCACCTGTATTCCTCTCCCTCATACCAGGACCTTCGTGATCACATGGGGCCCACGTGGGCCATCTGCCTTTTTCAAGATCCTTAACCACACCGGCCAAGCCCCCTGCGCCAGGTCAGGGGACACAGAGGGTCCGGGGACTGGGGCGTGGACATTCTTAGCGTTATTCTGTGCGGCACAGAGATTGGAACAGTGGAATCAACAAGATTTGGTATTTGAACATCAATGGGCTCTACAGCTGGCAGAAAATGCGAGTAAGAAACGGTAACTTCTACAAACCATATCTCACTGGGACAAAACGTGTCTAAAAAACCAAGCTGAGGTGAACCTCATTCTCGCGTCTCGAGTGTCCCTGCGCCACTGACCCTCCGAATGTGCGGCCCCCAGACTCTGCCAGCAAAGACAGCCCCTCTGTCGATGAGTGCTGAGGCTCAGCAGGACCCCGGCCACCCAGGGAGTAAGTGGCAGATCCAGAATCGTCCAAGCCCCTCCAGACGAGTTAGGGAATGAGCCACATTAAAAAAAGAAATTGCCCCTGCCTCCCGGGGTCCCCGTGGGTTCCGTGAAACAGACCACTTCCTTCCCCCATGTCAGCAGTGGTTCTGCTGACAGGGGTTGGATTTTCCCACCTTTGCAGGGACACAGCCATTGTGCTCAGGGAGATGCCCCTTGTGGTGAGTTCAGGACAGTATCTCACTAACAAAATGAGAAACTCCTCTAGTGACGATCTCCTCCCCCCAAAAGTCAGGCTGTGCTTCGCGTCATGTTCCCGGAGGAGAGAGTGGTACCGTCCAGCCGAGAACAAGTGGGAGCTGCTCCTCGTTCCCAGCGTCCATGCAGGTGCTTAGCCGCATGGTCCTCCTTCAAAAGGACACCTGGCCATAGGTTACTGTTTCTTCTCTCGAAACTACCCGAGGTAACAAAAGCCTCTTTACCCTGAAGGCCCCTTACAGGACGGGTAGAAGATGCTGGAAGGCCTCGCCACTCACACTGTGCAGGAGGGCTTGCATATAAATGTCACTGGAAACCACCCCCTCCCTTCACTGGTCAGGATCCAGAGTCCAAGTGGCTGACCCCAACTCAGAGGCTGTTGCCCTCACTGGGCATGACGTGCCAGGTGGGCGTGGGTCCCGCCAGAGCCTGTCAGGCCCCGGGGTCAGCGGCTCCGGGGAGGGAGAATTACAAGCCAGTTGGGACAGTTTGTTTTTCCACAGGTGGCACCTGTGGAGGTGGAGGCAGCCTCGCCCTGAACCAGGGCCCAGTCCTGCCACCCAGGGTCTGGGCGCCTTGCTCGTCGGGCACAGAGAAAGGCGGAGCACGTGGCCCTCAGCACGCTTCGGGGAGGAAGGGGGCCTGAACCCCATGTAAGGCCATATGCTGGCTGCCTTTCTTCAGCCAAGTGCCTGGCTCTCCTTGAGCCCTGGCTTCCAGGACAGAAGGAAGATGGGGCTGTTTTGAGAGTTCAAGGGAGAGTCAGCCCCTCAGACTACGTGAGCTCTGTTGTCTGATACTGTGCTGGGCAGACGGGGGTCCACAGCCTCACTGGGGATGGGCAGCGCAGACGCCGGGACAGACTGTTAGAGAGGAGCTCGGTAGCTGCCCTGACAGGGGTAAACACAGGGTGTTCCGAGCAGGGCGCCAGACATGCTCATCATGGTGGTTACAGGGCTTCCTGGAGGAGGAAGAGCAGAGAAGGATGAGCAGGACAGAGTTGGGTGGTTCACCGTGGCAAAGGCCCTGTGCTGGCCGACCTCGCCGGCTGCTTCACCTTCCCGGAAGGCAGGATTGGTCACACGGGTGGACCGCGATGTCACTGAGCTGATGCTTGCGGGTTCTGAGTGTCACTGCTGGGGCTGGGGGCCTGACCATGAAAGTAGCTGGTACAGGGGGACGGAGAGCTCCAGCCTCAAGGCCCCAGCAAAGCAGCGACAGTGAGCCTGGCCGCCATGCTGGGGGAGATGGGCAGGAAGCTGTTGCAGTAACTCCCATAAACCCAGAGCAGTGGGGGCGGCACGGAGGCCCCGGGAGTTGAGCTGGTGGCATAGGGAGAGGGTCAGGGGGAGCAGGGAGCCATAGTAATGACTGGGTAGAGGTTAAAGGCAGCCGGACAAAGAGCTGCCAGCCCCGGGCCTGTGTAAGGCCCCAACCCCAAGGAACTCTACGGGGTTTTAGGTCAAGAACTATCCAACAGTTTCCTGTACCCATTGGCCATTTGCGTGTCGTCTCTGGAGAAATGCCTACTCCAGTCCTTAGATGGCTCTTTAATTGGGGAAATGAACATCCAAACCACAAGGAGCTGTCACCTCACACCTGTCAGGATGGTGATTCTCATAAAGCCACCCCGTTTTAGGAAGAAAGTTGGAGCTTGGAAGCCTTGTACACTGTTGGTGGGGACGCAAGATGGTACAGCTGCTAAGGGAAACCACGCGGAGCTTCCGCAAACGATGACAAAGAGAACTGTATGATCCAGCAATCCCAGCTCTGGGCATTGCCCCCAAAGAATGGAAATCAGGATCCTGAAAAGATATCTGCACCCCCATGTTCACTGAGACATTATTCACAACAGCAAAGCCACGGAAACCAGCTGAGAGTCTGGGGATGGATGGATGGGTACAGACAATGTGGTGTGTACATACAATGGAATCTTACTCAGCCTTCCAGGAAATTCTGAGCTAAGCAACCCCAGGGATGAACCTGGAGGAGATTATGCTAAGTGAGCTCAGTCCACAGAAGCTGTAAGTCTGTGGGATTCCACCTACAGGCGGTGTCTAAAATAGGCTGACTCCTAGAATCAAGAGTGGAACTCTGGCCATTAGAGTGGGGGAGTTACGAGTCAGCAGCACAAAGCTTCAGTTACTCTGAAATCCTTTCTAGAGCCCTGCTGTGCAACACTGTCCCTGTCGTCACCGAGAATGTAATACCCGCCCTGAAGGTAGCAGGTAGATGTCATGTTCTCACACCGTATGGTTTTTTGTGTGTCTAATACTGGCAAGTGCATCGTAGCAGAAGGCGTGAGCCTGTGGGTACGTGTCACTGGGAGGGCAGAGGGGGTGGCGAGCTGGGAGCAGGGGCTGAGCCTGCTCTGAGTGGGCAGAGGTCACTGGTGCCACGAGGCTGGGCACAGGCCATTCCAGGGAGGCGGGAAGAGGCGTTCGCAAGGACAGCCTGAAATCAGGGAGACTGTCTTTAACTGAGGCTCCCTCGAGCCCCTACTGTAGCCACTGCCTCTGTTGCGGTCCCAGCTCTGTGTCCTCAGAAGGCAGTTCTCTCCGTCTCGTGCACCGTGGGACTGTGGGTCTGGCGGGACGGCACCCGTTTGCTCCCTGGCCCCGGCGATAGAGGGCGGGCCCCTGAGAAGCCAGCCCTGTCGCTGCTCCAGCACGGCTGTGTTGTCTGATAAAGTGGGGGCCCAGACACTCGTGGGAGGCGGACTGAAGAGCAAGGTGGACCTACCTTCCTGATCTTCCCGCCTCTGTCCGGAGGTCGGGGCGATCTGCCCCCTTCCCCAGACGAGGAAGGCCCCGCCTCCACCCTAAGCAGGGATTTCCTCCTTAAACCCTGTGAAGCACTGGACCGGACTTCATTTTTGGAGTCCGAAAACCAGGGTTCATTCTGTTAGACACTAGAGAACCCTAGAGGAAGGTATGTCACCTTCCCCTGACTCAGTTTTCTGATCTGTGAAATGGGGATGCTACGGGTCTCTCCTACCGTGAGTGAACCATTCGACACCTATGGATTGAGTCTGCTACCCTTCGAGGTAGATGTGGCGCGCTCAGGGCCCCAGACAACGGAGCTAAGAGTGCAAGAACACAGGTGAAGTCCAGCAAGCAAAAGCACTTTGGCAGCAAGGAACCAGGTAGAGGCTTTTACAAAGATTTTGCAAAAGACCAAACTATAGTAACTTCAACCCCTGCCATCCTCCGCTCCCTCCCTCTGTCCAACCTGGGGGAGAGGGGAGGGACCCTCCTCTGCAGTGACCCTCCTTCTGTTTTTGGAAAAGACCCGTGTCTCGGGTGGCAGACCGTAAGCTGCCTAGTCTCGACCCAGTGGAGGGCGGTCTCGTGTGCCGGCAGGCGCCCTGAGGACAGGTAGGTGGCAGGGACGTGCACACGCTACTTGAAGTGCCGGCCCAGCCTTCAGAGGTCAGGGAACCGGGGCCAAAGACTGCGGCCACCGTAGAGGGAAGACCAAGCCACTGAGAGATCATCACAGGACTCTCTGAGCCAGGGCCAGACCCTTGTGGGCTTCTGGGGCAGTGAAGACAAGACTTGGTTTCGACCCTGAGGTTGCTCAGACCTGGGCAGTGGGGGTGTAGTAAGTGACCGAAGAGAGGCCGGCCACCGTGCCTGGGGGGAGGGGAGCTGGGGAGGGTCCTGGGGGCAGGGCCCGAGGCAAGCCCTGGGGCAGGAGGGAGGCCCGCGGGAGACAGGAGGAAGGGAGGGGCTTTCGGGCAGGAAGGACAGTGAGAGCCTCCAGGAAGAGGACCGGCTGCAGGCCCCAAGCTGCCCACGGATGCGGGGCGGCACGTGGGTGTGCGCGGCCAAGGAAGGCTACAAGGTGATCCAGATCCATGGCGGACCTGGAGTTGTACCACCTGCTTTCTGCAGGGATAGACCCGGGGGTGAGTGAAGACTTGGCCACAGAACCACCTCTTCCGGACGGGGCTGTGCTATCCCCACCACTAGGCTGTACTGGATCTACTCCATGGATAATGTACACCAACCGATGAGCTCTACGAAGGGCAGAACACGTGACCATGATCCAGCTTCCCTCTCGGGGCCCTCATCAACATGAATACCCTGAAGAGGAACGTGCTGAGGATGGGATTTCCCCTCTTTCTCGCTTGGAGAACATGCTCCGACACAGGCTGCAGCCCCCAGCCAGGACTCAGGCTCCAGTCTCGGGGACCGTGCAGCTCCTCTCGGACCCAGGCTCAGTGGGGAAGGGGGAGGCCACCTTCGGGGTAGGATTCTGGGAGTCCCAGCATCGTTATCATAGGCAGGAACGGTCACTGAGGCCCAGGGTCGCCATGCCCAGAGCTGTCCTGTTTCCCAGATTCCATCTTCATCACCATTTACACCTTCCCCATTTCCTCCTATCTGCATAGCTCCCCTATAAAACTCAAGATTTTTCTTTACCTCTATTTATAGGTTACTTTGGCTGATGAAAAAAATACCCATAAAAATGGATTCAAGGCATCTTAAAACATTCTTTAAAAGTTTCCCCCTAATGGTCCTAGTGGCCCAAAAGCGTGGACACCACCAGGGTCCATCAGGAGAGCGGACGAGGTGCTCTGTCCGTCCAGTGGGGGAGGGGGACTCAGCTGTGGGCGTGCTGAGGCTCTGGGACGAGTCCCGCGGCATGCACCCCTGCGCCACACCGCGGTCCGCGGACTACACGGGGGTCAAGGCAGGTCAGAAGCAGCAAATGCAAGGAGAGGACTCTCCCTTTCCTTAAAAGCAGACCATCTAAAACTTCCACGGAAAAGCAGTCCTTTCTATGCCAGAAGCAAAGTAAGTCTTCTCGAGGGGAAGTGGGGCCAAGAGCATTCTGTACAATCAGATCTTGTGAAAATAATTCTCTTCCTTGCGCCCCCCCTGCCCCCCATAACTTCACTTTTCCACACCTGCCTTTGGTTCCCCCTTACGTAGAAGCAGGTAGGTCTTGGCAGCTGGGGGGTCCTGTCTCCCTTATCACTCCCATGTCACGGAGCACCTGTGACCCCGCGCTCTGCCCTGTTCCTCGGGCATATGCGGATTTCACTCCCAGGCCAGCCGGAAGCCCTGAGAGGGGGAGACGCTGCCAGCCCCCGCCCCGTGCCCTGGTGCGGGTAAGGCCTGCAAGCCCCGTGCTGGCCGAAACACGCCAGGCTCACCGGTCTGCGTACTACGCAATTCCATGTGTGGGAAGCTCCAGAATAGGGTTGTCTGGAGAAATGGGAAGTTGAGTGGTTGCGTGGGGCTGTGGAAACACGGGGCTCCTTTCTGCCATGATGAAAATCTAAAGTGAGGTGGTGGCTGTATGTATCTCTGGACTCAAAGCTACTGATCTGGGTGCACTCTCCGTGGGCGAACTGTATGGCGTGTGCACTCTGCCATAAGGAGGCTATTTGAAAAAGTGGTCCAAGCTGAAAAAAACAAAGAGGAGGGACGGTGCAGGATCTTCCCTGGCAGGTCCCTGTGACAGAGCGTGGCACCATGCTGGGTGCCTGGTGCTAGCTTTCTTCACCTGCTGCTGAACTTGGCTTTGGTCCCCGCCCGCACGGCAACTATGTCCTCTGAGAAAACGGTTGCTGCGCTCTAACAGAGTCCGGTCCTTCAGGTCCTGTTAAAGTCATCTTGGTGTGCACATGGGGATGGTCTCAGGCACTCAACCAGGGGACAGGAAGTGAGGGACAGATGGATGCAGGGGCCTCCTTCCCCCAGGCCACGAGATGCAGACTTCCTGGGCTCTAGGGACTCCCGGTCTTGGAGACGGGAACCCTGTGGGGGGACGTCCCTTCCCTATGCCCGACACTGGGCATCTGGTTCTCAGCTGGAAACTGGCCTGGACCCTCAGCTGGAAGGTGGTGGGAGAAGCCGCCTCCTGAGCATGGCAGCTCACCCAGGACACAGCCCACATGTCCCCTACGGACCTTCTCCTCGAGCTGCTGGGGGTTCTCTCCCTGACAATTAGCTCAGCAGCCCTTACAGAAACTCGCCCTTGTCCCTCCTGCTGGCTACCATCGCGGCGCCAGAGAAATCGAGTCTGTGGAAGCAGCACCTGCCAGGAGCCCCAGGGGTGACTTCTTTTTAATAAGCCTCTGGGGTGCACCTCCCTGGTATCCCAGTCCCAGCGCCTGGGTGACATCGATCCGATGGTCTCAGCCACGCAGCAGTGAAAAATGGCCATGGGGAGAGAGTTACGTTTCATTTCGCTGGTAAACCGGGTGCAGAGAGCCGGTCAATACTCCATTTGCTGGGAGCCGCCTGCTGTGGCTTGGAGGATGGCTGTGCATGGATGATGCTGGCTGCCAGGCCGGGCCCCGGCGCACGGATGGGACCGAGCTCTTTCCTCCCGAAGCTGTAGCCACTGTCCTCTGAGACCTGGCTCCCTGGGGAGGTCCGTGTGTGCAGGAGTTAGGAGAACTACGTTCTGCCTCCATGGTGTGCAAACCATGAAGAAGAGCTGCCCTCCCATCTGCGGGGTCAGGGGAGGCCCCGCTCCACCCCCACGGCCTGTGGTGTCAGGGCTGTGAGCCTGTTGGTCCAGGTGCACCAGGCCACACAGCCTCTGAACTGGCTTGTGGGCACGCTTCAGGGCTCCGGCCCCTACGATGGGGATCCAAAGGACCAGCTGTGCCTGTGTACCAGTCGTCAGCCCCAGTCCTGAAGGTTTCCTTCGGGGGAGACCATCCCCGTGAATTAGGGGAAGGTGGCCTCCATGCACTTCCTCGGTTTCCTGCCTCGTGGTTAGATCTGGGGCCCAAGAACGAAGTTCTGCTCTCACAGATTGACCCACAGATGGTTCTGTTGCTTCTTCGGATACCCACAGTTCCTAACCCCAAAAGGTCTCTGGTGATTTAATGATTTTCAATATGATCTTTATGCGCTGGCCTTGTGAGGGAGGTGCTGTGACGTTCTGTTCCTGGGATGCCACGGGGGCTGGTGCCAGTGCCGGTGTGCAGAGGTTACGGGCGACAGTCACAGGGTGCTTACTGGAGAGTGGGGGGCCTGAGCACCAATCCTGTATCAGTGTCTGCCTCCCACCCACCTTGCTGCACGCACGGGGTCTAGAACAGAATGTCGAGTGTGGCATGCAGAGGTGCAGGGACTGGTGCAAAAATGTCACACGTCTCCTAGGTGAAAGCAGGACGCAAGCCGGGGCCCATCTGACTAGGGCCAGTTCTTCTCATGCTCTGGGCTAAGGGGCAGAGGACAGGGAGATATTTGCAGGGAAAAAGATCTCAAGGGTCTGGGAAGACCGTATGAGGTGGGCTCTGACACTGGAAGGGGGGCTGGATTGTGGACTGCCACGTGAGCCCCCCTGAGGATCGGGGGAGCCCCATTAGCGTAACCCACTTCGGATGTACAGTCTCTAAAGCTTACCACTGGGGCCGGGAGTAACGAGGACAGGGAGGAGCCCCCCAGCCAGGGCGCCCTGTAGGGTTGGTACGGCCCCCCGGAGAAGGATGCTGAGGTCAGAACCAAGATGGGGTAGCAGGAACTGAGCAGGGGTAGGGCTGACAGTACAGGGGTGCTGGAGAGCGAGCCCCCGTGGGCACAGTGAGCAATCGGAGGGGGGAGTGAAAACAGGTTCCAGTTCTGTCTGGAGACTAGCCTGGGGTGTGGGGGGCAGCTGAGCTGGAGGGGAAGATACAGCAGGTGCCAGGAGGACAGGGTACCAGAAGTGAAGGCATGCGTGTTGGGGGGTCCCTGTGGTAAATGACGCTACTGGAGGAAGGATAACTGCATTAGACCTAGTGTGCGTAGGAGGATGGCTCGAGTCCACAGAAACACTACTGCCTCCTGCAGCTCCCGAGACATCAGCTTTAATTATTTCATGGCCAGGGACCATGGAGGGGCTTCTTTTTTTAATTTTTAATTTTATTTATTTATTTGACAGCAAGAGAAAGCACAAGCAGGGGGAGTGGCCGGCAGACGGGGAGGGAGAAGCAGGCTTCCCGTGGAGCAGGGAGCCCGATGCGGGGCTTGATCCCAGGACCCTGGGATCATGACCTGAGCTGAAGGCAGATGCTTAACCGCTGAGCCATCCAGGCGCCCCTGGGCATGGGCTTCTGATCATTACAGACCACCTGATGCTGATGGGGTGCCTGGGGGCCTCTTCAAGTAGAGCCCATTACCCCAAGTGGGTGTCCCACGGGTTCCCGAGCAGACTGAGACCGACATTCCAGAAGCTTTTGCACCCCATCTGCCATGTTGGGACCTCCCCCTGAAAGGCTGCTTCGAGAAAGGGCTGGATGGTTCTCTCTCTCTGCCTCTCATTATCCCCCACCCATGGCCAGTTCCTACCAGAGCCCCCACTGCCTGGGTCCTGCCACTGCCCCCTCTCAGTCCCATCTCTCCTCCTTACCGGTAGGACTCTGGGCTCGATGGTAGCCACTGCCCGTCTCCCAGTCTTGAACTTGGCCAACACAGAAACCCTGAATTTCCCTTTCATACCTTTCTCCCTCCTCTGGTCTTCTCAGCTCTCCTAAATGGTACAACTATCTGCCTCCTTGCTCAAAGCCTGACCCATCACCTTGGTCTTTCTTCCTCTGACATTCCGTGCCTAATTCGCCAAACTGCCCCATGGGCTCTCCGTCTGGACACATGTGCAACACTTGCACTTTCCTCCATGCCCACGGTGACATCCCAGGTCCAGCCACCGTGGCCTCTGGCCTGGACTCCCAACAGATTTCTGAATGGTCTCCTTGAGTTCACGGATTCCTCTGCCCCTCGCCTGAAGTCCTCCATTTCCCTCCTCTACAGCTTCTGGCTGCCCTTGGGTCCAGCCCATGCCACCTCCGGCTCTGCTCAGTTGTCCCTCAGCTACAGGTCATGCTCCAAAGTCTCCTCCACTCATGAGCCACCCAGTCACTGTATTTTAGTTTCTTTATGGCAACTGGCACTCTGGCCCCTTCACCACCATCTGCCCAGCACCTAGAATTACATCTGGCACATGGAATCATTCAGGCAGAACCACAGAGACTGCCAACGGCAAGGTCATCTGCACTGAGCCTTGTCCTTCTGGTCGGACAGGACTCTGGACACGCCCAGCTTAGCAGAGGCGGCCGTGTGTGATGCCAGAACACAGGCCTTGGAATCAGAAAGCCATGAACGCTCTTGAGGTTTACTTTGAGAAAACAGGAGTAATAATCCATATTCACTTCTCTCCTACAAAAGGGTGATAATAGGACTTTTGAGACTATTAATAAGGTACCCCCTCAGAAGCATCATCCAGGTTTGTTCTATCCGTAAAAGCTCAGTGGTTTTAACACGGCAGGTGCAGAGAACAAAAAGCATAGAAAACCCTAAGGGTGGTGTTACAAGCCAGCAGAAACACAGAAGAGAACGAGAGACGGGCGTCCCACAGCCTGGGAGACAGCAGATCATGGAAGGCCCAGAGTGTCTGAAGGGCTCCTAAGACCCACCAAGAGCGAGTGGACAGTCCAACAGACATGCAGGGAAAGGATACGGTGGGTACTTCGTTGGGGGAGGGGGGTACACCGGTTTGTTAGTCATTCTGCTAATACTTGTTGAAGCCGGGGGAGCTGAGTCACGGCTGGAACCATCCAGCTAAAACAAGCCAGATCAGGACGCTCCTTGGCTCCAAACCCTCTCATCATCCACGCCCCCATGAGTGAAACCCTTACGGTACCCTGCACAACCATCCCTGATGTGGTCCTGCCTCCTCTCCTGCTACCCTCCATCTCCTCCAGCCTTCAGGCTTCTCAGCAGGCACTGGGCACATTCCTGACCCGGTGCCTCTGTGGTTACTGGTACCCAAAGACAGAAGGGTCATCTGGCCTTCTCCCCTTTCTGTCTTCTCGTTTGGGTCTCGGTGCGGCCTCCCCTGCAAGAGCCCTCGGCATGAGCTGCTGCCATCAATCTGGTTCACAGATGCAAAGCTGGCACGTCGGGGGAGGGGGGGGGCAGAACAGGCGCTCTGTGAAGACGCGTGGAAAGAGCAGGTCTGCAGGGCATCCAGTACAGCCCCAGATCATTATCAGTCAGCAGAAAAATGCAAGCTGGCAAAAGATGTTGTTACCAAGCACTGGGATGGTGATCCTAGGTGGTTGCTGGACGTACAAACAGGGGACACCTTTTAGGAAAACCGAGGGAGCTGTGTGCGAAGGTGCACATGTATCCTCTGCGAATCCTGACTCCGGAACTCCACTTCCGGGGGTCCCTTCGACACACATAGGGGAGCATTTTCACAAAGATGTGTGTGAGGCTATTCAATGCAGCCTGGCTTCTGATTGGGAAGCCTGCAGACTACCTGCTCGTAGGTTGGGACGCTCATTAAATCCACAGTGGCATATTCGCAATCACCCGTGTGCACACACCTCCACAAAATACAATTATGTGAAAACAACAGGTAACGGAAGACAGTGTAGGATCTGAACGTCATTAAAAACAAAACCTCAGGGCGCCTGGGTGGCTCAGTTGGTTAAGCGACTGCCTTCGGCTCAGGTCATGATCCTGGAGTCCCTGGATCGAGTTCCGCATTGGGCTCCCTGCTCGGCAGGGAGTCTGCTTCTCCCTCTCACCCTCCCCCCTCTCATGTGCTCTCTCTCTCTCTCTCATTCTCTCTCTTTCAAATAAATAAATAAATCTTTAAAAAAAAAAAAAACCTCAAATGAGAAAATTGAGCACATGCACATAAACGCAGAGATCAGCAGGAGACACAGGGCAATGTGTTCTGTATATTGACACTAATTAAATGTTTGTAACTAGGGCTTACACGTTACTCATTTAATAAAATAAAAGGCTGCATGAAGGAGCCCCTACACTGCTGCTTAGAGGCCCCCGAGGCGCAGTCTCCCTGGTCCCTCTCCGTGGTACAGTGACAGCAAGTACACGCCACCTAGGGGGGCTCTGAGCACGTCTGGTGCAGGTTCCACTGGCAGAAGCGAGTCTCCACCGGGTCCAGCCGCTACACCTGCTCCGAACCATTGCCTCAGGAAGGAACCACCCTTGTGCATGCACTGACTAGGGATCCAAAATCCCAGAAAGCTTGCAGAGCTGTGAGCCGGGGGTCCAAGGCTCCCCAGCCTTCAGTCACCACCTTCCCTACCAAGCTTTAACTACTCATCAGTGGGTCTGAGGAAAGCATTAGTGGTGTTAGATTATTTCCTTTCATGTATCTTTTTTAAAGATTTTATTTATTTGAGAGAGAATGAGAGAGAGAGAGAGAGAGCACATGAGAGGAGGGAGGGTTAGAGGGAGAAGCAGACTCCCTGCTGAGCAGGGAGCCCGATGCAGGACTCGATCCTGGGACTCCAGGATCATGACCTGAGCTGAAGGCAGTCGCTTAACCAACTGAGCCACCCAGGTGCCCTCCTTTCATGTATCTTAAAACATAAAGCTGATCCCAGCCCAGTCCCCTGCTCACAGCCCTCCAGAGGCTGCCGCTGCACAATGAATAGATTTCACGCTCCCTAAGACCTGCGGACCAGGCCATGCTCCCTCCACCAGGGAGACTCCCCATGTGGCCACATTTGTTCCTCAGGGCTTCGTGTTGCTCCTTGCAAGTTGCCCCAGTGGAGAAACTGTCCCTCATCTACCCTGGTCCCTCGCTTCTAAATTCCCTTCGTGGTACGTATCTCCCATTGCAGAAATTCCGTCTGTGTGATGTTTTGGTCTCCCGTCCACAAGACTGCACACTCCTTGAGCCTGGTGCACAGCGGTGCCTGGTAAGTGGCTGAGGAATGAGCGGCTGCTCAACTGGTCATTCTGGAGCAAGACCCCTGGGGCACCACGGCGTGTGACCTGATGGCCGGAGGCGTATCACTTCTACGGTTGAACTGCAACAACTAACCTTCATGTCATGCTTGCTGTATACCAGGCACTGTCCTCACTGTCCTGCATGTATGCGGTAAACCACACCGAAGCCAGGGAGGGAGGGCCCGCTCATACCCTTTCCAGGTGAGGACGCGGAGGCACGGAGAGGTTAATGGACCCAGGGTTAAGAGCACAGTGGTGGCAGGTTCCTAGTTGTCTGAATCCCAGGTCTTCTCCCTCCCTTCCGATGTACTGTACTGTCCCCATCTTGGAGTTCTTCCCCTCTCCATAAAATTCCGTAAGAACATTTCCACCCTAGGGACGCCTGGGTGGCTCAGTCGGTGAAGCGTCTGCCTTTAGCTCAGGTCATGATCCCAGGTTCCTGGGATCCAGCCCCGCGTTGGGTTCCCTGCTCAGTGGGGGGCCTGCTTCTCCCTCTCCCACTCCCCCTGCTTGTGCTCTCTTTGTCAAATAAAATCTTAAAAAAAAAAAAAAAAAAAATCCCCACCCTAGCTTGCAAGGCTGGAGCTACAGAAAAAGGTGAAATTGGTGGGTGGACACAGAGCAGGGCCCTGTCTATTGCCTGTGGTGCTTTCACACTATAAGGGTAGAGCTGAGTCCTTGCAGAGCTGAGTGGCCCGAGTGCAAAGCCAAGAACACTCCACTCTCCAGCCCGTAACTCCCAGCTTTCTCTAGAGCAACAGAGCTGGGCAGGAGCTTAGGCAGAGCACCATGGGCTGCTATTCTCTGCGGCGGGGAAGCTGGGGGTGGTTTCTGTGCTGGGTCCTCCGAGTCTCCCTACGGCCAGGTAGAAGGATCCCAGGGGCTCGGGAAGGGCAAACCGCTTCTCCCGCAGGGCCCAGCTGGGATGAGGACCTGCTCGTGTGACTCCAAGGTCTGTGTGCTACCCCACGGTAGACCCAGAATGCGGGGGTCCTTGGCTCTGGGTGAGGGGTGGCCCTGGGCTTACTCAGCTCTGTAAAGCAAGGGCCAGGCAGGTGGTGGGCCCTCCTGTCACACGGGAGTGGAGACCAAGGCTCAGGGACAACAGCTGGGCCCACGGAGCACTGTAGGTGGCAGAGTTGTTCAGACTCAGGTCTGAGTCCAACATCTGATTGTTTTAAAATTTTAACCCCAATGTAGGTAACATATGCTGTTCTGTTAAGTTTCAGGAGTACAGTATAGTGATTCAACACTTCTGTCCATCAGCTGGTGCTCATCATAAGTGCACTTCTTCACCCCCATCACACCTGTTTCAGCTATTCCCTGCCCCCCCCACCCAGCCTCTGGTGACCCTCGGTGTATTCTTCATGATTAAGCTGTTTTTTGGTTTGCTCTTTCCCCTCCTTCATTCTGTTTCTTAAATTCCACATGTAGGTGAAATCATATGGTACTTCTTTGACTCATTTTGCTTAACATTATACTCTGTAGATCCATAGATGTTGTTGCAAATGGCAAGATTTCACTCTTATGGCTGAGTGATAATCTGTGTGAGAGTGTGTGTGTGTGCGTGTGTCTACACACCACCTCTTCTTTATCCGTTCCTCTACAGATGGACACTTGGGCTGCTTCCATAATTTGGCTATTGTAAATGATGCTGCTATAAATATAGGGGTGCATGTATCCCTTTGAATTAGTGTTTTTGTATTTTTTGGGTAAATAGCCAGTAGTGCAACTACTGGATTATATGGTAATTCTGTAATTACCATACTTTGGTAATTTTTTGAGGAGCCTCCATATTGGTGTCCAGGGTGGCTGTACCAGTTTGCATTCACAAGTTAATAAGGAAGCAGCAGAAAGAGAAATTAAGAAAAGCCCATTTACAATGGCAGCAAGAAGAATAAATTACCCACAGAGTGCATGAGGGTTCCTAGTTCTCTGCATCCTCGCCAACATTGGTTTCTTGTGTTGTTGGTTTTAGCCATTCTGACCCGTGTAAGATGATATCTCATTGTGGTTTTGATTTGCATTTCCCTGATGATCAGTGATGTTGAGCATCTTTCATCTGTTGGCCATCTATATGTCTTCTTGGAGAAATGTCTGTTCATGTCTTCTGCCCATTTTTAAATTGGATTAGGTGTGTTTTTGGTGTTGACTTTACTAAATTCTCTCTCTTTTTGGATACTGACCCTTTATCAGATATATCATTTGCAAATATTCTCTCCCACTCAGTAGGTGGTCCTTCTAGTTTTGCTGACTGTTTGCTTTGCTGTGCGGGAGCTTTTTATTTGGATATAGTTCCAATAGGGTATTTTTGCTTCCCTTGCCTCAGGAGACATATCTAGAAATAAGTTGCTATGGCCGATGTCAAAGCCGTTACTGCCTGTGTTCTCTCCTAGGATTTTTATGGTTTCAGGTCTCACATTTAGATCTTTAATCCTTTTTGAATTTATTTTTGTGTATGGTGTGAAGAAGTGTCGTTTTATACTCCTGCATGTAGCTGTCCAATTTTCCTAACACCATCTGTTGAAGGGATCGTCTTTCTTCCCACTGTGTGTTTTCTCCTTTGCCAAAGATTACTTGACCATATAATTGTGGGTTTATTTGTGCGTTTTCTATTCATTGATCTGTGTGTATTTTTTTTTTATGCCAGCACCATACTGTTTTGATTACCACAGCTTTGTAATATAACTGGAAGGCTGGAATTGGGATACTTCCAGTTTTTTCTTTTTCAAAATTGTTTTGGCTACTTGAGGTCTTTTGTGGCTCCATCCAAATTTTAGGATTGTTCTACTTTTGTGAAAATGTCATTGGTATTTTGATAGGCATTGCATTAAATCTGTAGATTGCTATGGGTTTTACCAATATTTGTTCTTCCAATCCATAAGCCTGGAATGTCCTTCCATTTCTTTGTGTCATCTTCAATTTCTTTCATCAGGGTTCCATAGTTTTCAAAGTAAGGTCTATGACATCATCAGTTAGGTGTATTCCTAGGTAATTTATTCTTCTTGGTGCCATTGTAAATGGGACTGTTTTCTTAATTTCTCTTTCTGCTGCTTCATTATTAACTTATAGGAATGCAACAGATTTCTGCATATTTTGTATCCTGCAACCTCACTGAATTCATGTATCAGTTCTAGCCATTTTTTTGGTGGAGTCTTTCAGGTTTTCTATATATAGTATCATGTCATCTGAAAATAGTATTAAGTTTTACTTCTTCCCTACCAATTTGGATGCCTTTTCTTTCTTTTTGCTGTCTGAATGCTGTGGCTAGGACACACAGTACTGTGAATAAAAGTGGTGGGTGGACATCCTTGTCTTGTTCCTGACCTTAGGAGGAAAGCTCTCAGTTTTGTCCCATTGAGTATGATGTTAGCTGTGCATTTTTCATACATGGCCTTCATTTTGTTGCAGTATGTTCCCTCTAGACCTCCTATGTTGAGAGTCTTTATCATGAATGGATGTTGTACGTTGTCACATGCTTTCTCTACATATACTGAGATGATCATATGGTCTTTATCCTTTTTCTTAATGATGTGACGTATCATGTTGATTGATTTGTAAATATTGAACCACCTTTGCATTCTAGGAATAAATCCCACTTGATTGTGGTAAGTGATTTAACATATTGTTGGATTTGGTTTGCTAATATTTTGTGGAAGATTTTTGCATCTCTGATTATCAGAGATATTGGCCTATAGCTCTCTTTTTTGGTATGGTATCGTGGTATCTTTAGGTATTAATTTTTCCTTAGAAGTCTGGTAGACTTCACCTGTGAAGCTATCTGGTCCTGGACTTTTGTTTGTTGGGAGTTTTTGATTACTGATTCACTTTCTTTTTTTTAAGACTTTATTTATTTATTTGACAGAGAGACAGTGAGAGAGGGAACACAAGCAGGGGGAGTGGGAGAGGGAGAAGCAGGCTTCCTGCTGAGCAGGGAGCCCAATGTGGGACTCGATCCCAGGACCCTGGGACCATGACCTGAGCCAGAGGCAGACGCTTAACAACTGAGCCACCCAGGCACCCACTGATTCACTTTCATTGCTGGTCATTAGCCTGTTCCGATTTTCTATTTATTCCTGCTTCAGTTTTGGTAGGTGATGTATTTCTAGGAACTTATCCACTTCGTCTAGGTCATCCAATTCTTTGGCATATAATTTTTCTTTTCTTTTCTTTTTTTTAGAAAGAGAGCATGAGCAGGGGATGGAGAAGAGAGAGAAAGTTAAGAAGACTCCATGCTAAGCACAGAGCCTGGCAAGGGGCTTGATCTCATGACCCTGAGATCATGACCTGAGCCAAAATTAAGACTTGGATACTTAACCAACTGAGCCACCCAGTTGCCCCTGGCATATAGTTTTTCTTACATTGATTGTATTTCTGTGGTGTTGGTTGTTATTTCTCCTCTTTCATTTGTGATTTTGAGTCCTTTTTAATGAATCTGGCTACAGGTTTATCAATTTTGTTGATCTTTTCAAAGAACCATCTCTTCTGGTTTCATTGATCTGGTTTTGGGTTTTCTTTTTCTAGCTCCTTTAGGTATAAGGTTAGGTTGAGATTCTCCTTGCTTCTTGAGGTAAGCCTGTATTGCTATAAACGTCCCTCTTAGAATTGCTTTTGCTATGTCCCAAAGATTTTGGACTGTAATGTTTCCACTTTCATTTCTTTCCATGTAATTTTTTATTTCTTCTTTGATTTCTTGGTTGACCCATTGTTTAGTTGCATGTTATTTAACCTCCCCGTATTTGTGGTCTTTCCAGATTTTTTCTTGGGTAGATTTCTAGTTTCCTAGCATTGTGGTCAGAAAGATGGATGGTATGACTTCAGTCTTTTTGAGTTGGTTGATACTTGTTTTATGGCCTAATGTGTGATCTATTTTGGAGAGTGTTCCATGTGCACTTGAAAAAAATGTGTATTCTTCTGTTTTAGGATGGAATATTTTGAATATATCTGTTAAAGCCATCTGGTCCAGTGTGTCATTGAAAGCCACTGTTTCCTTGTTGATATTCTGCTTAGATGATCTGGCTGTGGATGTAAGTGGAGTGCTGAAGACCCTAATGTTATTGTATTACTATCAGTTGCTTTATGTTTGTTACTGTTTTATGTATTTGGGTGGTCCCATGTTGGGTGCATAAATATTTATAATTGTTATAGCTTCTTGTTGGATTGCCCCTTTTATTATATAGTGTTCTTTGTCTCTTGGGTATAGTCTTTGTTTTAAAGTCTTTGTTTTAAAGTCTATTCTGTCCAATATAAGTATTGCTACCCCAGCTTCCTTTTGACATCCATCTGCATGATAGAGGTTTCTCCACATCCCCTCACTTTCAATCTGCAGGTGTCTATAGTCTGGTATGAGTCTCTTGTGGGCAGCATATAGATGGTCTTATTTTTTTCTTTGTATCCATTCTGTCACCCTATGTCTTTTGACTAATTTACATTTACATTCAAAGTAATTATTGATATTGATATTTATTGCCATTTTGTTGTTTTGTGGTTTTCTTACAGTTTTTATCTGCTCCATCTCTTACTCTCTCTTATGGTTTGCTGGCTTTCTTTAGTGATATACCTGGATTCCTTTCTCTTTATTCTTTGCCTGTTACTGGTTTTTTATTTGTGGTTACCATGAAGTTTATCTACACATCTCCTGAATATATTAAGTTGATGGTTGCTTAAGTTTGAATCCATTCTTTATTCCTCACCCCACCATGTTTTAGGTATATTGTGTCATATTTTATATCCTTTTATTTTGTGAGTCCCTGAATGGATTTTTACAGATATATTTACTTTTACTATTTTTGTGTTTCCTACTGTTCATAGTTACTGTTCCTTTCCACTCAGAGTCCCCTTTAACATTTTCTGTAGGATTGGTTTACTGGTTATGAATTCCTTTAGCTTTTGTTTGTCTGAGACACTCTAGTTCTCCTTTTATTTTGGAATGGTAGTCTTGCTGGATAGAGTATTCTTGGTCGCATATTTCTTTTCCTTTTAGCACTTTGAATATATTGTGCCACTTTCTTCTGGCCTGCAAAGATTCTGCTGAAAAATTTGCTGATAGCCTTATGGGGTTCCCCTTGCAGTAACTGTATGTTCTCTTGTTGCTTTTAAAATTCTCTTAAGAGGGGCACCTGGGTGGCTCAGTCATTAAAGCATCTGCCTTCAGCTCAGGTCATGATCCCAGGATCCTGGGATCGAGCCCCGCATCGGGCTCCCTGCTCAGCGGGGGGCCTGCTTCTCCCTCTCCCACTCCCCCTGCTTGTGTTCCCTCTCTCGCTGTGTCTCTCTCTGTCGAATAAATAAATAAAATCTTTAAATAAAATCCAATTCTCTAAAGAAAATCAATTATCACTACTTTCCCCCAGTTTAATTAATGTAGGTCTTGGGATGGACCTCCTTGGGTTGATTTTGTTGGTGGGTCTCTGAGCCTCCTATATCTGGACATCTGTTTCCTTTTCCAGATTTAGAAAGTTTTCAGCTATTATTTTTTCAAATTTTCTGCCCCCTCCCCCTCTTTTCTTCTTCTTGGATCACTTTAATATGAATGTTACTACATTTGATGAAGCCACAGAATCCCCTAAGTCTATTCTCATTTTGCATAATTTTTTTTTTCCTCTCACCCGCTCAGCTTACTTTCCCTTACTCTGTCCTCCAGGTCACTAATTCATTTCTCTGCTTCCTCAAGCCTGCTGTTTATTCCATCCAGTGTATTTTTTAAAGTTTTTTTTTTTTTTATTCATTCGAGACACAGAGATAGAGAGCATGAGCAGGTGGAGCAGCAGAGGAAGGGGGAGAAGCAGGCTCCCCACTGAGCAGGGAGCCTGACGCGAGGCTCGGTCCCAGGACCCCAGGATCATGACCCAAGCCAAAAGCAGATGCTTAACCATGTGAGCCACCCAGGCGTCCCTCTATCCAGTGTATTTTTTAATTTCATTGTATTGTGTTGTGACTGCTTTTTTACCTCCTTGTTAAGGGTCTCGTTGCTGTCCTCCACTGTTTTTGCAAGTCTAGCGAGGACTTTTATGATCATTAAATTCTCTATAGACCTGTTATACTTGTATCCATTTTGCCTAGGTCTCCTGCTGTGATTTTGTCCTGTTCTTTCATTTAGGACATGTTCTTCTGTATCATTTTGTCTACTTCTGTGTGTCAGGAAAGTGAGCTACTGCTCCTGCTCTTGAAAGGAATGGCCTTAGGAAGAGGTCCTATAGTGCGTTGTGGTGTAGCATCCCCTGACCCCAGAGCCTGGCGCTTCAGGGGCTGTCACCTATGTGTGGTGCGTGTACCCTGCTGCTTCTTCCTTCAGTCACCTGCAGAGGCTCTCTTTGCCTGCTGTGGACAGCGTTGGGTCCCTGGGTGGGGTGTGCAATTTTAACCAAGGGTGCCTCTGGCTTCCGCAGGGTCTGCCACCATGGCTGCCAGGACAAGGCCCCGCAAAACGTGTGGGTGGGGCGATGTGGTGTTGGCAAGGTTTCCACTGGTCTTCTGGGGGAGGGGATCTGTAGCATGGGGACTGAGGCAAATGTGACTGGAAAGGGCACAGTCCCTGCAGTGCTGGGGGCAGGGCTTGGTGCAAGTAAGTTCCGTAGTACATGTTGGCACGGCACTGGTTCCCGCAGGTGACCCTGAGCTAATGCTGGGGCGTGGGGGAGGGAGATGCACCTGCCAGCTCCTTTATTCCTGGAGGAGTCTCCCTGGGACATGCTTTGAGTTGAGTAAATAACCCTCAGGCATTTTTCAAACCGCTGCTTTTATGCTGTATCTCCATGGGCTGCCTGTCCTGCTGGCTCTTTAGGGGTGGGGACTCGGGACTATCTTGCAGAGCTGAGCCGAGCCTGCTAGTTTTAGAATTCCAGGCTTTAAGTAAGTTTTAAGAGCTCAGGAAATTCGGTCCCTCCCACTTTAGAAGCCAAGTGTCACTGGAATTTGTCCGGCTCCTGCAGGCCCCCCAGCGCGGTAGTCCATTTCTTGCCCTTCTCTGCAGCCGCCGCTCCCTCCTGACCATGGATGGCCACAGTCTGTTTCACTCCCCACCACGTCTCTGCCCTTCCTGCCCTCTTTCATGCATCCTCTTCTCTGCCTGTACTTGTGAAATTTGTTCTGACAGTCTTCAGGTCATTTTCTGGATTACTTATGCTGATGTGTGAGGTAGTTCTATCCATGGGACAAGGTGAGCTTAGTGTCCCCTTATTCTGCCATCTTCCCAGCCTCTCCTCCAATCCTTTTTAAAAGCTGGGGTTCTCAACCCTGGGTATACTTTAGAACCACCACCAGTGGGACTTAAAAAGAAGCAGCCCTATTGCACTGGGCAGGGCTTGACCTCCGTACTACTCAGACTCCTGCCAGGTGATCCAGTGTGCAAGCCAGGGCTGAGGGCCAAAACATTTAAAGTACCCTATCACTTGGGGGCAGTTCTGCAGACTGGAAGACCAGTTAAAAGGAGAAGTGTTCCATTTATCTTTGAGCTCAGAGGCAGGTATTTGGGTGGATTGGCAAACTGGTTGAACGTTGGACTGTATCAGACGTTCTCGAGAAACAATTTAATTTTTTTAGAGAGGGGGCGTGGAGAGAGAGAATCTAAGCAGGCTCCACACCCAGTCTCATAACCAGGAGATCATGACCTGAGCTGAAATCAAGAGGCAGGCACTTAACAGACCAAGTCACCCAGGTGCTCCTAGAGAAACAGTTTTAAACCCTCCTTGGAAGAGGGCAGGTCTGAGCACAGTGTGTGAAGAAGATTTTTCTAGTATTTTCCTGGCAGATATGTGCCCTGGTTTCACCATTCCAGACTAGATCAGACCTCATCCAAGAAAAAGACGACCATCAGAGTATTTAAAAGTGCTGCTCCCCTCGCTAGGATAGCACCTTACTTAGAAGCATGGCTCACCCACCTCAAGATGAAGAAAGGCTTCATTTTCCACGGTGCCCCAGGCCTCTCTACCTCTAGGGTTCAAGTGAAAATTTATTTCCATTTCAAGATCACGGGCAATTCTGAGTTTCTCTTGCAGCTTTCCCCCAAGTCATTCTTAGAAGATAACATTCAAATAAGAAAGGTCCCATGTATAAAAAGGAGTTCCATCTTCTTGAGAAAGTTAAATAAGGCAAAAGAAATTACCTTCTCCGTCTTCCTTTTTCTCCACTCTTAAGCCTCAATATACTTGTTGAACTAAATTATTTTCTTCAAAGTGGTGCAAAGTAAAAAAGCATGCAGAGAAAAATGTATGAAGTGAGTCTCCCCATCCCCACTCTCCTCCAGGCAACCATGGTGATTTTTCAATGTATCTTTCTAGATCTCCATTGCATGTAGAACATTTCCATAAACACAGGTGTGCGTATATGCCCAATCCATACTGTGTGCTATTTCTAAAAGTGGAAATTTATGCACTGTGCCGCACCTTGCTTTTTCCTCTTAGAGCTCTATCATGGAGAGTTTTCCATACCACAACAGGCAGGTCAGCTCCAATATTTTAGTGTAGGGACCAGGGACCGGACTTCTGAAGGGGCCAAGAATACACATGCAACTCAGCCCTCATAACATGAAGACACCACATCAATGTGAATAAATACGTGTAGCTGTGTTCCAACAGAATTTACAAAAACAGGCAGTGGGTGGGATCTGGCCTGTGGACCACAGTTTGCTGACTGCTGTTCTAGCCTAAACTCTGGCGATTCATCAGTTCTGTCAATGGCTGCGTGACACCAAGACAGCACTGCCTGCTGGCCTGAAGCACAAGGGCCAGGAATGGGCTTTCTCCTTCACGAGTACTTGCCTGCACACACAAATCCTCCATCTGTTTCTCACCCAACATAGCTCAAGCTAAACGCTGGAACAGATTTTGCCTGGTGACTCTCCTGGCCCCCCGAGCAGCATCCAGGACACCAACATGGCGGGCCCTGGGACCACTTCAAGGGGAATCAAGGAGCATTGTTTCCTTATTTTTAAATTATTAACATAGACTGCATTATTTGTTTCAGGAGTACAGGTCTGTGATTCCATCAGTCTTACACAAGACACAGCGCTCCTCACAACAAATGCCCTCCCCAATGTCCATCACCCAGCCACACCATCCCCTGGCCCCCTCCCCTCCAGCAACCCTCACTTTGCTTCCTGAGATTAAGAGTCTTTTATGGTTTGTTTCCCTCTCTGGTTTCGTCTTGTTTCATTTTTTCCTCTCTTCCCCTATGATCCTCCGCCTTATTAAATTCCCGCATATCAGTGAGATCATATGATAATTGTCTTTCTCTGACTTATTTTGTTTTCAGTTTAGAGATGTGGGTGGAGGTCGAGAGCGCTGTAGCTGCAGAAAGCAGGGGGCAGTAGAGGCACAGGCCCCGGGGCTGGGGTCCTGGAGCCAAGAGCAAAGCCCTGCTCCAGCCCCTTCCCAGCTGTGTGGGGCCCAGAAGACACCAATGCAAAGTAGTGGGAAGGGGCCTGGCACACCGACATTCAAATATGGCCAATATGATGAAAATTGTTAAAAACAAGGTCAAAATTCTACCCCAGGATTTTCCATCTACTATGTCCCCAAGAACCCATCATTTAACATAAAGCGAAATGCTACGATTAATACTAAGCTCCAAGTGTGGCCAGAAGTTTCAAGACTTCCCGTGATCCGTCCATGCTCACGCCTCTGGGCCCACCTCTCCTTACCCTATCCTCTCTCAGCTCCATTTTGGACGGCCTGCCCAGGTACCCTTACATGGCCCATTTCTCTCTCCTTCAGAGAAATCTGCCCTGCTCCCTTGCCTACAGTTAGAATCACCTGTTCAGTCTTCCGCCTCACCCCCACCCCCCAAACCACCAGAAGAGCAGGGCTGTCCGTGTCCTGCCTGCTGAGCCCAAGCACCTGCTTGCCAATCAGTGCTGCCATCCTCAGGGTACACACTGAGCGCCATGGCTGGAGACTTGAGGAACCGAGAAGAGCCGGACAGACCCAAGCCCACTCTGGGCAGAGACAATACAGGTTTGTCCTCTGACCCAGGGTCCCCAGGGCTTGAGCTGAGGGCAAGGCTCATCGCAGTGCCGTGGAGTCCAGGAATGCCACCTCCACCCCAGTAGTGCCCCGTGGTGCTGGGACCCCATGTGCCCTGGGCCAAGCCCATGGTCCTGGCACAGTCATGGGGCTTGGGGCAGGGGGCGCTTCCATTCAAGCCACCTTTGAGAACTTAGAGCAGACACCAGACAGAGGTAACTCCCAGAGGGCTCCTCCTGACGGCACACAGATCAGAGAGGAGACAAGCTGTGCCCAGCTGTCCCTACGCACCCCGAGGAGCCACACAGTGACAGCATGGGCAAAGAGAAGTGCCTCACCTACACAGAGATGCAGCATGATGAGGAACCAGGCCCAAGGCCGTGGGGGAAGACTACAACGGACAGGACTGTCCTGGAAACGAGGCCACTCCTGGAGACAAATCTGAGGCCACCCTGCCCTCCCACCCTAGCCTTCAGGCACTTCAGCACACTCATGGAAGAGAAGCAAATTTCTAGCTGAGTCCCTCCGGTGTGGCTGGCACCATGCCTGGCCCTTAGATCTTGCTTCACTGAGAGACGGAGGGGCCTAGGCCAGGTCCCTCAGCCTACTGTGCCTTCCTCTGAGAGCAGGCTGAGAGAGATGAGGACACGGAGGGTCAGAGAGGCCCCACGATGAGGAGTGGCAGAGCTGAAACTGACGGCCAGGTCCAGCTGGGTGCAGCCCCTGCACGCCCCACCCAGGCTTCCCTGTTCAGACAGTTCTTCTGGACGCACCCAGTCCATGTGGCCAGCCGAACACAGCTCAAGGCAGAGTAGCCACCACCCTGGGGTCAAATCCCAGCCCCGACACCTGCTGAGGGACCCCCCCACCGGAGTCACTTCTGCAACCTGAGTGTCCGGTTCCTCATTTCTGAGACGGGGATTAAAAAGCCTACCTCGGTCCGTAAAAGCAGGCTGAGCAGCCGGCCCCCTGGGCGGCCACGGCAGGTGCGCACTAGCCGCGCTTCCCCAGGCCCAGCTTCCGCGCGTTCTGCGCTGGAGCCCGCGCCACAGCAGACTTGCTAGGTCCGGGGTGAGAGGAGCGGATTTCTCTGCGCCAGGATGTCCCTGCCCACCCCGCTTCCTCCCTGCAGATCAGGCAGAACATGGTGCAGCCACGATGCCACCAGTAGCCCGGATGCAACAGGACGGGCCTGGCCACCTCTGGGGGCGCCCTGTGGAGGGGTGGGCCTACGCTCTGCAGTCGGGGGTCTGGTTTGCAATCTCGGCAGCTCACTTCCTCGGCGGCTCCACAACCCGCTCACCTGTCCAACAGCAAGGACAGTAGCTATGTTCCAGGGTCGAGGACCAGAGCCGAGAAGGCCTGTAACGTGGTTCCCATGGTTTCACAGATCGGGGAGAGTGGGGGTCCCTTGTGAACTGATAGCCATGGGGACCGTGATCGCTGCTGTAATTATTTTGTGAGCACCACAGATCCGTTACATCTTCAGCGCCAGCCCTGCTCCAATGGGAGTGGCGGCCCCGAGCCTGGGCTTGCAGAGCAGGCTGCGGTCCCCTCCGGGCTGACCAGACAGGCTGTGCTGCTGCGGGCGCAGCAGGGAAGGGGCAGCCGGGCCGGGCACACGGGCCACACAGCGGGCCCCAGATGCAGAAGCACTCTGCACGCTCGGTCCACGCCACGGAGGGAAAGTCGCCTCCCCCACGGAGCCCACCAGACCAGTGCATCAGCCCGTATGTGGCCATCTCCTCTCACCTACCCCAAGCCCTGCACCTGCTCCAGGTGAGGCCGGGAGGAGGGTCCTGGAGCTCCTAAGCCCAGCACACCCATTTTAGACATGAGGAACTGAGGCTCAGGGTGGGGACCCGGGGCTCAGTCTCCACCCAGCAAGATGTCTCCCTCCTGCTGCCTGGACTCAGCCAAGCCCAGGGCTCCTCCCCTGACATCAGACGGCCTCTGGGAGCACAACACCCATGGCAGACCATGCCAGGGGCCTGGTAGAGGGAGGGACGTTTCAAGGCTGAGAGGCGGAAAAGGCATCATGTGGCCCAACGAGAGCCCAGTCCTGGTGACAACACTTCGTCTTACAGATACGGCTGCCACCCTTCTAGAACCAAGGGTACCATTCTGACAAGGAGGACGGGCAGACCCCAGGCTGAGGCAGACCAAGCTCCTTGCAGGGGTGACCGAAGACGAAGCACACAGCTGTGGGGAAGAAGCTCTGCTCAGCCCTCATGCCACCCTTCAGAGACTTCGGGAAGCATCTGCTGGAGGCCGCTGGCTACTCTAGAGGGTGAGGGATGGCCCCTGAATGGGTCCTGGGCAACAACAGCTATGGGGCATGGTCACTGAGGACCAAGCAAGTGGGGAAGGTTCCCAGAGTCCCCCTGAGAAGGGGGTCAGCATCCTGTTCCAGAAGAGACTCTCAGAGGATGAGCAAGGGCCCCAGGGCTCCCCACCACTGGAAAGGGCCGCCTGACCCCCAAACGTAGTCCTGTCCGCACAGCGCTGCCTCCTGGACAAAGATCAGAGGCTGCTCACCATCCAAAGCACCTAGATCTCAGTTTGTTGGCTCTCCTGCCTGGTGCACATCCTCCTGGGGTTTCCATGCTGGGATTCGTCTTGGAACTCCTGGCTCTTTTTCCTCCGTTCTCCCTGCTGTTCCCTCTCGGGGACCAACTTCCACAAGGTAGGCAGCCCGGCCCTTGTCCCCCTCTCCGTCCTCATGCCCCTGCACCTGGCCCAGGCTCCCAGCATTAAGTGCCGCGAACACGCGGGGACTCCTACCTAGTCTGTTCCCAGCCCAGACCTCCATCCTGAAGGCCGGACTCTTTGGCTCAGTGCCCCTCCCGCTTTTTGCCTGGATGTCTGACCCGCAGCTCCGAGGCAACATGTCCCAGGCCACCTCCTGCTTCCCCCACCGCCCGTGGCCAGGCCCACTTTATAAATGGCAACAGTCTCCTTCCTGTTCCTCACACCCACAACCACAGCACCATCCCGACCCCTCTCTTTTCATGCCCACCTCGACCCTGTGGCACATCCTGTCCACTCCCACTTCCAGAGTACATCCAGAGTCAGACTGCTATTCACTATCACTGCCCAACCCAGACCGACCCAGCCACCATATCCTCACGCCTGCGTGACCACATCATCCTCCACCTGACCTCTCTGCTTCCTTCCCAGTCCCCTATCTTCAGTCACAACAGAGCTCTTCCCTCTGATGGCTCCCATGTCACTCCAAGTGGCAGCCACAGTCTTCCCTTGGCTATACTGCCCTCTGGGATAGGGCCATTCTCCTTGCCTCCCTGACTCCCCCTCCTCTGCTCTTCCCTGCCCTTCCCTCTGCTTCTGCTACACTGGCTTCCTGCTCTTTCTCAAGCGGGCTGAGCAAGCTCTGCCTCAGGACCTTTGCACTTGCTGCTTCCTCTAGCTGACACATCCCTCTGGCCTCCGCACAGTGTACCAAACTATCCTGGTGGCCTTCCCCAGCCATAAACACCACACCACCACCTGGCCCCTTCCCCTACACACCTCCATAGGGTGTCATTTGCTATTTTATTTTTCTCCATAGCAACCACCATCTGACCTACACACATTTATTTGCTCATTTAATGTCTACTCGACCAGAATGTCCAGAGGGCAGGGATTTTATTCATTGCTGAATAAATGCAATCAGAATCTGAAATGGTGCCTAGCACATAGTAGGTGCACACTAAGTATCTGCTGAGGGGTGGGTGGACAGACTGAGGAATGTTCCTCCATCCCTGCCCCAATCTTCTCTGGCCCTGCCCCAGATGACACAGCTGTGCCTGTCCCTGGGACTAACGCATCCTGGGGAGAACTGCCTGAGCCTGGTCTCACCTTTTTGTGTTTAGACTCGTTTTAATCTCTTTATTTTTATGTATTTTGAAAGCAATCCTAATCATTTATATTTAAAATTTCCTTTAAAAAATGTACATGCATAGAAGGTGGGTGCTTAAATGTCTCTCATTTTCTCATGTTTTCTTAGTTTTCCAGTCAAAACAACAGCTTTAATTGCAGTGGTTCTATATGGATTAAGAAATAAAGGTTCTCCCCTCTTTGTTCCAATTGTTTATAACGATCAATCTGTATTTATAGTCTACTCGTGTTAACGCTGCTTTGGTTGAACAAAGACTGGAAAGGGGAAACGCGTTTCTGCTCCAGAGTGTTGAACACCTACTATGTGCCTTGTGGTTTCGTGTTCCCTGTGTCATTCCCCACCGCCATGTTGTGGTCTGGGTGATCAGCTCCTTTCTCTGGATGAAGAAATAGGAGGTGGAGAGCGGTGAACATATTGTCCAAGGTCCCCGAGCTAAGAGACAGACTGGGAACCTGAGCCCGGGGCTGTCCTGCTTTCCACTGTGCACACGGAGACAGATTAGCTGGATGTCAAAACAAACTATACTCCCCACCAAAGCTTAGGTCCTGCACTTAGTTGCCAAATTCCCCCAAATACCTGGGATGCTCAGGCTCCCCTGAGACTCATCCCTTCCTCGCCCCCTAAGGTGGTCACATACCTCCAACCTCTGCCTCCAGGCAGCCCGAGTCTGGAGAGCCAGACCCAAGGGCCCCTGTCTCCTGCTGAGGCTGGAGGAGCAGAAGTGTGGATTCGAGAAGCTGGATGGGGCAGCCAGGTGGAGTGGGAGAGGACCTGGCCTGGCATCTGCAGGACCTTGCTGGCTCAGCTCATGATGGTCTCTCCTGCCAGTTGTGGCCTGCACAGAGCGGGGCACCCATGTCTGATGAGGAAACCTGCCAAAGAGCCCCATCCGCCGAATGAAGGAGGGAGCTTACCCTTCCCTGGGTGAGGGGCTCATGGCATGCTCTCTGTGATGCTGGCTGTACCAAGGGGCCACCCCCAAAACACCCACTCCCCAGTGGGGTCACAGCACTAGGGAGAGAGACCCCTTCATTGACTGCTCCCCCTGCCCCTCAGCCAGGCCTCCAGACTGACGGGGAAGCTCCCTGAGGCCAGAGACTGCTGGTTTTGTCTTCCCAGAGCCTAGCATGGTGCCTGGGGCCTGCAAGGGGAGAGGAGATGCAGTTAAGTATTTTGTAAATGAAGGAATGAATCTCAAAGCAGGGGGACTACAAGTCTCATTTTCACCCCTGTGCCCTTGGCATAGCTGTACTAATATACGACAGAAAAGACTTTAAGTCAAAAAAAGTTACAAGAGACAAAGAAGAATGTTATATATTAAGAAAAGGTTCAATACAGCAAAAGAGAGGACAATTATAAACATTTACCCACCACTAACTGCCCATTAAAATATATGATGCAAACGTGGACAGAACTGAAAGGAGAAACAGTTCCAGGATTATAGCTGAAGACTTCAATACCTACTCTTAATAATAATGCACAGAACCAGCAAATAGAAGGGAATCGAGGACCTAACAAACCAAACAGAGAGACACAGAACACTCTACCCAACCACAGCACACATGTGATTATCAAGTGCCCAAGAGACACCTTCCAGGATAGGCCATTTGTCAGGCCACAAAATGGGTGTCAACAGATTTAAAAAGTATCCTCTCTTGGGTGCCTGGGTGGCTCAGTCGTTAAGCGTCTGCCTTCGGCTCAGGTCATGATTCCAGGGTCCTGGGATCGAGTCCCACATCGGGCTCCCTGCTCCGCAGGAAGCCTGCTTCTCCCTCTCCCACTCTCCCCGCTTGTGTTCCTGCTCTCACTGTCTCTCTCTGTCAAATAAATAAATAAAATCTTAAAAAAAAAATAAAAAGTATCTTCTCTGACTGTAATAGCACAAAGTCAGAAATCATTAACAGAAGGGGGCGCCTGAGTGGCTCAGTTGGTTGGGCAACTGCCTTCGGCTCAGGTCATGATCCTGGAGTCCTGGGATCGAGTCCCGCATCGGGCTCCCTGCTCAGCAGGGAGTCTGCTTCTCCCTCTGACCCTCTTCCCTCTCGTGCTCTCTGGCTCTCATTCTCTCTCTCTCAAATAAATAAATCAAATTTTTTTCAAAAAAATCATTAACAGAAGGAAAACTGGAAAATTCACCTATTTGTGGAAATTAACACCACTCTTCAACAACCAACAGATGAAAGAAGAAATCACAGGGGAAATTAGAAAATACTTCAAGCTGAATGAAAATGAACACACACCCTACCAGAACCAGTGGGATCCAGCGAAACCAGTGCCAAGGGGAAAATTTCTAGCTGTAAATGCCTGCCTTAAAAACAAAACAAAACACATCTAAAATCAACAACCTGGGCACCTGGGTGGCTCAGTTGGTTAAGCGACTGCCTTCGGCTCAGGTCATGATCCTGGAGTCCCGGGATCGAGTCCCACATCGGGCTCCCTGCTCAGCAGGGAGTCTGCTTCTCCCTCTGACCCTCTTCCCTCTCGTGCTCTCTGTCTCTCATTCTCTCTCTCTCAAATAAATAAATAAAATCTTAAAATAAAATAAAATAAAATCAACAACCTAACTTTATACTATAAGGAGCTACAAAAAGAACAAACTGAACCCAAAGTGAGCAGGAGGAAGAACATGATAGAAAGCAGAGATAAAATAGAGCAGAAAAGCAAGAGAGAAAATGAATGAAACCAGAAGTCGGTTCTTTAAAAGATGAGCAAAGTTGACAAACCTTTAGCTCGATGGACTAAGGAATAAAAGACTCAATTTATTAAAATCAGAAGTGAAAATGGGGACATTATTATAGATTCTACAGAAATAAGAAAGGATCATGAGAATGCTGTGAACAACTGCACACCCTAAGTTGGATGATTTACATGAAACGGGATAATGCTTAAAAACATAAAACCTACCAAGACTGACTCCAAGAAACAGGAAATCTCAAGAGACCTGTAACTAGTAAGGCGACTGAATCAGTGATCAAAAGTCTCCTGACAAAAGAAGGGCCTGGAGCCGATGGCCTCACTGGTGAATCCTGCCAAATATTTAAAGAAGTCATGACAATCCTTCTCAAACTTTTCCCGAAAATCAAAGAGGAGGGGGGAATACCTCCTAACTGGTTCTATGAGGCCAGCATTGCCCTGGTACCAGGTCAAAGACAATACAAGAAAACTAAAAAGCCATCCAAGACGAACATGGATGAAAATCCCTCAACAAAATTCTGGCCAACCAAATTCAGGAGCATATTAAAGGGATCATACACGGTGACCAAGTGTGATTTATTCCTGGACTGCAAGGATGGTTCAACATACAAAAGTCACTCAGTGTAATGTATCACATTACCAGAATGAAGTAGCGGGGCGGGGGGGAGTGATCCTCTCAATAGATGCAGAAAAAGGACTTGACAAAATTCAACACCTTTACCATAAAACGACCCTCCTACCCTTGATTTCTGGAGCACAACCCTGGGCCTGGCCATGGGGCAAGCACCTTGCAGCCTCTGTCCTGCTCAATCCTCCTGGCAACCCCAAGAGGTGAGGAATGACAGTTGTGCCCATTTGATAGAGCAGATAACTGAGACCCAGAGTAAGGCCCCCAGGTTCACACCCCTGTTCAGCAACACAACTAGGACTTGGACCACACCTGCATGCCATGCTGCGGTTAACAATAACCACAGAAGCAGCCACCGAGAGGGCGGAAGTATGTATCACGTTTATGATGGGCCAGGCACTGGTCTCGGAGCAATCCTCACTACCACCCAACAAGGCATTCGCTACTGTTAACTGCATTGGACAGACAAGGAATCTGAGACCAGAAGAGGTGAAGTAACTTGTTCAAGGTCTCATGGGTAGTTAGGGGCAGGGTCCCCAGGCCCTTGGTCGCTGTCTATACTGTCTGCCACAGTGGAAACCAAGCTCCGTCTTTAACTTCCAGTCTGAATTATAAAGCTGTCCTTCCCTGCAGTAACCACAGGGGAGGGCATGGTTTCGAAATGTTCACTGCAGAGGTTGTTGGCAAGCTTTTTCTGTAAAGGGCCAGACGGTCAATATTTTAGGCTGTAAGAATCATACAGGCTCAGGAGCGACTGTACTCTGCAGTTGCAAAGTAAAAGTAGATAGATAGAGCACAGAACGGGTGGGCGTGGCTGTTCTCCAATTACACTGTATTTAAATAAGGAGCAACCAGGTCTGTCCCCCAGGCTATAATCTGTGGATTCCCTAGTTTAGACAGTAACGGGGCCACTTTTGAACCATCCAATCTCCTTTATTTGGAGGCTACAAGCTGGGTAAGGGCCAGTCTGGGCTCAGAGAACAGAAGGAAACAGTCTGATCTTTGCTTTCTGTATGTATGGATTCTAGAGGAAAGGGGTTCCTCAGTCTGTTTCAAACTAGCTTCTCCAAAAATCCCCTGCTGCCAAAGGCCCTCATCGCCTGCTGCAACTGGGAACTGAACACTGCTCTCTCAAAGCACAATCTATAGGAAGGCAAGGTCTCGCTCAAGGTCGTGGATCAGTCCATGAGCCCCGGCAAAGGTCCCAGCGGGAAGAAGCCAGGCAGGGCGGGGTGGGAAGGAGACTGAGCACCTGCTGTGTTATAGTTGGCTGCCTCCCCTATGTCACCCCCTCTTTAGGGGGCTGCAGGTCGTCCATGTTTACAAAGATCCGCACGGCAAGCTAGTTACTCAACGCAACTCCATGAAGCTACTTGAGAGCAGGGCCTACGTCCTTGTCATCCCCCCTTCTTTTTCTACTCATTTTTATTTCTCTGAAGGCTACCAGAGTATCTGCACTCAGTAACTCTTATAGGGAGGTGGGGAGAGTGTGCCTGGGCCCTGGAGTCTCAGAGCTGACTACTGAAACCCAGTTATTTTTTTTTTTTAAGATTTTATTTATTTGACAGAGAGAGACACAGCGAGAGAGGGAACACAAGCAGGGGGAGTGGGAGAGGGAGAAGAAGCAGGCTTCCCACTGAGCAGGGAGCCCAATGTGGGGCTCGATCCCAGGACCCTGGGACCATGGCCCGAGCTGAAGGCAGACGCTTAACGACTGAGCTACCCAGGCGCCCCCTTAAACCCAGATCTGATGTTTCCTAGCTGTGTGAGCTTGGGCAAGTTGCTTGGTTTCTCTGAACCTCAGTCTCATCTGTAAATAATACCCACAGAGGACAGTGATGATAGCCAATAGCCATTGACTGATGGGCCAGGGACTGTGCACAAGGTGGCATCAGGATTATTCCCTGAGGAACCATCTGTTGTGACCTTCCTCATTGTCTGGATTTCTGAGCCTGACTGACACCTGTTGCTACAGCTAATCCTTGGGACCTGTGCAGCTCTGAAATTCTTCATGAGGAATGCAAACAGGTTCATTACCACCCTTCCCTCGGAAGCTGTGGGCATCTGGCCAAGGAGGCCTTGCTGAATTCCCCAGCATGAGGCCCTGGCATGGTGAAGAGCCTGAGCTCTGGAATCTCAGCTCTACCAACTCCTCAGCTGTGTGACCCAGAGCAAGTCAATACACCTCCCTGGGCTTAGTCTTCAGGGCACCATCGAAAGGCTGGTAAGTGAAGATCATTATAGCCATAACTCTTTAAGAGCCATAATGACAAATAAATGGGATCTCTCATGAGCCACTGACCCCAGGGTCTGACACAGAATGAGGAATGGCAATGGATTAATAAAAGCCTGAGGAACGAAAGAATCCGTTAATGGAATATCCTGGGACTGTGCCATAGAACTCCCCACATAAAACGTCCATTGAGGGCCCCATAAGCATATCAGCCTCTTCAGAACAAGACAAGGTACAGAAATGGAAGTTTACAGCCTCCACAGATGACCACTCTCCCCTGTCTTTCTAGTTACATGAATAAATACTTCTTTTCAGCTTAAGCTCATTTGTAGTGAGTTTCTGAGATTCTGCAAACCAGAGTCCCTCGTGACACATACGATCTTCTGAGACCTTTAGAGACTCAGACCAGTAGCACTCTGCATGCTTTCAGGGGCCCTGACAGCTTACTAGATGCCTTTACCCCATTTTGCCATTTAGCTACTAACTTATTTTCTACTAAAGGAGCGGGAACAGTAGCGTGCTTACAAACGTGGATTTTAGCCAAAGAAACCTGGGACCAAGACCTGTCTGAGCGCAAAGGCTGTCCTCTGAACGACGTGCCTTCCAGCAGCTGGAGTGTAGGGCTCAGGCCTGCATTCAAACGCCAGCTATGAGACCCGACTGTGCCATCTTGGGCAAGTCCTTCCCTCTGTCTAGGCCCAAAGTTCTCCTCTAGGAAGTGGGAACACAGACACGTCCCACCTCTCTCAGAGGTGCCAATTCAATGAGCTCCATGTGTAAAATGCTAGTGAAAAGGCCTGACACACTTAGAAGGAGCCCCAGGTGACACGGATGAATCTAAAATGGGGGCTTAGGTTAGGGAATGGTCTGGGAGGAGAGAGTATTGCAAGGACTGGAGCTAACTGGTGATTAGGTCTATCTCTGCTTTACTAATTAAAGAAAAAAAAAATAAAAGGAAAAGAAAACCGAAGTGGAATTGTAAACATTTTTCAGACAAGCCACGTCTCCTTAAATGGATCAAAAAACATCCTGTCAGGGGCGTTCCCTGTTGTGAATCCATGGAAAATAGCTGTGGTTCAGTACAGCAGGTGTTCACAGGGCATTCATTATTTCCAGCACTGTGCTTCACGGAGGGACCAAAAGGGAAGAGGCAGGGTTCCTGCCCCCTGGACATTTACATTTGAAGGAGCGAGAAACACACGTCCACACGTCAAGTCAGCACAAGGCCCTGGCTTCCATTATGGAGGGAAGCGCATGTGGTGACAGGAATCAAGAGAGGGACGCACATTCCCATCTGATGCCTGTGGTAATGGGGTGTCGGGAGCCAAAGGAGACTCAGTGAATCCAGAGACGTAGCCAAGCTCTGCGCTCAGGAGGGGGGGTTAAAAACTGCAAGACTTTGTGGTTATGGCCCGCCCCCCTCCAGTCACATGATCTGGGTCTGAGAACCAAGCACCATCACTCACTAAGTATGGAGCCCCAGCCAAGTTCATTAGCCTCTCGGAGCCTGTTTCTTAATCTAAAATGCGCCTAAACACAGCAATTACTCTCATAGGGAGAGTAATAAGAATTAATAGCAGACAGAAAGTGCTCAATAAATGCTGACCATCATGACTAGCGATATCCGTTCCTGAGACTTCACTCCCTGACATAATACCTCTATCACATAGCACATCCCTTCTCTGCATGCACCACTCTTCTGTAATACTTTGGGGTGGAAAACACGACAGAAGGGATTCCAGATCTGGGTAAGAAGGCATCAACGCCATCCAATGTGTGGCGAAGGCATGAGGCAGCTACTAAGCGGCTCTGGACAGGAAGTAAGTGGGGGGCTGGGGAAGAAAATCAGAATTTGATGCACCATCAAAACCGCAGTTAGTTTACCGCTGTTCCCCTCTAGGACCCTCCGGCCTGGAGTCAAGACAGCCTCACACCCAGAGATGGGCGGGATGGACACAAGGGCAGGGCTCCAGGTGAGCCCTCTGGCTCTGGCCAAAGAGCAGCAAGCGGCATGAACGGTGGGTACAGCGGTTGGGAGGGCGAGCGGGTCTCTCTCTCTCCCCTCTCTGGTCTCTCATGCCTCAGTCTGCAGCCATCCTCAGCACCCAGGAGTCCAAGAGAGGCTGTGGTACGGGGAAAAACTGCTCCCCGAAGATGTCCATGTGCTAATCCCTGTGACTCCTAGGGGATTAGCACATGGACAAGAAGGACTTTGCAGATGGGATCCATTTCGATATTTGGGATGAGGAGATGATCCCAGATTTTCTGGAGAGGCCCATGGTGGTCACAAGCGTCCTTGTAAGAGGGAGGCAGGAGGGCAGAGTCACAGAGCAGTCGACAGAAGTGGTGCAAGGAAGGGCCCCAGTGTGGTGGCTCCAAAAGCTGGAAGGGGCGAGGAAACAGATTCTGCCCAGCAGCCCCGGGGAGGAGCCAGCCCTGCACACACCTTGACTTGAGTGTCCGGAGGCTGATCTTGGACTTCTGGCCTCCAGAACTGCAAGAAGGCAGATCTGTGGGTTTGCGGTGGTTAGTTCCAGCGGACACGGGAAGCTCACACGGGGGGAGTCTTCCTCTCGCCTAAGAAGAGCTGTGTGGTCCCAAGACCGTGGGGTAAACGCTCAGTGCTTTCCTCTCTGGGTCCCCTCCCCTCGGCTCTGGACACAGCAGCAGCCGTGGGGAGTCTGTTAACCTTGACCGCAAAGTTAACTGAAAATGAATCACAGACCTAAATGTAAAATATAAAACTTTGATAAGGAAACCTAAGAGAAGAATCTGCGTGACCCTGGTTTAGGCAAAGAGTTCTTAGGACACCAAATGCAATAATGGAAGAATCCGAGAAGCTGGATTTCATCAAAATTAAAAAGATTTGTTACACACAAGACACTGTTGAGAAATATGAAAAGACAAGCTACAGACTGGAAGGCATTATGTACAAACTACCTATCTGACAAAGGGTTTACACACAGAATATATTAAGAACCATCAAAACTTAACAGGAAAAAAAAAACCCAAAACACCTAATTTTTAAAAATGGGCCCAAGACTTGAGGAGACCTTCCCCAGAGAAAAGATACTGAAGCAAGATCACTAGCCTGTAGGGAAATGCCCGCTGAGACCACGGTAAGACCTACATGCCCTTTAGAACGGCCAAGGTGAACACTACGACAGGAGCACCTGAAACTCTCAGCCGCGCGGGAGCCTAGGCTGCCAGTTTCTTACACTGACGGAGCCAGCTGACCCCCTCTTCGGTATTCACCCCAAAGAAATGAGAGCTGTAGCCCACATAAAAAGCACACGCACGCTTACATTAGCTCGAAACTGTCAGCAGCTGGGACTAACGCGCGTCTCGTGAGGGGATCCCCTGCGGCACGCCCGCCCACGTAATGGAATGAATGCCCCTCACGCTACGCCCAGCTTGCACGCATCTCAAAGGAACGGTGAGGAGTGAAAGAAGCCAGTCTCCAGAGGTTACTGTGTGAGTCCACGTGGAGGACATTCTCGAAAAGACACAGCTGTAGTGATGGAGAAGAGAGAGGCGGTCGCCGGGGCTTAGGGTGAGGGAGAGCGTGTGACCGTGAAGGGACAGCACGAGGGAGAGTTTTGGGGTGATGCAACTGTCTGTATCCTCAATATGACGGTGCTGGAAGCTCAAACCTACACATGCATGAAAATTCACAGACCTTGACTCCAAACAAAAAAGAGCTACTTTTACTGTATGCTAATTTTAAAAAGAGGGTTTATGGGGTTTTTTTGTTTTCTGTTTTTTGTTTTTTTTTGCAAAGTCAAAGCAAGCAGGACTCTAGTCAGAACATTAAAGGTCCTAACGTGGCCTGGAGTACAGTGGAGTGAGCCCCCCTGCTGGTTCATGGATGGCCGGGGAGGTCATCCCTGGCCTCCCTCTGCCCTTCGCCCTGTAATCTCACAGGTGCGCCCTTGACCCCCACCCCACTGCCCTGCTCACGCACTTCCACCTCCCACCTAGAACAAATTACTTGTCTGTGCTAGTTGCAAAAATGGCCCCAATTATCCACTGCTCTCTGCCTTGTCCTTAGCCCTGCGACTCTGCGGGGCCTTCCTGCTCTGACCCTGGACGCCAAGGCCGACGGGAGGTTAGGAGGTTAGCAGACAGGACGCAGTCAGGGCTTGGAAAGTGCTACGGGGGCTGGGCTTTCCCTGTTCTTGCTCTGCCGCACACAGCCGGGCAACCTCCCTGGCCCCCGCTGCCCTACTATTCTCAGGCAAGGCCATCCTGGACCAGCCGCCAGCCAGCGGATCCCCAGACGCAGAAACTGGCCTCCTAGTCCATGGCCCAGGCCGCCGTGATTACTGAGTGCCGCCAGGGGACCGTGGGGTCTTGCCGCCCAGTGCTGACGTGGCAGTCCACACCGGACACCTCACCCCACAGTCTCCATTCCAATTACCCCCACAGATCTCAGCTAACCAGTGCGGGCGGGAGAGCGGTGCGCTGGCCCACTGAGAAGACAGTGACGGCGGATGGACCACACTTTGTGCGACAGGACAACTGGGGAGGGGGGCAGAGAGCTGCCAAGCTCCTGTGGGCTGCAGTCTCACCTCCTCGGTATCAGAGAACGTTTATTACTTGTTATTTCTCTACTCACCCTAAAATAGGATGGAGGTTACTGTGCCCAAAATAACCTAATCTGCTTCCCTTGCTCCACACTGAATTTTCAGATGCTCCGATGTTTAAAAATAAAAGACAGGAAGTAGGACAGGCAACTGTAATACTATTTAAGCCGCCAGCTGAAATCATTCTGGGACTGGAGTGAGAGTCTGAACAAAGGACTAAGTGAAATGCGACCACAGCTAAAATAAGTCCCCTTGGAGAAGCTCCTACTGGGTGACACTGCATGGCATCCTCTTGCCAAACCCGTGAGGCCCATGCTACTGGCCCCATTTTACAGATGGGGAAACTGAGGCACAGAGCGGTCAAGGGCACAAGCTAGGTGGTACAGGTCTTGTGACCTGGGACCTGAGGTCTTGCTCTTTCAGGGAGGTACCAAACGGTGGTTGTTCGTCCTGTGAGCGTGGACTTATCCATTATAAGGAAATCTGACCGTCCCTCAAACACAACAGTCTACTGCAGTGAAAAGGTCTGCGGTTCTGGGGGAATATGGCACCCGGCAGCCTGGTCACAGGGATGCCAACTTCACGCTGACAGGAACACAGAGCCTCAGCCTCCCAGATCAACTTGACTGATATCTGGAAAGAAAGGGAGTGACTGTGGCGGCAAGACTCATGAAGACTCCTGTGCCCCCCGCCCCGATCCTCAGTGAATGTGCTTGCTGGGTGTTCCTCTGAAAGCCCCGGAGCTCCAAGGTCCGCGCACATGAGCTGTGTAGACTCCGCCAACAGCTGCTGCAGCGAAGAGTTTTCCAGTAGCCACAGCCGAGGGCTTACCATGTACCCAGCGTTCAGTGCTTCAGCCCTGGTCTCGCTCTCTCTCTGAATCAGCCCTCTGAAGGAGGACCCACTGTCAGTCCCATTTTACAGATGGGGAACTCAAGGCACAGAGTCCTTAAGACGTCTAATGCAAGGTCACCGAACTGGTAAGTGGCCAGGCCTCTAGGCCTGTGGGACTGCAGCCCTTTCTCTTAACGACGATGCCACTCTGCGCCTACCTTTAATGTGAAAGTCCTAAAACAAGCCGCATCCCAAACTCCAACAGAATGCCTTGTTTCCTGTTGCATTAGTAACTTCTCAACCTGCCTTCCCAGAACGAGCTAGTGAGAAAAACATCCATGATGCTACCACAGCAAGGTCTCTTGTGTGAAAAAGAGCAACTGAAACAAGGAATTCTGTTTTTCCTCCGTCCATGACCTGCCTTCTCTTCTGAGTGAGGCTTGCTGAGCCAGCTGACTGTGTGCTCAGAGGACAGTGTTCCCGGGGCCGAAGCAGGACGTAGGTTCTCCTTTCCAGTCCAGATGAACACCCCGGGTACATGAGATTCATGAAGGACAGGAAGGGGCCGCGGCCCACGAGCAGCCCAGGGAGGAAGGAGATGGCTGGGAAGTGGGTGGGGGGCAGTTAGCTAAGACCGCTTTTCTCACCTGGGTTGGAACCCTCCTTAGTGCTTTTCATCCCTCTGGGCCCCATCTCCAGGCCTTTCTGCAACATTCACGTGGGGAGTTAACCCCAAAGAGGGGGAGATGGGTAGGACCTGGGGCAGCACCCCCCAGGGGCCCCGTCACAGATGCGTGCCATGTGACCACGGTGGGAGCCGGTTTAAAGCCAGGGCCTGGAGCCCACACCACACACCCTCCGGAGGGGAGGTGGGGGTGACAGAGCCCAGGCTACCTTTCCTGGGGACACTAGGACCCGTAGCGGGGAACTTGGAAATCACAGGTCATGAAGAGATTGATGACCATGTTATATGCTTCATTGTGACCTAATGGTGACCAGGAGTAGAGACCGCAGAGCCACGTGAACCCAGCCCATGTCCCAGCTGCGAGACCACGGCCGGGTCCCGTCACGGGCGGGGGCTCGTCTCCCTGTCTGACAGGAGGGCACAGGAACGCCAACCGCACAGGGGACATGAGAGCACTTAATCTCAGAAGAGCTCCTGGCCTCACGCCTCCTTTCTTCTTGGCCGGGAGCCACAGAGCTTTGCCGCGGGTTTTCTAAGACTCAACAACACAACAGCTTCTCGAGCGGGATCAGGGCCCGCGGTCTTGGCGCTCCTCACACCGGGGGTCAGGACACTCTCTGTTGTGAGGGGCTGTCCTGCGCACTCTAGCAGTTTTAGCAGCACCCCTGACCTGTACCCGACGAGATTCTAGTAGCATGCCCCCCGCCTTGTGACAGCCCAAAATGTCTCCCTTCATTGCCACCTGTCCCTGGGGTTGGGAGGCACAGAGGCCCCAGCTGAGAACCCTGGGGCTCGGGGCACAAGAAAACCCAGCAGGGCTCAGGAGGGCAGGGCATCGAGCAGCGGAAACCTAGCCAACCTAGAGACACCAACAGAAACAAGAGAGGGGCCAACCCCGGCTACTCTGCGTGAAACCCCTTGAGGCAAGTTTTACTTGTGACCAAGAGCTGTTTCTTGAACTTAGCAGGTGAAAATACCAGATTTCCTTTTCAACCCTCATAACCTATGACCAATTCCCAGCAAAAGACCCAAATGCCCTCCCGGGACCCTCCGTTCTTCGTGAGCTTCTAGAAAGAAAACCCCATCATGACTGGCTGTGTTCCTTTTCTACAGGTCAACAGGCCCTGCCCGAGAGGCTCGCAGCGACGACGAGAAGCAGAAAGAACTGCCGAAGACAAGAGGGGGACGGCTCAGGCAGGCGGTCTGCCCGCCAGAGTCGGACACACGACCAGTCGCGGAGCCCTCCCTGGGGGTCCAGAACCCGCCACACGGGGAGGGGGCGGGGCTGACGGGCTGCACTTGGATGCGAGCAGGCTCCTCCCGCCTGTGCACTGTTCCGATGGCCTGTCGCCGAGGGCACCCCTGTCAGAATGGCGGGGGCTGCCGTGTCCTGAGGGCTAGCTGTCAGAGCGACCCTGGTCAGTATGTGGTCATCATCGTCCCCTGGGATCAAAGGAGTGACCACCACCTTCCACCCTGCGTCTCTTCCTGTGCTCAGCAGCTTCGTCTAACGCAGATCCTGTTTGCCCTGGAAGCCTTTTGAGAAACAACGGGCTGTATGCAGCCCCCACCCAAATTAGTTGACAGCTAATTTCAAAATCAGATTTTTTATACTGAGAGAAGGGATTCTGCCCTCTGGAGAATTCGAAGATCTGGCCACCTGCAGATCCACATACTAATAACCGCCCAGGGAGAGCAGCGGCTGACCCTCTCAGACGGGACCCACACCCCTCCCTGAGGTCACACCTCAAGGGCGTTCTCCCTTAAGTGACCTGCCTGGACCTACAGGCATCTGAATTTGCCATCATCCCTCAGTCGGTAGGGGTAAACTTGGGGACGTTCGTTCTCCTGCTCTCGGGTTGGGGGGAAGGTGCCATCAAGAAGCAAGATGCTGAGAGATCACAGAAACAAGTCGGGAGGGAGCTGCCCACCCATTAAGGGTGTCCGTCCCAGAGGCACACTGCCTCTGCCCCCAAACAACACACCTGGGTCATAATGACGGGGCAGGTGTGGAGGTGAAAACAGTGACAAAGGCTGTGGCGGGAAAGACTTTCTCCTCCATACAAGCCTGCTCGGGGTCCCCTGTGAACTTGGGGTGGGGGGGCACGTTAGTGCTTTACCCCCACTGTGCTGGTGCTTTGTTGGGACGCAGCAGAAAAGGGGCCAAAGATTCCGCGAGCCCCAGTGGCCTCTATGTAGGTTATTCCAGCAGCAAAGGGCATGGCTCCTGAAGAGGGGTGCCCGTCACTGAATTTCCAGGCGGAAGCTGTGAACTACATGTGAAGTGCTCTGCATCAGAAGCAACTCCCCGCTTGTGCGGAACCACCGCAAAGGGCCCTCCTCAGCCCCAGACCGCCGCCAGTCCCAGAGCCTGGCCCCTGCCCAGAGAGGCCTGTCAGAGGTGCCGCATCTCCCCGCAGAGCTGGGGAGCTGGACCCCGGCCCCACCTGGAGGCGCGACAGGCGGGCTGGGCGGGGGCAGGTGCCGCTTCCCCTTTGCTGCCCTGGATGGCGCGTTCGCCCCACTCTCCCTGGCGAGGGTGACGGGGATGCCACCCCAGCTGTGCCGAATCACCTGCTCTGTGGGTCCGCGGCCAACTTGGCAGCAAACAAAGAGGACAGCTTGCTATTCTTCCTGCTCCGGGACTTGGGGCTCATTTTGCAACTCCTGTGTGCGCAGGGAGGCTTCTCTGGGCAACATGACCCTGACCCAGCTTTGTGCCCCCCCCTCCTGCTGCTTCGCCGGCCCCACAGGGCCTGCCCCGTCCCCCACGTCCATCCCTCGCTGTCACCGCCTCTCCTCTCCCGCTTCGCTGGGCACCCTTCCCCACGTCTGCGGTGACCAGTGCCAAGTTTGTGTCAGGAGACTGTCTCCCAAGGAGGGTTCCCCAATTCCTGCAGGAGAGGACTCTCTAGGGTTTGAGAGCCTTTCCTGGGCATTCTTGGCAATTTCCCAAATCACAACTTGTTCCTCAAACATTCCTGACGTTCTCTGTGCTGTTTATTACTTTGGAAATCTAAAAAGATTGCTTCCCTAAATAAGACACGGGAAGTTTGTTGGTTTTTATAAAGAACTGCAGCCTCATGTGAACACCCCAACACTGGACCACACCAGTGCGCACTACTGGATACCGTTCCTGTAAGAACACAGCGTGCCAATGCCCCCACCAAGGTCGGCAGCACCACACAGGACTGGGGGTCGAAATCTCTCACTGTGCTTCCAAAACTTATTTCTGAGAAGACCATTCACATCAAGTATACTGTGCACATAGGGTTATTAGTATTTATTTTATTTGCAAGAATGACTCATTGTTTGCAGCAGACGGAGCCATGAACACACACTTAAAGTGTGGCAGCAGCTAAAACCAAGCCTGACTAATTCGATCGTGACCATTTCTCTCCTAGCAGTTCCTGCCTTGGTTCCTGGAAATGTCGACCTTCACCACCTCTGTGTGTCAGCCCTTCCTGGTTTTCTGTCGCCTCCTCGCTGTGGATCCCTTCACACGCGATGTTGATTATGGCACTTGAAATTTCCAGAAGAGAACTGCAATGCTTTCTCCTGATTTCTTGACGGATTTCTCTTGAGATGTGAATATGCAGGTTTCCTGAGAGATGCCAGGAAGGAGTTTCCAGTTGATGCGAGGCTCAGCAAGTGCAATCCTTGGAGACACGCATCCCAGCCTTTTACCTGGCTCCCAACTCACCTTCAGGACCCCATAGAGACTAGCTTCTAAATCCAGCGCCTGGTTTTCCCCTCATCTGCTCCCACATGGGCTTCTCTTCTGTCCCCTTGGCCACATCATTTGCCCAGACAGTCATCCTCAAACACTGGTCACCATCCGGTCCAGGACCCACTGTTTCTCTGGGTTACCATGAAAGCACCCTGCCATCCCTCACTGCTCCACTCCCCGCCACCCCAGCTGCCGGCATGGTCTTCCGAAAGCACAGACCTGAGCCCAAAGGCCTGCACGGGCACCCCTTCCAGAAACCCGGACAGAAACTCCCTCAAGACCTTCCACCCCAGGTCCCAGCCTTGCTTTCTGGGGCATCCTGACTGCAGGAGCCAACCCCTGTTCTCTGGGTACAGCGAAAAGAACATCTTCCCCTTCTGCGCCTATCAAAATTCTGCATATCAAAGTGGCACAAGAGGGTGGGGTTTAGTGACATCTGTCAAAATTTTTAAATGCACCTGCCCTCTGAGCCAGAATGGCTTCTAAAAATCAATCCTACAGACCTCTGTGCTGAAATGTATACCTACTGCAACATTCCCGGCAACACTGTTGGAGGGAGAAAAGTCTGGAAACCTCTGAAATGTTCCAAGAGAGCAAGGGCGGAATAAATTATCAAACAGGCGCTGCAGTGGATACTATGTGGCTTTCGCCAGGAATGAGCCAGCTTTAGTCAATGAAAAAGGCAAACTACAGAACTCTGCGTAGAATCTGGCTCCGACTTACATAAGTATTAGCAATTTCTACAAGATTACAAAAGCAGCTTGACGCTGATCACGGGACGGGGGGTGGTCTCCACAATACTCAGTCGAGTGACGTTTACTTCTTGATCTCCTATCTTTCTGTAGCTTTTCATTTTTTTTTAATACCTTAAGTTTATCACTTCCTCCAAAACGTCTGCTCCCCAGACTCTCCTTCCCCCGTGCTTCCTTTCTGCTGGTAAAAATAGTTCCACAAGTACATGCTTACTATGTGCCAGGCGCTGTTCGAAGGGCCTGACACAGACGCGCTCATGGCGCCCTTAGGCCCCCCCCCAAGAGGTGGAGCTACGAATACCTCCATTGTACAGATGAAGACACTGAGGCCTGGGAGAGCTTGTGACTTCCTCAAGACCACAGAGACCAAGCAGAGCCAGGATACAAACCGGGCAGTGTGAATATGATGAGGCACGCTGCAAGCTCCTATTGAATGAATGAATGAAAGACACGTGGCCTGGTAATATCATGCCCCATGCATGCCCCCGAGACCAGGTCCATGTCTTAGTCATCTGTATAATACCCCTGCCAACCTCTCTGCTAGCCCAGGGGCCTATACAGAGGAGGCACTCAATAAACGTGTGTTGACTTGAATACAGAGATGGTCTACACGGAGTAGACTTGGGGCATCTCTCCATCTGCCTGGCCTGGCGGGATGCTGGGTGTGTCATCCCGGACTCTCATACCTGACAGCCCGTCCTCAAACACACTGGGGTCCATTCACTCCTCGCCTGCCCTTCTCATCACCTTGGCCAAGACACCAACTCTTCCCGCCCAGACCCTAACGAAAGCCTTGCCACCTACCCCTCTCCAATTTTATTCTCTCTCGCACATCTAGAGTGAAGTTTTAAAAATGCAAACCAGGTCATTATCGCACCCCTGCTCTAAACCCTTCAGTGGCTTCCCAACTCACTGAGAATAAAGCTCAAAGTCATTGTTAGGGCCTCCAAGGCCCCATACGGTCTGGCTCTATTGAGCTCTCCAGCCTCATTCCCTTGTTCTCTCTGTTCCGGCCACTCTGGCCTCAATCTGCCCCAGGGCCTTTGTACTTCCCCCTAACTGCACACCCTTCCCCCAGAAATTTGTAAGATCTTCCCTCAGAGAGGCCCCTGAGGTCCTGATCATCTGACGGAAAACGTCACTGTATAAATCTAGGCTCTGGCTCTGCATTAACTGTCTTCAAAGACCTTATTACTTGACAGCCTATATGTTTGTTTTTTAACTCCCCTACTCCATAAAAGCAGAGGTGTTTTTTTTTTTTTTAATCTTTTTTTCTGTTTTGCTCTCTACTAATAACTCCAGTGCTTGCTGAGTACTATGTAGGTGCTCTGTTTCAGTGACCATATGAAAATGTTTGCTGAATGCAGGCTCCTTCGACAGGGACATTCCATGTGCCCGCCCAGCAGAGCGCTGTTCTGGAGGTGTTCCAGCGTCCCCCATTTTCTCTGGAACTCGTTAAAGCTGCACCACCCTCTTCCTCCTCCCCTTCCCGCTTCTTCTGTGAACCTGACCTCGCCCCACTGCCCACCCAGCAGAAAGAGATGGCAGAGGGAGAACCCGATCACTGGGTGGTGGGATGCCTGGGGGACACGGAGGTTACCTGAGTATCAGAGAAGAGGAGCTGGTGCCCCTGTCACTTTCAAATGGAGGGACTCATTCCCATCCCCTGGGGCCAGAGCCCTGAGGCTGTGGAGGGCCAGCACCCTGGGGTGACCACTTCCTCCACATCCCTTGAAAGGAGCCCTGGAAGGAGCCTAGCTGGGCTGCAGGGGATCAGATGGCACTGCACCATCACCTCTCCAGGAGAGCAACAGGGCAGCAGGTCCCCCAGGGCAGAGGCCCATGGCAATGAGCTCCCAAGCGACGGGGTGCTTTCCTGGGGGAGAGGCCTGACCCCTACAGAAGGGCACTGCCACCTGGACCCAGGCTGACCTCTCCTCCTCCCTGAAGATCCAGAGCTCAGCTGCCGCACCTGGTTTCCCCAGGCCCTGAGTCACTGTCTGGAGCAGGAGAGCCCCAGTAGAGGAAGGAGGGATGGAGAGGCTGGCCTTAGGAATAATTCAGATGAACTGTGGGCAAATCACTTACATGTTCTGGGCCTCCAGTTTTTTACTTGTAGGGATAGATGGACATACGGCTGCATGAAGAGACAAAGAGAGAAATGTCCATGGGGATTTTATGAGGATTCTCTCCTCCTCTTTCTTGTGAGTCTCATGATTAGCAGCCATCACAGAACAGACACTGTGCGGGTTCTCTCACGTGCCCTCACTGAATAGCCCAACAGGTCAGCGACCCTGGTACGACTCTTTCTGTTTTATACTCTTTAGGACACAAGACACAGAGGTCAAATCCTTGCCCGAGGTCGACATCCTCCTTCGTGGCAGAGCTGGGGACTATCACGGACTCCAAACTCACCGCCCTTTCTTTTGGCTACTGGGGATCTCAAACTCCTCTGCCTTTCAGGGCCCGGGTAGCTGATGTAAATCAGCGAAGCCAGCCAAGGGGAGATGCAAGACCAGGTATTTGGGAAGGTGCCAAATTGGGGTATGCTCAACTTGCAAAGCCAAAGCTCTCAACCAGAGACCCCGGGTCTCCCTGGTGGCGCAGGGCTGGGGCATTTCCTCCCTGAGCTAAACCCCTGCTCAATGGGAGAACATGGTAGCTCGAAGCTCAGCAAGAAATACATCCAACAGCTTTAGGAACAGCAGATTGGGGGGGGATGGTGGAGGGCAAACATTGACCACATTTTCTGCTGAAAATTCAGTTGGGAATTTATGCTGTGACCTACGTGACCCCAGCCTCTGCCCCCAGCAACTTTTCCTGTCCCCTCAGGAACAGCAGAACATGATGCATTTCCCAAGGACGAATTACTCTGCAGAAAACATTTTAATAATGTGCTAAATGACAGCACAACATCATTTAAGCCTTCACCGATTTGTGGTCCAGTTCTGTGGATTGAATTCTTGGATTCCAAGCCTCCCTCATTAACAGGCTTTCAAAAGAGCACCTGACATCCCCCCCCCCCCCCAGTGTCTGGGGTAACATCTGCCACGCACCACGTCTTGGCGCCCACCTTTCCCTGGAATGCCAGGAGGATGCAAACAACACGGGGCTCCGAAGGAGGCGGCTACTGGGGGCCACTCTTCATCTGCCCACCATTTTGGGGGCAGATTCTGGTCCCCACCTGATACACAGAGTTCAAAATGGAAAAGAAATGGCCTGCTTTCTACCGTCCTGCTTTCTAATTCAGACTGCTGCTGGCATTGGCAAGGAAGACAACGGGAGGCAGAGAGATTTGGAGAGGGAATTCAGCTGATTTTTCGACTCTCAGATTTGGGCAGATGGCAGATACTTGGAAGCCATGATGCCCCTTGCAGAACACAGTGAAATCCAGACACATTAAAGAGAAAAAACGACACAGAAACGTGCGTGCAAAAGCAGGTCCTGTTGGATACTGGACTCCAGGCTGCACAAGCCTGAAGGTTTTAAGGAAGACTGATGAAGGAAAATGAGCAAATTCTACCCACTTGCTTCGATTCCCCTGCTCACCTTCCCTCTCCCGCCCAAGATGGAACAGGACCACCTTTAGAAGTTCAGTAGCGGACCACCTCGTAGAACACGCGTGGGAGCAGAGTGTGAGGGGAACACATTGTGAGTAACAGAGAGTCCGGTCCCCCATCCCCCTAGATGGAGCAGTGGGTAAGAGGCAGGACGGCAAACTCAAGCCTCTAGCAGGGGCCAGGCAGGTAACGCAAGTGAGTGTACGAGAAAAACAGCCAGGGAAGGGCTGCTCAGAGTCCAGAAGACTACGGGAGCAGTGGTTCTCAGTGAGGGCAGGCCAGCACTGTTCCACTACAGCCAAGGGAGGCTGAGGGAGAGGGGCTGGGGTGGGGATTCATCCGCCCCTGCTGCCCTAATACACAGTGATTTCTCACTGTTCTGGAGACAAAAAGTCTAAGACCAAAGGGCAGGCAGATTGGGTTCCAGGTGAAGGTTCTCTTCCTGGCTTGTAGATGGCTGCCTTTCACTGTGTCCGCACATGGGGGGAGGGGGGAGAGAGAGAACTCTAGTGCCTCTTTTCTCTTCTTATAAGGGCACTAACCCCATCGTGTCACCCTTATAACTTCCTCTAAACCTAAGGACCTCCCTAAAGCCCTACTTTCAAACATGATCACACTGGGGTTAGGGTTTCAACATAGGAATTCTGGGAGGACACAAGTGTTCAGCCCATAATAGGACATGACCAATTTTGATACCTCATTTTCTTTTTTTGACACCATCTAATATTTTGATGTTGACATCACTTCAATTAAGACAAATAACACAAGCCCACTGGACTGGTCAAATGAAACAGGTCAGAGGGGCCAGCTCAATCCACAGGCTGTAGGTTTGTCCCGAAACATGGGATATGGCGCCAAATAGCCTGGGCTCCCCACGTGCTGGCTGGGTAACCCTGGGGTCAGCAGGTAACCTCTCTGGGCCTCACTCTCCTCAGCACTTTTGAGGGGAAGCTTATCAAATTGCCCTGTTATTGGCAAGTTTGTAAGGTTCCACCTCATAGGTTCTCAGGAAGACTGGATGAGATCAAGCAGGGGAAACACTCAGCCACGTACTCATACCTATAGTAAGTGCTCAATAATGAAAGGAGGCAGGCAGTGCCATCCTTAAGTAAGTTCATTTCTGTTCAGTAGCTAAAAGGGCTTTTTAGAATCCTAAATCGGCATTTGAAAGAGCTGAGGAAATCTGCCAAGATTTATAAGAATAATTATGCTTTGTGGGGTTTATTTCCTTAGACAAGAGAGTTTTTTTTAACTAGGAATTTCTCAGGGCGAGCTCTCGAGCACAAGGCCAGGCACACTGTTTTCTGCAGGCACACACAAAGAGGAAATTACCATATGGAGATTCACCAGCATGGACGCATTTGGCCAATGTTCATCTTCCATTGCCCCAAAATGAACTGATCCACAAGCTCTGACCTGGAATCCCAACTCACTCAAAAAAGACAGAGGACAGGGCAGCGTAATGTGGACTGCAACGAAAGCCAAAGGGGAAAAGTGGCTTAATCCCAACCGGAGTCTAGATTAGTGTTTACTCAGAAGTCTGGTGTCAATACTGTGTCATCTGCCACAGTCTCTTACTGAAATTCTTTGTATTTTTTAAAGCCCGTGACATCAAACCCTATGTTCTCTGTGCTAATTAGGCACAAAAGGTTTCTCTCACAGCTCTGATGAATGGCAACCGGCACGGCCCCGCTTACCCCACACACTGAGATGCTCAGTGAATGTACAGTTTCCACCATCCCTCAGGCTGATGTTTGGTAAACACTCAGCCAGAGACGCCAGGGCTGCCCATACCTGGCAGGAAGGACACCAGCTTGCTCTGAACAGTCTTTCCTCCCTCTCAGATTCGGGCAGGCAGCCTTGCTTTGCGTCAGGGTCTTAGGACCGACTCTCAAACTCGGTTTTCATCAGAAAATTTAGCCCAAACGCACAGGACTCGGTGACAGGTTAATTTCCAACACGCACCCCAGCCAGGGGGCTGCCTTTAGAAAATGGGAATTCCCCTTGTGAGCTATTACAGCGCTTTCAAAACAGCGAAACCAAGGCCCCAGCATCACAAATAAATGAGAGAAAAATGTAGTTTCCCATCTGGTGCATCCAGGAAAAAAGGTGCCTTTTACCCGAGGCAGAATACAGGCTTTGTCTTCTCACAAAAGCCCTGAAACAATGAGAAAAACATAAGCAAGCTGCAAGCAGTAAGAGGGGCAGTCAGGCCAATGTCTGTCTGGTTGGAAGTTCAACCTGGAAATGCCGGGAAGTGTGACCCAAAGGTGCCCCTACGGACACAAGCAAAGTAAGCTTCTGGTCTGAAGTTAGAGCATCACTGGTAATGAGGACAGGCCCCCAAGCCCTTACGTGCTGTTTTCGAGAGCTAGACTACAAAGCAACTCTTATTTACCCTGAGCCATCACAAAGACCCAGACCAGTGCTTCTCAACTAACGAATCCCAATCCCCTTTTTGGGATCCACAGGTTTGCCATATGGGGTTTTCCATCTCGTGTCCATATGATGCTAATATTCTAGAAATGATATGATTATATTCTACAGCATCTGAAGGCTCAATAAAAAACCAAGTCTGCTCCATCACCTCAGTCCCAATTCCAGGGTATAAATGGGTCAGGCTAGTAACAGACTTAACAGCACAGAGTGGACTCATCAGTGATCAAGTAGTGACACCAAGTGACGACCACCTGCCCCAAGGTGCCGCACAGACGTTCCCCAGCAATGGGATCGAAGAGGGGGCATGGAATCAGCACGGAAACACAGGGGCACCACACGGGGCAAGCAAAAAGAATGTGCTGCGTGCCATTGTGAGCAAAGCTTTAGTGTCAGAAAAATAGCAACATCCACTGTGTTAACAATTCTGAATGGTAATGATTTTGTAAGTGTTGACACGTCAACCAATGGCTTTCGTTTTCACTTTTATGAGATATAAGAACAAGAAATTTATACCTAATTTTAAGTTAGGTCACAAATTATTTTCATATTAATATAACAAGTCAGTAGCAGTGGGAGTCTGAGAATGTTTCCTTGTGTCCATTAGCCACTGAGGCAAGAGTGACAGACCGATTTGGTTCTGGAATATTCTGTGAGCTGCAGAGAAAATTAATCTCTCCTTTGATCAGAAGGTATGAAGTACAAAACCGCAAAGGCCTGCATTTAGCTGCAAACCTCAGCTCAACCATGCTCATCTGCAGACTCGTGGTCTCGAAGCCCTTTCCGCGGCCCGCAGCATCCCGGCTCACGGCTCCGGGAACACCTGGGCCCCAACGTGGCGAGGACACACACCCACTTCGCTGGCCTACCTCAGGGGAGGGGAAGGACGAAGTGCTGGGTGGAGGGCCCACGGGAACCGTACTTACACAAAGAAGGGCATCAACTGCACGAGGGTCTCCTTCTTGGGGCTGGCAGCAAACTCGGGGGCCACCTGGATGACCTTGTTCATGACGTTGCGCAGGTAATTCTGGAGCTGCTTCCTCCGCTCCTCCACAAACTTGGCATCCTGAGAAAACATACACACACAGGGAAGCTCAGGCATGCTCTCTTTGCCCATCCAAAAACCGCCCATAGAAGACACAGCAATCCATCATACCAGACAGACAGCTAGTGGACTGAGTAACTGCCACGTGCAAATGGTGTCTAGGCTTTATATGGGCCATCCCACTGAAGAACAGGGAAGACGCTCATGGTATTCTTACTAAGAGAGGCACAGCGGGTCCCCACAACCACCCACGGTGTGTTCCCACGAATGAATGAAGTCTTACAACTGCGGCCATTATGTATGGAGCACCTACAGCGAGCCAAGTATGCTGATGGGGACTGAACCATGAGCCCAAGGCTCACTGCTGTGTCGCTGGTGGAGGTCACAGGCCTGTGTGGGACACACCAACAGATCCAGGGACCACACAGGCCAAAGTAATTATTCATCCCACTAAATGCTGTCTTCCAGAGACCACGCTTAATTTGCCAACATGGGAATTTTCCAAAATATGAATCAGTCACCGCTATTTAAGAAAGGTTTTATTGATAAACAAATTGTACCTCCTCTTCAAACACGAGGCTCCGTGGCAGCAGAGGGCCCCCCAGGCTGTGGCTGGGCAGCAGGGCTCCTGCGGCAGGCACGGGCCCCCAGGTCCATGCAGTCTCTCCAGCCCTCTGCGCTCCAGGGCTCCGTGCTCCTGACCCTCCTCACTCACACCCCCCACTCCACCCCCGTGTCTGCCTGGCCCTTGGCGGCACTGCCGGCCTCCCACATGTGTGTGCCTGCAGGGCACTAGAACTCGGACCTGTGTGATGGTCTGCCGTCCCCGGCTCGACATCCTTAATAATTTTGAAATAAGGGGCCCCACCGATTCTGCCCTGGGGGTCCTGGCTTACCACAAAGGCACCCTGGATAGCATGGGGGCGGGGCAGGAAACTCTGAGAGCCACATGGGGTGAGCAAGGACAGGAAGAAGGGGGTCACCCATCCTCAGGAGAGCATGAGAGGAGACGCACTCTGACTCATGTCACACGACAGATGAAGAGGTGGTGGCGCCGAGAGTGTCTGGGTTGCGTGTGCATGAACGAGGTCCCAGAGACGGAGTGGGGCACTCCCCCCTGCCCCCACCAGCACACAGCCGTCCCCGGGAGGGGCTCGGCAACAGTCTGCTGAACACGGCTGCGCTCACAGGCACTCAAGAACCTGCCCAGAACCTGCCCTGATCTCGGGATTAGAGTCCCCACAAAGCCAAGGCCCTGAGCACGGCAGGGAGATTCTTTAAGTGTTGCCCGATTTAGCAAACAAAATTACAGGATGCTGGGTGATAGCTGAATTTCAGATAAACAATGCATAATTTTTCAGTATTCATAACTCAATATTCAATAATTCATGACTCAATAATTTCTCAGTATTCAACTACGTACCACACAATATTGAGACATACTTGAACTAAGAAATTATTCATCGTTTATCTGAAAGTCAAATTTCACCGGGCATCCTCTGTTTCCTCTGGCAGCCTTCCCGGAGCACCAGGACGGAGGAAGAGTCATGGAGCTGCGGCTGCCGCCAAGCCCCCGGGGGCTCTTTCCGGGTCCCAGCAAGGTCTCTTCCAGAGTCACCCCCGCGGCTGTCTCAGCGCGACCCTCCTCCAGAGAGTGAGAGCACTGAGCACGGCCGGCCCAGGGCGGGGAGCTCGGGTCCCCGCTGCCCAGAGGGGGCGCGCTGGGCGGGGAGAGCAGCAGGTCCTGGGCCCCGTGCTAGAGCCGGCCGCTCTGTAGTCCCGCATCACTGCGCAGTGAGAAGCTCCTCCTTGGGAAGTCGGTTAACGTGCCAGGTGAGTGCCGCATGGAGCTCATGAGACCTGAGTGCTCAGCGGCACAAAAGCCTGCAAGGCCTGCCTGAGAGGCCGTGGCGGGACAACAAAGGAGCCCATCAGCCCCAGGGGAGCTGGCAGAGGTCTCCCCGTTTCTGCAGGAGGGAGTCAGCATGCTCTTACGGGAACACGCAGAGATGGCAGACGGCTCCTCACGCTGCCTGCAGGGTTCGGACCCCAGGGAGGTGAGGACACGCAAAAGGGAGGGGAGAGGATGCCACCCAGGGGTCGAGAAACACCCGTTTTCACTTGTCTCAGGGCCTCCTCAAGCCCAGGTCCTGGGGGCTGCAGTGACATGGCAGAAAGGTTATGACCCTGGAAGAATCCCAAATCCTTGCACATACTCATTCCTCCAGATGGCCAGTGCCTGGAAACCCGGCCAGGCCCTGAGAAGACCCCACATGGCAGCAGATCTCACTTTGACAAGTGGGCAATTTTTACCCGAGCGATTCAGAATAAGCAAAGGTATTTGTGGAATCATTATTCATGCTCTGTGCTCAGCACGTTCCTTGCCTCGCATGCTTACAACCCGTCTGAGGCTGGAAACAGAAGCTGAGAATGGGCAAGGAACATGCCCGAGGGCTCAGAATCAGGAGGCAGATGAGCAGGGTCCCGGGTCTTCAACCCGTGCACAGTCTTCAACCTGTGCAGAGTCGGAGCCACCCTCCATCCAGAAGACATTCTTCAACTTAACAGAAGAAAAAGCTACGAGTCTTCCACAGCATAGGCTTCCCCAAACCAGGATTCAGTTCAGAGAAATTCCATTCGGGGGTCAGCACCAGCAGAAGCTGTTGACCATATGAAGAGAAGAAAGCCGTGTGTCACCTTGGTGCCCAGCAGCCAACCTCTGCCCAGGACATCGCATCCCTCGGGTCTCAGTCTGATCTGGAGGTGCCGACACCCCGAGTCCCCACAGAGATCTCAGTGGAGCAGGGAAGATCTCAGAACTCTTCGTGGAAGACTGCATTTTTTCTCTTGTTTGTCATTTCATTTTTACTTTATTATGGAAATTTCAAAATATGGCAAAAAGCAGAGCAGATCATACCAGGAATCCCCATAACCCTTTACCTAATAAAGCCATAGCCCTTTTCTGTATTTGCTTCATCATTGCTACCTTTTTGCTGAGGTCTTTTACAGTGAATTATAGTCATCGTGACATCTCACCACGGGGGGCTTCGGCATGTCTTCCTAAAACATGAAGAATGCTTTCCTATTTAACCACAATACCATTAGCACCTCTAACAAAATGAATGCTGATTTGCTGGTGTTAGCTCATACGCAGGCCGCGTTTAAACATTTCCATTTTTCAAATGTGTCTATTGCTTCTCGAATTTTTTAAAAAGGGGCTGTCATCCATCCCAGAAGGAAGCCGGTGACTCCAGGAGGTTGAACGCCAACACTATCCAAGACAGACTCCCCCTCAGGGATCCGCCGGCTTCTGACCCTACTGGTGAAGAAGACTTTACTTTTTCCACCACCAGCCGCCGGTGGCTTGTATGGCCTAGAAATATTAAAACCAGGATATTCCTGCAAAATCCAGATTCCTGGCCTCCCTTGAAAACTAAGCAATCTTGCCCTCATTAGCTGCAGGCACAGGGCCACCACGCCTCCCAGTCCACCCCGCCTTGGTCCAATCCCCTGCCTGGCCTCTTGGGCCCCTATAAAACCAGCCGAGAGGCCACACTGTGGGATGATTGCACCCGATGACGTCCCCTCAGGCAGGCAGAGCGACCTGTGTTGCCCTTTACCAGCTCCACCTCAGGGGGCTAAACCAGGGGGCGGCCTCAGGCTTCTCATCCATAAAATGGGGATAAGGACGGAGCCTACCTCACTTGTGATAACCTAGGCTACGCCCCTGGCAACGAACACCATCTGCCGGGGCTACGACAGACGGTGATTCATGGATGTTCCGCCAGGATTTTTCCCTCAAGGCATTTCTATGTGGACAGGGGAATAACAGGCAGGCAGATGGTAGATGTTGAGGCGGGGTAAGTGCTATGAAGCAGCGATCCACGGGTGCTCGGGGAAGCTCGAAGGAAGTTTGCAAGAGGGACGGAGAGAGGGTTTCAGTCAAAGGAAGCCACTGCTGAAAACACTGCTTTAGCATCTCTTGGGGAAAAGACACGTCAGTCAGAGGGTCCAGGTGGGTCCCCTCAGGTGGGGAACAGACCTGCCAAGGAGAGGGAAGAGCAAATGCAAAGGACAAAGGCCCCATCGCTGGGCTCAGCCATGTGAGCGAGAGCAGACTAGTGGCAGCCGGACTGGACCATGTACAGCCTTGGAGACCATCGGAGAAGGAGGCCGGTCGGAGGAGGGAGGTAGGAAACCTGTGATCTCACAGGCATTTAGGAAGACCACTCTGGGGGACATCGGCTGCAGGCTGCCTTCGACAGAGAGCTCTTTCAAAAGTCTGTCACGACACTGTCCTAGCTCAGAATTGTTCAGTGGCTCCCGGTGAACTCTATCCAGCCCCAGCAAGCACATCTAAACCGTCAGCACGGCTCACGGGGAGCTGCACAACGTGGCCACAGCCACCTCACTTCACGTCTCCCTGTCCCCCCCTGAGCACCCACCCAACACTGCCAACGCATCTGCCCCCTGCCCCCCCTCTCTCCCCGAGTCACACACACTCTCTCGGTGCCTTCTAGCCTTTCCAGAGCCGTTCCCTTGGCCTGGAATACCTCGCAATGTCGGTGTCTGCTCTTGGGCCACCACCTCTGAGAAGCCCTCCAGGACACACTAGCTAATGTTGCTCGGCTCTCTCTTCTTCGTGGTCCTCACGGCTGCCTGGAATGGTCTTGCTGACTCATCATGTGCCTTTTGCTCCCCCACCTCCCCTCGTCGATCGTAAGTCCCAGGGAGGCAGGTCCATTACCTGTCTTGTTCCGCCCGCATCACCAGAGCCTAACACAGCGCCTGGAGATCACGAGAGGCCCCACAAACTCTTACTGCAAGAACGAATAAATGCGGGGGATGAACTCAGGGGAGGAAAGGCAGGCCACGAGGCAGAACAGTTTGAAGGCTGTGGCCAAGTCCAAGGAGGGTGGACAAAGACCCCTGTGGGGAGTGGGATGGAGGAAAGGAGGCTGGCCTCCACATGGCCTCGGCCAGCAAGCTGAAGACAGGTAATAACTGCACACGGACAGGGAGTTGGTCCTTGAGACCCCACTTGTCACATGGGGCACCTGGGAGGAGATCGGTGTCCTGTCAGACCCTGCCCCACAGGGTTGGGTCAGCGCTCAAAGGGCCATGAGGTATTTCCGAGTTCACTGTTGGGCTCCGGGGCTGCAGCCCAAACGTGGTGCAAGAAGTGGCCACAGTGGATGGAAGCTTAGCTCACGGAACCTGCCAGACTTGTCCGGAGGCTGCTTGTGAGCCCTCGCGGCCGTGGCCCGTGGCCCTGCCGTCGCTTCTGCGGTATTCCTATCACAAGGCTACTCTCGCTCAGTGTCTAGAGCCGTTAATAGTGCTGGGGGTCAGGCCTGCTGCAGAAAAGAACACCCAGGGCTCTCTGGATGGGCGTATTTTCTTCCCTCCAGAAAAGGGTCATTTTGTTTTGAGCCTCAAGAAAATAAAGGCGCCATGACATTAAGAACGGCAACTGTCAAGGGGCGCCTGGGTGGCCCAGTCGGCTGAGCATCTGACTCGTAATTTCAAGCTCAGGTCGTGATCTTGGGGTCCGGAAACTGAGCCTGGCTCAGCGCTCAGTGGGGAGTCTGCTTGCCCCTCTCCCTCTGCTTCCCCTCCCTGCTCCCGCTTGCTCTCTCTTTAAATAAATAAAAATCTTAAAAAAAAAAAAAAGAACAGCAATTTTAAGAATGGAATACTGTAAACCAGGCAACGAGCCGTGCTTCCCAGAACAAACGCTTGACCCCCGACCCCCCATGTTCTGACACTGTCTCCCCGGGGCCGCCCTTCCCGTGTGCTGCCTGCCGGTGCACAGAGGTGACTCTGTAATCCCAAGTTCCTTTTCATCCTCATCTAAGGACATCATGGTGTTTTATAAAATAAATTGGAGGTCTGGCTTCAGGAGCGGCGAGTGGCTCAGGCCCTGTCGAGAGACGGCTACTCCAGTGTCTGCTGACCTGACACACTGTCCCTGGCTGGAGCATTCTGGAACATTGATTAGACTCCCAGGGAGCCCAGCAGGAGGATCCTCTGGCGACAAGATCCCCTCCCATGCCCAATTCTGAGCAGACTGGCTCACTGGCCCCATTTCTGCTCCCTGGGAACAAGGGAGACAAACTTTCCAGCACCGTTGTGACGTGGAAGCCGCGGGCCAGGCCTGGCAGATGCCACATGAGCCAACCACGTCCAGGCCTTGCCAGAAGAAGGCGAGGACCCTGCAACCCTCCCCTCTCCCTTCTCTTCCCTTCCTCTGGGAGTGTGGAGGTCATAGGGGGAGATGGCAGAGCCACTCACCAGGAAGCCATCCCCCCTGCACTGGGTGTGAGCTGAATGAGAACTTAACCTCGTTGCCGACAGCCAGAGACTTCCAGATTTGCACCATGCACTGTCAGAGGTCCTCCTGCTAATTCTGCGGATTCCCACGGGGCACACTCCCTGTAGATTTGCTGCAGGCCTGACTGTGTCCAAGGCAGCATGCCTTAAAAGAATGTACCCTGGTTAACAGATGTGGCCCCTGCCCTCAAGAAGCTTCCAGGCTGGTAGGGGAAGCGGACAAGAAGCAGGTACACGAATACACCACGGGAAGCACTGTGGAAGAGCTGGGTGTGGGATGGACAGGAGGAAGGCAGACGGACTGGCCGGGGTGGGGGGAAGGAAGGCCCCTGGGAGGGGGTACCTTCAAAGGTAAGACCGGAGAAGAGAGAGGAGGGCAGATCTAGAGGCAGGGGGAGCAGTGGGGAGACTGCTGGGGTCACCCAGGCAAGAGGCGCGGGTGGCGTGGCCCAGGCTGCCAACCTGGGAAGGGAAGCAAACGCATTCAAGTTCTCGGTCAGACGTGCCGAAGGGTTAGAATCATTCGCTTACTCATTCAACGATCCAGTCACTCCCTGGTTCATTCATTCATTCAACAGACATTGCTCGGGGCCTACTGTGAGCCAGGCACTGTGAACATAAAGGGAGAGCAGGCCTGGGTCCTGACTTCACGGAGCTTCCAGCTGGCTGGAAGAGGTAGGTGAAGCAGTGAGCACTGCACCCATGCCAGAGGTGTGCGCGGGGTCTGCTGTGGGGCATGGGGGGCTTCCCCAGGGGCCAGCACTCCTCACGTGCAGGGAGCAGCTCCTCCTCGGGTGCCGGGCTGAGCACACCTCGGCACGGTTTCACTGCGTTCTCAGAAGCCCACTGAGACAGGCACTTTCGAAAGAGGCCGTGGAGGCAGAGGCTGAAGCACCAGGGCCCACACGCTCACAAAGACGGAGCCTGCTCCCTTGCCCGGCGCCCGCATTTGGCTGTCCCGAGACAGAGGGAGAGAGACGCGCCAGGATATGCCAAGGGCCATGCTGGAGAGGACCTGGAGGCAGGAGCAGAGCGGGGGGAGCTGGAGGGGCAGACGTGGGAGGTCACCTTCGAGAACGTGGACTCTGCCCTTGGGGCAACGGGTATTTTTAAGCAAGACAGTAACAATCAGCTCTTCCTTCCAACGGGTATTTTGAAGCAAGACAGTAACAATCAGCTATTCCTTCCATAAGACAGAGAAGAAGTTCTGACTCCGGTGTGCAAGAGCTCTGTTAGGTCCCTCTCACTCTGCTTTGTCTCGGAGTACTGACAACCAGCCTTTCTTCCTTCCAGGATGGGTCAGCTGCGAGGTGTGGACGCAGCTGATCTCAACCGCAGGCCCTGGTCCGCCTTCCTGGGACATGGGGACAGTCCGCACCGCACGCATGCTGCAAACCGGTGAGCTCCGTGAGCCCGCCCTGTCACGGGCGTGATGCCTGAGCACTTGTTTCCAGGGAGACTGTTATGTAATCGCTAATTGGGAAGCCAGAAGAGAAAATTCCCGCAGTTGCCGCTTCCAACACTCTTCACAGAGGCATCTGAGAGCAATGAATTGTCGGGCATGATGGACCCTCGCACCGCTTCCCAAACACCACTGAGCCCCTTGTATAAGCTTCTGATGGGGTAATTTTGGCAAAGCTGCACAAAGCATCTTCTCTTGATTAACTCAGGGAAATAACAAAGGTGCAAACTTAGAGGAGGAGACTGTGCTTCTAATCTTCACACCCAGAACAGGCTCTCCAAGCGACCGTGAGGGGGGTCCCCAGGTTCACACCAGGGCTGGACAGCTGGATGAGTGACTGGCTGGTTTAAACAAGTCTCATTTAACAAGCTTTTCTCCTGGGTGCTCACTGGCTAGAATGCACCAGATGTGAAACAAAGAGGGGAAGGAGAAGGCTTTATCTGGAGAGTTTGGGGAGGGGAGGGAGAGGAAGGCCGGATGTGTCTCTAAAGCGCCCTTAGTGAGAACTTCACGCCCTAAGTCTCTACAGACACCCCCCGAATTCAGGAGCCAAAGTCACTGCCCTTCTGAAGGGACAAAGGAAGCAAAGTCCTGCTCATGACTTCACCCCGGCGGCTCAACCCATCACCTTTTACCAAGCATGTAGTCGGCCATCAACTGGGAAGGACAGAGCAAGCCAGGAAGCAGGCGTGACATTCAGCGGTCACGGTCTCCCTCTCTGACATTACGGAGCCCACAGGATCGTATGTTACACATGTCGCTCATGCATCCAAAGGCGCCAGCAGGCACCAGGGTACAGAGTCCCGTCACCATCCGCATTCCCTGGATGCCAGGCTGCACCTGGGGCTGTGGGGAGCAGGTGCCAGAGGAGGGCACCACGAAGGCTGCCCCCAAGGCTTCCATGTAGAAGCCCTCCATTCTTCTAACAACATTTCAGGAGGCTGATGGGCCAAGTGTTGTGCTGGGGGCCTGAGACTGATGACAATCATGGCACCAGCTCTCGGTCCAGGGGTGGATGACAGGCAGGCACATCAACAAAACTCTGGCGCAGAACAAGAGAAGAGCTTCTGGTGTAGAGTGGCTCTCCCTTCCAGCTGGGCCGGTGTGGGAGAGCATTAGCAGTAGGCACTACAGGCCTTGGTCCAGGGTGGAGGGGGGGTGGTGAGTAGGATGTCCAGAGATGGTGGCAGGGGGGAAGCACTGGGATGGTGAGCAGGGCTGAGGGAGCTGGACAGAGGGGTGGATAGACTGCTTCTGTCTCTGAGCCTTTGCACTTGCTGCTTCAGTCTGGAATGCCCTCCCTCCAGATACCTGCATGACTCACGTCACTCGGTGTCTCCCCATCTCGGCCCAAAGTCCCTTCTGCTCCAATAAGAGACCCTCCGGTCCACTCTGCCACCTTCCTTATCCCTTTATTTTCTTGCAGTGATGACCATATATGTCCCCGGTGCCTGGTGACAGTATCTGGCATTCAGCAGGTGCTTGCTAAGTGTTTACTGACTAAACAGACGCTGCTGAACATTGGATCTGCATGTGCAGTTCCCTCTACGGTCCCTTCTGCTCCTCTCATACTTCACAGTGAGGGAAACTGAGGCATGGGGAAGCTAAGAAGTTTGCCTGAGCTCACAGAGCTAGTAAGCGGTCTGGAAGTGGCATCGAGGCCTATCTCCCGGCTCACTCTAGAGCCCACACCCCAACCACTTAGTTGGGGTTTCGGAGTCCTTGTGAAAATGCAGATCTACTCCTGGAAGAGTAACCTGTTATCAACTCTCCAGCACTGGCCATTCCTGAGAGCTGGCCCCTAGGTTACCCAGAGGAACAGGTTCCTAGGGCCCTGGTGGGGATGTCGCAGGATGCAAACTATATCCACGCGTAGAGGTATTCCTGGCTCCTCCTATCATAGGTTTCTGGGCTGCCTTTTGGGTAAGCTCTGGTCTACCTTTTCTCCAGCCTGCACTTTTGAATGGATTTGTTTTGCAGACCCAGTTGGTTCCCAGACAAGACCCCTCCTTCCCATCCCCATCCCCATCGCATCCCTGTCCTCCTATGGCACGGAGTTGGCATGAGCTCTAGGGGAAGGGGCATGGCAACCCTCCAAGTTAATAGGCATGACAAATTAGTGTCTAGACCTCTCCAGTTATGAAGTGACACCAGAGAGACCCATTTCCTCACCTCAAGCCTGAAGCCATCCAATGTCAGCTGTGCTTTGGTGCAGGTGATGAGGGGTCATGGGCTGGGGGGCTGGGGCCCTGGGTCCTGGTCTCATGCTGCTCCCCCACCCCGTGTACATCCCTGGGAAAGCCAGGCCCCTTCAGAGCCCCAGTTCTCTCACTTGCAAAGGGAATGGGCAGGTCCAAGGGTCCCTCAGCTTCCTTTCTGGGCGGACACGTTAGGACCCCTGCTTTAGTGAGGCTGTAGCTCCTTTCATGCCAAGTGTCAAGACTGATTAAAGAAAAAAGCGACTTCCCTAAGTCACCTCATCCCACGTTACTCTCCCCAGTTGACAGGGCTCCTCCACTACAAACATGCACACAGCAGATGCACACAGAACACCAGCAAGAATAATCATCTCAGCTAACATCTCAGGGCTTACTCTGTGCCACTCTGGGATTAGTCCTTTGTACCTGTTATCTGGTTCACCCTCCAAATGAGCTTCCAAGGTAGGATCTATCATGCGCCCATCTCAAATAAGGCATCAGAGGTGCGGGGGGCAGGGGGGGAGGAGGGGTCGTGCCCAAGCTCCTGGACCCGGTGAATTACACGGCTGGGATTCAAACCAGGTCCTCTGACCCTGTCAACAGTGTATGCTGCCACCCCCAAAGCAAGGCCAAGGGGCTTCAGACAGCCCGACGGCCGCCCCCACCACACTGAGTCAGGACTTCCCACATGACGCACGGGCAGATTTAGGACTCTGTCGGCAGCCCAAGGCTGGGTTCTGGCAGAAACGGGGTGAGGTATCTATCGCCTGTGATGGAAGGAAAGGGAGGGCCGAAGAGGACTTCTCGGACCGATCCTGTCCATGCTTCATTCCTGGGAAATGCCACAGGCTTGGTCCTCCCCTGGGTCCTCCTCTGGGTCCCCGAGACCCTCCTTCTCCGCTCACACAGCTGAGGGGGCTGTGGTGAGCCCCAAAGCGGACGAGACCTTACTCTAAATCGAGAGGCCGATCAGACCCCCAGGGCTGGGCAGCTCAAGGGCGAGTACAGCAGGTGCAGTGAGGAGGCTGTTGGTCAGCACTCACATCCCATCAGTGGGTGACACCAAGCGACAGAACAGCCAACAAACCCCGACCCCCATCTGCAGGGAGGCATACCCACGCCAGACCGTCACTGCAAATTCCAGAAAGAAAGCCAACTCTTTCAGAAAAGCAACAGAAAACCCACCCAGGCCCAAGCTACATCTACATCCTCCTCCCAGAGGTTTCTCACAACAACAGTAACAATAATTCTGTCACCCTTTCCTGTGAGCTTACTATGTGCCCAGCCCTGGCTGAAGCCTCTACTTGCATTATCTTACTCTGGCCCTGCAAGGGCTTTATGAACCGGGCCCTCATACCCCCATTTGGCAGATCAGAAAACAGAGGCTCCAAGAGAGGAAGTGCGTTCTCTACGGGGACCCGCTGGTGGGGGACAGAGCTGGGCTTCCCAGCCACCTGTGTCTGAGTTCAGCTCATAAGCACAATGCCATCCCTGCCTGTCAGGATCAACGTATTCACAACCGCAGGAGACCTACAGCTTTGCTAAAAACAGAAATACAAAACCAATGAGTCCCACAGTTCGCACTAAGTGAACCAAATACCATCATTCCCAGCGCTCCCCCACCCTCGCCCCCGGCACAGTGAGAACTATCTGGGGCTGGATAAACTCTCTGCGGTGGGAAGGTGGACTGCGCACAGAGGCTTCACCGCCACGTCTTCTGCTCAAGACGGGTCGGGAATGGTGGCCCACCTCCCACCCCCCAGCATCTGCTACGCTCTCTGCAGTGCCGGGCACAGGCCGGGCCCCCAGAAGGACCCAACAAATGAGCTCTGGCGGGCAAGCAGCAGGCTCCACTGCCGCGAAAGCCCACTGGTCTCTGTTACTGACTCTGTAGCCAAAGGAAACTGCAGTCCCAACAGCTGGGGATGGGGGGAAGGCCGGTTCATGAATTTAATGGGAAGAACTCAGAGGGGAAAGAAGGGCATTGCCCACCCACAAAAATGTCTCTTTTACAAACTTCAGGGCCTCTGGAGCCACAGCGAACACTAGCCACCGGAGGGCAGTGTGGACAGGCCGGCTGGGAAGGGGCACCACCCCTCTAATCCTGGAAGCTTGCCTCATGCCAAAGCAGGCAGATCGCCCAGATTTTTAAGTGAAATCTCAGATTTTAAAATGCTTAAAGATAATTGTAAAAAGAAAGAGCAGGCCACACAAAGGTACCAATGTGAGAAGTATGATCTCATCAGATGCTCCTTAACTTGGAGCACGCTCCTCAAATTCACGGCAGCCAGCCTGAAGCTTTGGCAGGGGACATGATGTATCCACAAGAGTCCCTCAGAGGCGGGCTCAGCTCTAACCGCTGCTTAGCTGAAGGATCGGGAACGAGTCACTAGCTGCCTCTGGACCTCAGCATCTTCAGCTGCACACTGCAGATATTAAGAATGGCAGACTAGGAGGATTATTGTGTGACCAAATGAAATAATGCCTGTAAAGCAAAACCTGGGGCTGCTCTCAGGACACAGGGGACACTCAATACACAATGAATTTCCTTTTTAGAACAGAGCACAATTCAGCTTCCTTCTGCCTATAAAAGGGTTATATTTTTGAGCAATCTGGCAATATTTGGTCAAATTATATATAGTAGACTACACAACCAAGCGATTCCATTCTGAGCGTCTATCCCAGAGAAATGCTCATGCAGGATCATAAGGGTCACAGATAGGGAGATTCATCGCTGCAAGGTTTTGGAGTCAGGAGCCACTTGAGGGCACCTCTGGGTGAGAGGAAGCGTGAGATGTGGTGGATGCACACCTGAAACTACAATCACCAGTTACAGAGGCAAAGCACAGGTGGACACACCCCCATGAACGGAGCTGCAATGGGACACCGAGTATGCAAAGTAAAGGAATGGAGACTAGAGCCCAGCACCGTGTAAGTAAATACAAAATATACACAGCAACGCAAAACAGTCTAGAAGGAAACAAACATATTTGCAGCTCCAGCCAAACCCAGGAGCAGCTGCTCGTGGCAGGCAGGGGGACGGGAGCCGGACAGCATAGGAGATGAGCAACACAGGGCTGGAGGCTTCAGGGCGACCATTAATGGGGGCAGTTTATCGGGGCTGAAGAACAGCGAAATCCTGCTTTTTTTGTACCTGAGGTCCAAGGACGGAACACAGAAAGGGGAGCAGCAGTATTTTCTCGTCTGCCCCTATCTACTGCCAGGACCTCCCTCCATCAGACCCAAAGACCCAAGCAGGACCACTTGGGTCCACAAGTGCTCTGCCCTGAAGAAGCTCCAAGTCCAGAAACTTCAGACACGGAGATGGAGCTACAACATTCCCAATGGAAATTCAGAGCACTGTCCTGTATTTGATGTTCCAGTCTTCCCTTCCCATGGGAAGCACTCCCTACCCCCACCCCCCCGGGGCCCCACTCCTCCATGCAACCCCGTGGCTGTGCCGGCCCTGGGCTGGCCCGGTGATGGTGGGGCTGACAGACGGCACGCACACAGCCATTCCCTCGGGAGCGGCAAGCGAGTGCCCTCACCACGCCCTGGATCATGTCACGCTCTGTTGTACATGTGATGGCCACATGGGCTCTGGTTTAGAGAGTCTCAAAGGCTTTAACAGCGGTGGCAGTGGCATTATGCAGGGCCATCTCTGTCTTAATTGTAGCCTCTATGATAGGATCCGTTCTTCACCACTAGTGGCCATGGGCGACAACGGCTGGATGGGCAAAGGGAGGCATGATGAAGGCAAAATCTCTCAATTCTCAAATCAGTTGGCAGCTAATTCAAATGCCTGAATATCATGGTGCAGACCAAAGAAAATTTATGTGCAAGCCATCCAAAAACAACAGAAAAAAATCGATAGGTCATCAAAAACAGATCTCTGCAAGACTGGCTCTCCCCGCTACCCGCCGCACCCCCCCTGCCCCTGGTCAGAGTCCATCAAACTGGGCTCAGGCGAGGGGGCAGTTCCAGGCTTCTGCATGCCCAGTGCCTTTCTACACATACACTCCAGAAATACCCTGGAAACCCTGGGAGGGGGTGGGGACCAGCTCGAACACCAGAACAGGGCTGGGGCTGTAACAGGGCACCACATCCCACAACTCTGACCCTTGACTCTAAGCATTACACACTCAACAGCAAGCACACCCACATGAGGCTAAGTGTTCAGAATACAGCATTTCACTTAACCCTCAAAAACACACTTCTCAGCCAGGGGGTGGATCTGCCTTCTACAGGTAGGGCCGCTGAGACATAGAGATATGAGGTAACTTGTCATGCTCATGCGAAAATGGTCCATCCAACTTCCAGGCCCGGCTACTCTGCCGTCCCACGCTGCCCCCTTGTTTATACAGGGGAAGTTGATAAAAATTCCATTCAACTCAGAAAGCCTCTGCAGTGTGCCTGATACCATGCTGGGCACCGGAGGGACGAGAGAGGACAGGAGACCTACCTTTTTAGGACATCTGAGTTTTGTTTTTTGGGTTCTTTTAAAGATTTTATTTATTTGACAGAGAGAGACACAGCGAGAGAGGGAACACAAGCAGGGGGAGTGGGAGAGGGAGAAGCAGGCTTCCCGCCGAGCAGGGAGCCCGAGGGGGGGGGGGGCTCGATCCCAGGACCCCGGGGTCATGACGTGAGCCAAAGGCAGACGCTTAACCGACTGAGCCACCCAGGCGCCCCAGGACATCTGAGTTTAATGCAAGCCTGAGCTGTGTTTATCCGCAATGCTTCTGATATCAACTGTGTAGGGGTTTTTTTCCCACACCGACAACCAATTCTCCAACTTTCCAGACACTACTAGGTTGTCTAACGATATCACAGTATCAAAAAACCAAATGGATAAGACAAAGCAAGAAGGATAAAGGGATTATTCTCACGTTTTACTCGGGAGCTTTATTTACCCTGGACAAGGACCCTGGAGTTTTTGTGTAGGAAAAAGAAAGTAAGAATAAAATCAGAGTCAAATAAGGATCCAATCTAGCTAGAGCCAAGACATGCCCCAGCTGGGGGTCTCAGCTGCTTTACCTGTAAGCGAGTGGGAGCTGACTTCATGCATCTAGAGGGTGCGCCAAGCACGCGCTAGGAGCTGGGACCCACAATGGTGCAGGAGACCACAGCACAGGACGCTCCACTCCATTCCCGGGCAACTCCGCCGCGAGGGGGGCGTCAGAGGACCAACGGGCAGGAAGCACAAGTGGTGCAGACGAGCTGGCCGGGCCACAGTTCAGGGCCGGTAGGTCTCTCCTCTCTCTCTCTGCAGGGCCTGCTGCAGAGACCTGGGAGCAGGACCGCCCCTTCCTCCTGCTTCTCTCAAAGCTCCTCCACAAAGTGCCCCCCACCTCGCCCGCCGACCCTGGCCCCAAATGACCCACTGATGGCGAGACAGCTACTGCCAAACCCCCTGCACAGGTGGGGCCCCTGAAGCACAGACCTGCCTGGTAGCCAAATCTGAACGCAGGTTCCTGGACCTCATCCCTCAGAACCAAAGGGGCTTCGGACCTCATGTTGTTCTGGGGTTTTCAAAGGAGGTTCCTGCAAGGGCACCTGCTGGCTCAGTCAGTTGAGCATGTGACTCTTGATCTTGGGGTTGTGAGTTTGAGCCCCACGTTAGGTATAGAGATTACTTTTTTAAAAGATCATTTCAAACGGGGTTCCTGCAGAATTTCCTGGAAATGTCTTGGGTGGGGACTCCATCCAGGACATAACAGGAGGGGCTAATTCAACAAAGCAGCTCCCCTTTGTCTGTTTCAAGCACTGCAGATGGTGACCATGATGACAGCAATGGTGGTCATTTACTCAGAACCTACTTGGTGCTAGGCTGGGTGTGGTGGGCGCTATAACTAATCCCATTTTACAGATGAGGAAATTGAGGTACGGAGGTGAAAAACTTGCCCAAGGTCAAACATCCTTTGGACAATGGGGCTTCAAGTCAAACCCTGGCCCCTCTGACTTCAGAATCCATATATCCAACCACACTCTCTGGTCCCATGGAGGTGCCACCGCCAAAATTAAGTTAAACTAAATCCAACTGTGATGCCCACCCTAGTCTTACAGAGGAAGAACCAAAAGCCCAGCATGGTTATGCCTTCCAATCCCCAGCCTGGAATTCCTTCCGCCAGATCACACAGAACACACCTCAGTTGCTGAGTCAGCTGATGTCCAAGGAGCCATGCTACGAAAAGAGCTCTTATTTCTAGTCAGCAAGTGAGGAGGTGATGCAAAAAAAAATTCAAGCTCTTTGATGAAAATAGGCAAACCTCAAACGTGGGCCCAGTGACTCCCAGCCTACTCATGGCAGCATGGGAAGGCACCTCGTGGGCATGCGGCAGAGACACCAGCAGGCTGACACCCACATGCACGCTCCCCTCCCAGGGGGCAGACGTGCTCCTGGACAGCAGGGTCCGCCCAAAGGCTCAGTTTCCCAGACCCTCCTGCATCTAGGTGAGGCTACAGGACTCGTTCTATCCAGTCAAATTTAGGATGTGATGCCGCATTTCTGGGCTGAGGCATTTCAGAAGTGGATGTGTCTCTTCCATCCGCTCTCCTTTCCTCTCTCCTCTTGGTAAACAGTGTTCCAAGGCCCCAGGGCCAAATCCACCTGACAATATCGTCAGCCCGTTTTTTGTGGACAAAGTTTTATTGGAACTCAGCCACACCCATGTGTTTGTGGGTCATCTGGCTGCTTTCACGGGCAACAAGAGAATGAGGTAGTTGCCACGGAGACCGTATGGTCTGTAAAGCCAGAGATATTTACTATCAGGTCCTTTACATAAAACATTTACTGACCTCTGCCCTAAGGGATGGTGAAAGCTCAGGACATAAAGAGCTTGGGTCCACGAGTAAGCCACTTATCGACCACAAACGTCAGATGGCTACATCAACAAGGAACACCCTCAAAGTCTGGGGTGTAAATTTGTTGCAGCAGCTAGCTCTACCCCAACTAACACGTGTGGAGAAATGGATGAGGGAGAGGACTCCATTCTGCACTGGTCACTGGTTGTCCAGACCTGGGACAATGGGGCCGAATATCAGCTACTCTGCATGGTCAAGCTGCTTCTTCTCTGACTGCAAATGGCAGCTGACATTTACTGAGGGCTTGCTGTGTGCCCAGCACTGTGCTAACTGCTGTGATTTGCTGGTAAAGAGAATGAGCTGGGGAGTCAGACCACCCGGGTTTGGAGCCCGGCTCTACCCCTTCCTGGAGCTGTGGCCTTGGAAAAGTTACTTCATTTTACAGTCGCTACAAGAGGGATCACAATGGTGGGTGCAGGGCCGGCAGGGAGCAGGCACTCAGCCTGGGTCACCGTTCCCATCGCTGTTACCACTTTGCCAGGTCATTTCATTCTCAGCATCACCTGTGGGCTTCAGACAGTCAAAATCTCCACTAGCGGAGAAGCACACGAGACATGGTATTGGCTTCTCCACGGCTTTGTCAGAAGAATGCAAAACTGAAGATGCCAAGGAGGAGACATGTGCTGTGTTAAGGAGAAGCCCCAGGAGAGGCACCTGAGGAATGGGGTTCCAGCGAAGGCGGTGGGTTGGTTGGGAGGGGGTGTGGTCAGTCCCGGTCGTCTAGGCAGGGAGATCCCACTTCCCCAGCTAAGTTTTGCTACCTCCATTCACTGACCAGACCTGATGTTCCCAAACCTGCCTTGCCTGAAATCCCTCACGCTCTGCCTTTGGTAAATATAAGATGCCACAATCTCACTTCTGTATCCAAAGATGCTTACAGACCTCAGCGATTTTTCTTATCTCTTCTTTTATGGGGTAACCAAGTGGACAAGAGCCTTTTAAACCTTGGCTCTACTGCCTCTACATCCCTTTAGATGCCTTTACTGAAGCCTTGATTTTAAGGCATTAGGACAGACAATTTCTTCTTTCTTATTTTTGCCTGCCCAGCAGCCATCCCCTCTATGCCACTGTTAAGAGCACTATAATAATCCCTTCAAAAATCTCCCGTTCCCCATTTTCAGTCCATATAGTTGGGGAGAGGCTACCTCCTGCAGTTGTAGAAGCAGACACGAGTCAGGTCCCCTACTGGAATGTTCCATCCCCCTGGCCAAAGAGAGTGGCTCAAGAATGGGCATATGAGCCAAGGAAGCACAAAACTCGTACCCTAAAAACCACAAAATATTGTTGAGAGAATTAAAGATGACCTAAATACATGGAAAAACATCCCACGTTCATAAGCGTGAAGGTATTATAAAAATAACAATATTCCTGAAATTGATCTACAGATTCAATGTAATGCCTTATCAAAATCTCAGTTGCTGGTGGGGTTGTTGTGGTTTTTTTTTCTTAACATAATTTACAAGTTTATCCTAAAACTCATATGGAAATTTAAAGGACCCAGAGCAACCAAACTAATCTTGAGTAGAGAACCAAGGCAGAAGACTCACTTCCCAATCCCCAAACCTACCACAAAAGCTACAGTAACTAAGACAGAATGGCACTGGGCTAAGGATAGATTTAGATCACTGGGAAAGAACTTCAAGTCCAGAAATAGGCTCTCACATTGATGGACAACTGACTTTCCACCAGGACGCCAGGACAATTCAGTGGGGGAAAGAGCAGTCTCCTCAACAAGCAGTGCTGGGACTACTGGATATTCATGTGTACAAAGGGAAGGTGGACCTCTTCCTTCATAACGTACAGAAAGTTACCTCCAAGTGAGTCCCAGAACTCAATCTAAGCACTGAAACTGTAATACTGTTAGAAGAAAATAGGAATAGATTTCAGCAACCCCATATTAGGCAAAGCTTTCTTGCATACAGCATCAGAAAACTTAAGGAACCAAAGAAAAAATATGTACAACGGACTTTATCAATGTTAAAAACTCAGGCTCTACAAAGGACATCATCATGAAAGTGAAAACACAATGCAGGGAATGAGAAAAAATATTTGTTAATCATTTATCTGATAAGGGACTTGTGTTGTATCCAGAACATATAAAAAACAAAAACAAAAACGATTACAGCTCAACAATAAAAAGACAACCCAATTTTAAAATGGACAAAGGATCTGAATCAACACATGAAAAGATGTTCAATCAGCATCCTTTGTCATTAGGGAAACAAAAATGAAAATCACCATGTGACACCACTTCACACCCACTACGGTGGCTGTAATTAAACACACAAACACACACACACACACACACACACACACACGGCTGTAACCAGCATTCGTAAGGATGTGAAATGAAATTAGAATCCTCATACCTGGCTGATGGGAATATAAAATGGGGCAGCTACTGTGGAAAACGGACAGTACTTCAAAATGCTCAACACAGAGTTACCCCATGACCCAACACTGCACTCCTAGATGGAATGAAATCAAACAAAAGAAGGAAATGGAAGAAAAAGAGAAGTGTGTGTGTCCACACTGAAGACTGCACACAAATATCCACAGCAGAATGGCGCAAAAGAGTGGCAACAACCCAACCACTCATTAACAGACCAAACGACCAACAACACGTGGTCCACCTGTATAATGGAACAGTACTTGGCAATAAAAAGGAACGCAGTTCTGATACATACTACAGCATGGACGAACCTTGGAAACCGCACGCTTCCGTGAGGTCACGTAAGACCACACAGTGTACGAATCCACTTACGTGAAATTTTCAGAACAGGCCAATCTACAGATACAAAAAGTAGATGACGCTGTTTCAAACAACAACAAAAGGACACATGACTCTGGCAGAACAGTGAAATCTACTCCCAGACTTTCACGGGAACTACTGGGAGAGGCAGTGCTTTCTTCTGTCAGGGTCACATAAACCTGGGACTGCCAGAGGCTCTATCTTGGGAGAGAAAGCCTGTCTGAGAAAGCAGCCAGCCGGAGGAAAGCCAAGGAGGAAGGCAAGGAAGGAAAGATCAAGTTCTGACGGGACTGTGAGCCCTGGAGCCAGCTATGCCTGAAGCCGCAATCCGTTCCTGCTCTTTTCAATCACATCAATCCAATTCCTCTCAGAACTCTGCCAGTGTGGGAGGATTTTAGCTCAGTTCCTCACTGATTCTGATTCTTCCTTGGCATCTTTCACTCACTGTTCAGGTCACAAACCCCTCCGCAATTCCCCAGGCTTTCCACCCTGGAGCCCCCCACCCAATACCCGACCTTTCCCAGCACACAGGCTTTTCTGGAAATCCTCTCCCTCCTGCTGGCAGCGGCCTCCCCTCAACCTTAGAGCACCTCCTTTTAGCCAGAAACACTTTTCCCACCTGGAATGCACCTGGAGCAGGGCTCTATAACTCAGCTGCTTAAAAATAAACATGGGCTGTGTTATTTCCAACAAGTTTTCCCACCCCATTAATTATTTATCTAGCACCTGCGTCACAAAAAAAAAAAAAAAAAAGGAACTCAGCAGAAAAGGAATAGGGAGAAAAGTCTGGAAAGAGCAAGGAAGCCAAAAACAGCAGTGGTGCATGGTGGCTCCCAGCCAGGGCAGGGAGCCATGTGATGTGGGGGGAGAGGGGTCCCCAGGGAGGGGCACCAGCAGGGTTCTCTGTGTGGTCTTGCTGAAGGCTACCATTCCCTAATCAGAGCTGTCTTTTTAAACACATGAAACAAGCTACACAGGATCAGAAAGAAAAGCACTTACATTTAAGCAGTTATCAAAACGATGATAAAGCAGTACAAGCTTTTCTTTGCTGAGGTTTTAGATAACAAGATCTAGTGGCAGGTCTTACCATGACTGTAATTTCAAGGTAGTGATGAGCTTTGGGGATATTTGGAGTCTACGGCCATACCACCCTGAACGCGCCCAATCTCGTCTGGGGATATTCGGAGCCATCTGTGGTGACTGTCATGGGATATGAAGATAAGCAGACTAATGTTTACTCGGGACGAAGTCACAGATACTAGGACTACTGTTACAGTTTGTGGCCAAAATTCATGTTTGAAGTTCATGTTTTAATTAGATGGTAGTGACAAAAAACGTGTAATTCTTGTTCATCGACCACCTGGACCTATCCTCAGACCCCAGAATAAGAACTCGTGGGCTGCAGCAGGCTGAGCCCCCAAGCAGGGCCCTCTGGGCTGTCATGTGGGACTAAGAATGGTGCACTGCCCCCCGGGGGGAGGGGAGGGGCATGGAAGGGAAGGGGATGGTATTCCCAGGGAAGTGCGGCCAGGAGACCCAGGAAACGGCCTCGTCACCACCAGTGGCTTCTGAGCACTCACTGTAGACCAGGCTGTGCTCTGAGCCTGTTCCCTGTATTTCCTCACGGAATCCGTACAGCAGACTCACTCGGGAGACACCAGGATATTCACTTAGGAGGGCACCGAAGCACAGCGACATGACAGACCGCTATACACTGGCGTCAGGATTCAAACCCAAGTATGCTGACCCCAGGCCACATGCTGTCCTCCACGGCCTCTCACTGCCCTCCCCCACCCCAGAGGCCCAGGGGAGGTAAATGCCCAGAGGAGGCAAAGAGAAGCTGAGTCAGACTTGATTTTGAGCTAGAGGCCTCCGTTCCAAACCTTGCACATCTGTATGAAACATGGGTTCTGCCTGGGTGACAGGCAGTCCTGAGCCTGGAGACAAAGCCGACTCTGAGTTTGCACCAAGAATGAACATCTTTCCATTCAAACAAGATGAAAGGCCACAGGAGCCAAGGAGAGCAAGTGAGTGAGCATCTGGCCCGATATCTAGTGTGGAGCCGCCCGAGGGCCTGTCTTTGCTGGGAACACGCCTTCCAGGTTGTTTGCCAGCCCGCTACTGCACAGCCTCCTCCTCCCAGTTTCAACATCCCTACCTGGATTCCTTCACTACGTCAGGTCCTCTGTGTTATGGCTTCTGTGCTTAAGCAGAAACTGGGCCCTGTTTGAAGGTTGCTTATGGCTGATTTCTTTAATGTCTGTCTCTGCTAAACCCAAAGTTCCACGAGGGTGGGACCCACAACTGTTCTTCCTCCACATCTTAAACACAACTGTGTGAACTGAATAAATATCAATAAATATCACACAGGAAGAAAGGAAAGCAACAAGGGACTGAGCCAGCTGCTGCCGGGGAGCCTCCTGTTACAGCCCGGGAGGTCGAGACCAGACACGGGCACATCCTGATGGACCAGTTTAACACACGGTGACTCTGTCCATCAACAGGTGTGGCTCAAAGCCTGACTACCTGACAACCCGAGCATCCATCTTCATCCCTGGAGGGAATCAGGGTGAGCATGACAAGAAGGAGATGGGGAAGCGTGTTGTTCCAAGGGCCCAATCAGATATGAACACAATAACAACACAGAATAGTACTTCTTGACAGTTCAGGTGTATACAACTCACCTGCATGTGAAACATGCAGAATCTGATTCAGAAGAATGGGGGGGCCTGAGATTCTGCATTTCTAACAAGCTCTCAGGTGAGACTCATGGTGCCCGTCCAAACCACACTTTTAAGTGGGAAGACCTTTGGAAAGAATAGATAAAAAACAGAAATTTAAAAGCTTTCTTTGAGGTCCTATTTGATATTGTTAATCTCAAGCCAGATTTGGGCTAGAAAGCCTGGCACCAACTCATAAAAACATCCACCCCTGTGTTCTTTGCTCCTCTGCCTAACAGCACAATACTGAGAGCAAATGAGCCTGCGGAGATCATAAAGAAGTGAACTCATTAGAGTTCCAGTCCTGGCTCTCTGAATACCTCACCATGTAATCCCAAGCAAGTCATTTCCTCTTCCTGGGCCTCTGGTCAGTGCCACCAATCACTGGTCTACAAACCAGCTGTGTCAGCATTATCCAAGAATTTTACAAAAATACAGATTCTAGGGCTTCACCCATAGAGATTTTAGTTCACCAAGTCGGGGGTGTGGTCTGAGCATCTCATTTTGAATGGCAGGTGAGGTGGAACTGTCCGTGGTGCTGACCAGTGACTTGTGATGTGGCTTCAATATACACTTAGGGGGTCCCTGGGAGCCGATAATTCACCACATTGTTTGAGAATCTGAAAAAGATGCAGACATTTTTGCTCTGCTTAGATGCCGGCATTTTTGGCATACCCATCAGTCACCTGTAGCCTAGCAGTGAAGCCTAACCCGTTGGCAAAGGGAAAACAGTTATGTCCAATTATTTCCTCAAAATCAATGCATCTAAGGCCTCTGCAAGAGTCCCTGAAGCGGATGGTGAAAGGCCTGATTTACAGCTCTCCAGACCTGCTTGAACACTAATGGTATTACTGAGGGGAAGGCCCCAGACATTTCTTATTTGTTGCTCTAATTTGAAGAATGCCTCTGCCAAACTCCGGTTTGTGCTTTCTGCAGGGGATTTCCCGCTGTGGGAGGGAGGCAGGAACAGAGGGCGAGGGTGGGAGAGGACATAAAAGGTGGAAATGAAGATGAAGCAGAATGCCAGGTCGGCCTGGCTAGCCCATTTTTCTAGCTTCCCTAAAAGATTTATGCACCTGTCCAAAACAAACTACAGATCCATTACCCAGCACACACAGCCACTTTGAACGTCAGGAGGCAGAAGGTCAAGCACAATGATGGTTCATTGCTAGCTGAAAACCCACCACCTCTCTATCTTTACACTTGTCTTTCAAAGGGAGCGGAATACTTTCACGTTGGTTGGCAGCAGTGAGAAAAAAATTTTTTTTTTTTTTTTTTTAATTTGGAGGTCAAAGAAATTCCATACCGTTCACCTCATAACTTGAAATCTCCCGTGACTTGGGTAACCCTTCCAGGACAGATCTAGAGTCAAATCTCTTACCTAGTTTATGTTACTTAAGACACTGTTAGAAATTGGCTGTATGTCTGCATAAAGTACACATCTTCTGCCTCCCCCAGCCACCCACACCCAGCCGCAAGTTGTGAGCCCTATGCAAACAGGACCTTACCCACTTAGCACCCTGCTGTCTGCTCAGGGGCTGGCACAGAGGAGGTGTTCAAGGGAGACTTGTGGAACGAATGGATGACAGAATGAATGATGGCCCCCTCTGTATGCGTATAGCCCGCTGGGCCAGTCTCTCCTACTGATATTTTTTCTCCATACTGCTTCCCAAGTGAGCTTTTTAAAAAAATGCAAAGTCTTTTTTTTTTTTTTTTTTTAACCAAGTAATAATGCTTTTGGAATGAAAATCCGAACTCCTCAGCTGAGCATGCAAGGTAGCTGTCCCTGCCTGGCTCTTCTGAGCGATCCCCTCACATGCCACACACCATGTCACGTGCACCCAGGGCATGCAGTGCCTGGCATCTCTCAGGAGGCATCAAGGGCCTGAGGAGGTAGAGCTGCTCCACAAACTGTGGCCCCGCAAGGACTGTTTCCTTTGCCCAGAATTCCCCATCTCACTCAAGAGCTGGATCCTGCTCTGCCCTCAATTCAGGTATTACCTCCAACCTGAAGTTTCTCTGGTGTCTCTCCTTCCCTTCTCCCCCTCACCCCACCCCAGGCTGGCTCCCCTTGTTTCTCCCACTCAGCCCCTGTGCCCCCTTCACCTGGTGATGGCACAACCATCTTCCCCTGGACAGTCAACCTTTCCCACTCTCAGACCATGAGGTTGGGATGGGACTGATTCCACCCCTTGACCCAGGGCTCATCACATGACCTGGCCAATCACAGTCATTATTATTGGTCCTAAGATGGGCACAGGACTCAAGGTGGGGCAGTGAGTGTCAGCACGGAGACTGGAACTACAGGGAAAGAGACTGGTTCTTTCTGCCAGAGATGCTAGGAGTCATAGAGAGAAAGCCGAGGTATGTGACCATTCTTTGCCATGAAAGGAGTGTCTGTCTGAGAATGCAGCCAGCTCAGGAAAGAGGGTAAGTGGAGAGAGAAACAGGCAGGCAGATAAGCAAGAGAGTTATTGAGCAAAGGAGAAAGACTGGCTGAGATAATGACATTTTAAGATGTCACTAACTCCTGGATCCAGCCATTCGTGAAGTCAGACCTAAACTTCTCATTTACACAAGCCAATTAATTCTCTTTTTAGATTACAAATATTTTGATTCTGGTTTTTATCATTTGCAGGGGAAAGCATCCCAGATGATATATTCCTCCCTGTGCTCCCACAGAACCATGATTTAACCTCCCACAAACACCTAATGGTGGGGGGTGATCTGCCAATTGCCCTTAGACTGTGCACACCCTGAGGACAAGAAACATCTCATTTGCCTCAATAGCCCCAAGACTTCTTGTATCATAAATACCCAAAGGGATTTGTGAAATTAAAAAAAATAAATAAATAAAGGAACATCTATCTGGAAAAGAATGTTTATCTGGGAATGAACGGAGCCTTCCATTTACCTCATTATACTTTAATCAGAACTCTTAGACTCCTCAGGTCCTGGCCATTGTCAGCATGCTCTACTGCCCTGAATGCTTGTTTTTCAGTTCTCCAAAGCTGGAGATCCCAGAGGTAACACGAAGGGGCAGGTCCAATGTGTTGAGACAGCACATGACCCAGGGTCCAACTACGGCTGTGCCTTGCTCACCTGGACCTCAACTGAGGCCAGAGTCATTGCTGGACCCCATGCTGCCCAGGTAAGGGGCTGGAGCACCAGGACATAAAGAAGCCAACACACACCTGAACCCACTAATTTGTCATGTTTCTGCTCCTCTGCTGGTGCTTGCCCCCTAACTGGAATGCCCTTCCCTTTCCTCTCTACTCAATTCTTCAAAGCTCACATGAAAAATCATCCCCTCGAGGGAGTCTACCCTCAACTGACTTCAGGGGTGAGAAATTCAAAAGCCTTCAGGGACTAGGAAATGAGAGAAGCAAGAGAGGCTGGGGATCTGGAGCGCACATGCCCCATGTAAGGGCCAGCCTCCATCCAGCTCCTATCTCCTGTTGCCACAAGGAAATCAGAGATAAAGAGAAAGACCAGCCTCCCCTTGCTGGGGAGTGTGTTGACTCCAAGCTGCCAGCATGGGTTTATTATTATTGCTGCCACTGTGATTGTCATCATTCTCAAACTCTTATCTCAGGCAGAATGTGATCCGTGGACTGCCTGCTGACCAGCTCGGGGCTGGGGCTTTGCCCACGGCAGGATTATAGGACCACCAGACCACAGAGAACAGTCACCTATGCACGTGGTCTGTCTTTTCTGCAAGCCTCTGTCTCTGGTCAGACCCCACATCTCCAGGGCTGCTAATGATGCTCTCACAGTATTTGATGGCACTGCACTAACCCAAAACTATTGGCACCAGGCACAGATATTCTGCCCACGCCCTGGCAAGGGTCTTCCTGCTTACCTCCTATCAAGCCATCCTCCACACGGCAGCAATGTCTCCAGAACACAAAGCTTGTCGTTCCTTGCTTGAAATCCTTCAACGCCCCTCCCCCGCCATGCTTCAACAAATCACTAGAGCAGATGCTATAAAGGGAAAAAACGAGGGGCCAGGAAAGCCCAGAATGTGGGTGTTGGAGGGGTTCACTGAGGCTGGGCAGCTGGGAAAGGGTTCTCTGAGGAGGGAGAATTTAAGCTGAGGCTGGACAAATGAGAAAGACCCTGCCACAGGACAGGGGAGGATGCAGTATTCCAGAAGGAACTGTGTGAGCAAAGCCCCCAGGCAAGAAAGAGCTCAAGGGTTCAAGATCTAAAGGGGACAGGCACAGTGGTGGCAGGAGGTGAGGCAGGGATAATAATTCCTCGGCCACCAGGACGCTGGGGGATGAAATGAGCTCACAGGCAAAGTCCTTGGCACCTCGCCTGGCATGTAGTTAGCACTCAACAAACAGCCGCTATTCTTAGTAAGATGGCAGTGCTGATGTGAAGAAGGGCTTGTTTATTTCCTGCTGCTAGGAAGAAGGCTGCCTAAATCATGAGGGAGAGCTAAAAGCCAGTATCAAGGGCTCCTTTATAATACAAAACAGTTCCATTTTCATGAGCTTATGAGGATCAGGCACTTAACTCAAAAAAGCTTCTAAACTCATTAGGAAAAAGAACTTCACTTTCCCTCTGAAGGCAGAAGAGCCGAGAAATTAAACAGTAACAAAGTTCCACAGGGGCAGCTAAGCTTAATGTAGTTGGTAACTGGCAGGGAAGAGCAGCTCTCCCAAGCAGGGCTCAAAGCTCTCAGGACCCCAGCTCAGAGAGAGGAGCCCTGGAGTGGGGGGACTCTGGGGCCACATTAGAGAACACAAGCTGGGGCCTAGTGTTCTCTCACGCAAATAACCATGGATGGGGCCTTTGCTGATCCACAGCACCATGCCAGCGTCTTGCTGTGTATCGTAGGATGAGGGGTTTCGCTCCTCTGGAAAACCGGTCCAGCAAGGAAAGCCAGCATTTAGTGTACGCACTGAAGCCTTAGGGGGGCTGTGAAGGGAACAAGAAGCACATGGAAGGACAGGCAGGGTAGCTAGAGGGGTTTCTCGGAGGAAGAGGCAAGAGCTCCATCTCTGTAAAGGAACACACAAAGGTTAGCATCAGGAAAACATAACAAGATCCAAAAACCAGTGAGACAAAAACTCCGGGGAAATAAAGCCCACACAACACAGGTGAGAAAGAGAAGAGGAAATCTGGAGGGCCAAAAAGACACGAACCGATCATCAACCTCGTCTGTAATCAGGCCAACAGGAATGGAAACCATGATGCGGGGCCCCTCTGTACACATCGTGTTAGCCAAACATAAAGAAGTTGTAAGGCTAACGATGCCAAGTGTTGCCGAGAATGCCCCACCATGGGAATCCCTGGTCCACGTGGTTGGCAGAGAACAAATGGACCACCCGCTTCGAGAGCCAGAAGGACAGGAGAGGGCAAGCAGGCCCCATGAGGCAGCAGTTCTCTTCATCGCAGCACAGCCTGGGGGAACGGAGCACAAAAGTGCGAGGCCAGGAGACAGGCACAGGGTATTCACTGCACACCGTCTGCAGAGGCAAGAACTGTGAACGAACGGTCTGACTGCCCGCAGAAGGGAGAATACAGCAACACAACACTGAATATTCACCGACAGGATGGCAGTATGGCAGTCAAAGTTAATGAACTAGAAACGCTATGCCCCCAAGTGTATCAGTCACTAAAAGATAATATTGGTGCAAAATACAAGGTATATATTTTTCGGACAGGAATGTATTCACAGACAGGAAGGATATACAACTCCCACTGAATGGTTCCCTCTTTGGGGGAAGGAAGAGGATTCAGCTATTACCCGTCATGTTTAATTTCTAAAGACTATGTTAGGGCGCCTGGGTGGCTCAGTTGGTTGGGCGACTGCCTTCGGCTCGGGTCATGATCCTGGAGTCCCGGGATCGAGTCCCGCATCGGGCTCCCTGCTCAGTGGGGAGTCTGCTTCTCCCTCTGACCCTCCCCCCTCTCATGCTCTCTATCTCATTCTATCTCTCAAATAAATAAAATCTTTAAAAATAAATAAATAAAGACCGTATTAAATGAGGATGATGTACGTTCATTCTATTTTTCCATGTATTCTGGGACACATGTGAAACATTTTAAAATACATTTTTAAGAGCTTAGATGCCAATACAACAAACTGGGAACAGCTGTTAATTCTAGGTGGTGGGGATATGGGTACTTGCTCTCTTACTCTTTGTATTTCGTCCCCTACCTTCACGAAATCATCACTGTGTGACCACTTTGGGAAGCTCTTCAGCACTGTCTGCTGAAGTCGAACATATGCACACCCTGTGATCCAGCAATTCCATTCCCACGGACAGACCCACAGAAACCAGCAATGATGGCCACAAGAAGACATTAATTACAGCAGTGTGTGTAAGCGAGCCGAGCTGGAAGCCACCCAACAACCACCAACGGGAAAGAGAAACTGTGATAGATCCACACGATGGTGTACTACACGGCAATGAAAAAGGCTAGAACAATCTGCTACTTGGAACAATGTGGCTGAATCTCACAGATGTAATGTGGAGAAAAAGAAGCCAGACACAAAGGAGTTCACGCTCTATGATCCCATTCTCATAAAGTCCTATAATGGGCAAAACGAATCCATGGATCAGGTAGGGAGGATGGTGGCCACCCTAGCGGGGAGACTTATGGAAGGAGGCCTAGAGTCCTGCTAATGATGTATTTCCTGCTGACTGTGCTGTTCGCTTAGGTGCACTCCTGTTGTGCAAATCTATCGTGCTATGCATGTAAGATTAGAGGCATTTCTAACCCGATTTTTAAAATTAATAAAAAAAAAAAAAGGGCAGAAAACAAACATACACCACGCCAAAGTGAGGAGAATGAAGAGGGGAGGGAGGAGAGGGGAAGAAAGAAAAAAAGAGCCAAGCATGCCCATGTCCGAGTTATTACAAATTACAAAAGAATGGAAACCAAATTGGCGAGCTTCCTCTGCAGACCCATTTTTTTTTTTTAAGCTAGCAGTTGAGGGTTCAGGATGTGCTGGATGGATTATCACAAGATCCCATGATGTAAGCACCCTCAACCCACATGACAGCTGCGACAATGGAGCATCATGGGGGCCGGGTGACACGCGGAGGTCACGTGGCTGGTGTGTACCAGAGACAGGGTCCGAAGGGAGGCCGGTGCGATGCCAAAGCCCAAACTCTTAACCTCTGTACTGTGGGCCTTCTAAAAATGCAAATGGCCTGTAAGGGCGTCAAGGGGAAGGGGACCGCTTCCTCCATACACAAGGGATTCTGGAACTCCGCAGATCAATGGTGGTGACTCGAAAAACTACAAATGTTTTTTCTCTAGCTTGCTGAAGATGAACGAAGACTGCAGTACAGAGTTCTCACATATTAATGGCAGTACTAAAGGGGGACGTAGCAATTACTCTCAATTATTCAAGAAGAGATTAAGAGCTGACAAGTACTCTTCTAGGTTGTGATTTTAATCAGTTGTCCAAAAATGTGAGGGGAAAAACAGATATAACATGGGTTAAGTATAATCAGAAGGCCTTCAGAGCTGGAAAGGGGGATTAAATAATGACATACAAGTAATTTAATGGCCCCGGAAATATTTTGGACAACACTTAATGCCCAGCAGAGAGTCAAGGGTCTTGTAATTCGTGTCAGTTTCCAAACCCCTGGGTTCACCGCTGCGGCATCGGAGGCCAGGAGCTCAGCCTGCGATGGGCAAAGGACAGGGAGCCCGCCACGTCTGGCTGGTGAACTGGCAGGGCCAGATCCCAGGCGGGTCAAATAACTCCTCTCTGTTGCCAGGCGTGGTGAATGGGCAGTCTCTTCAGAGCCTCACACAAATATTCACTCTGCTGTGTCCATCTTCCTCTGAACAATTACTAGAGATGTGAGAGGGAGCGAGGGAAGGGATGAGAAAGGGAACCAGGAGCTGCACAACTCTGGCGTCGCCCAGCAGCTTTTAGGCGGCTTGAGTTCTTAGGTTCATCAAACACCTTTTACTCAGCACCCACCGTGCAACCAGGCGCTGCGTGCGATGCTGAAAAGACCAAGACTCCCTAGGCCGGGTGCTGCTCTAATTCCACGGGTTTGGTGGGGAGAGAGAAGACTGCCATCAGGCAGCCTGAGGAGGGACAGCTAACACTCAGAGTTTGGGGAAGGCTTCCTGGAGGTGGTGGCACCTGCAAGGTCTATGGCCTGAGATCACCAAAATGATCAGCCTGGATTCAACCTCTCCACGTGCTACCTGCCGAAAACACGCAGGACGGGAACAGAGAGCAAATGCACTTCTTGTTGCTGGCTCTGGATTATTTGTTCATAAAAGGACCTTGATTTTTTTAATTGGATTTTAATTTGGTATTACAAGAAAGTACTCCCAAGGAAGCCCCCCTTATTAAATACATACACATATTTGCCTATGTATGCGTGTACACGCAGTCCAAGTCTGAGGCTCCTCAAAGTTTCTCTCCTGAGACCATTTCTCCGGCAAGATGACTCTAGCAACCGCTCTCCTGGAAAATATCTTTAGAGGCTTTTACTGTATTAAAGAGAAACACAAATGTGTGATGTATAATGAGCCCAATTTCACTCTTCTTCTTGCTTAATACATTAAGTACCAGGACTATTTACACAGCGGCTGGCAGAGTGTCGAGTGAGAAACAAGCGTGAGTTTATGGCTTCATTCAGCTGGAGCTTCTTTTTTCTCCCAAATTTGCAGTCTTCTGGATCCTCTTCCACATGATGGAACTTTGGGCAGAAACCCCCGAGATCTTGCATCTCCCCACAGAGATCTGTCGTCATGTGTCCCTTGGTGCACGACCACCTCCCAGACATTGGGGTGGCTTCACGTGGCTTCCAGACCCAGGTGCAAGGGAGCGGCGGCGTTAGCAGGCGTCTGACTCAGTTCCTGACGGGAGCTACAGGACCTTGGGCAGGATGCTTGCAGCCTCTGCACCGGGCTTCCCCACCCCAAAGATATTTTGTATGGGACGTGGCAAGAATCCCACAGTGTAAGACTGGATACCAAGCCCCCGCCGTGCACTCGCCTGGCCCACGATGGTTGGCATTACTGTACGGGGAGGTGCAGGCTGTGAGGGCTGTGGACGGGCCCCTGTGTCAGGCTCGTCCAATGCCCCCTCGGTGCCGACGACCTGCTTCTGTTGGCCAGTTCTGCCTCAGTACCAGCCGGTGCACCCCTTTCACTAACATGTCCACAGCTCTTACCCCACGGTAAGGTTACCATAAGGACCGCAAGTCCTTGTGACCACACCAGAGGGAAGTGGGATGTAGGGGAGAAACTGAGGCCGACAGAGTTCAAGGAACGTGCCCAAGGCCATACAGCGAGTGAAGCAGTAGGAACCTTTTTCTTTCTGGGTTTGAGTCTCAGAGTTGGCAAAGTCCTTTTGAATGAATAAATGAATAAATGGGCAAATGAACGAGGGACTAGCCCACCATACGCTCAGGTTTATGAGGGAAGGTTATGTAAGCCTCTGGGTCGACCATGAGGGCAGCAGTTCCTAGCTGTACAAGCGGCCCCTAAGTCAGTCAGGGTGGGCTGTGGGTGAGGGCAGCGAATCCAGAGAGGGAGAGGCAGATTTCTACACCACCGAGGTTGAGGGACTGACTTAAGGGAGTCAGTGTCCACCACGGGACAAGGGTTAAATCATCTACACTCATCTGCCCTCCACGGTACTCCACGGCAGATCCCTGGAGACTGCCTGGGCCCATGTGTCACCTTGATGGTGCCAAGCGAGGTGGCCTTGGGCAAGTCACTTCACCTCCCTGTGCCTCCCTCTTCCCGTTTGTGAAGTAACACTCATTGTTCCTATACCCCAGACAAGGAAAGAGAGGTGTGAGATGGGCAGAAGCATGCTCCTCCCGCCCTCACCAATTTCCACACCCTAATCCCTGTGAATGTGCTCAGGGCAAAGGAGACTCTGCAGAGGTGATTCAGTTAAGGGTCCTCTGATGGGGAGATGACCCTGGGTTACCCAGGCATGCCCAATCTAATCCCACTCCTTCCGACGAGATCCGGCACATTCAGGGTGGTGTGGCCAGACTAATCCCACTCCTTCAAAGGAGAGAAACTTTCTCCACTATGCAAGGATGGTCACAGTCGCAGCACTAAAGAGAGGAGGAGCCAAGAGATGTGGGAAGCCTCTAGAAGCTGGAAAAAGCAAGGAAAGGGATTCTCCCCGAGAGCCTCGAAAAAGAAACGCAGCCCCTGCTGACACCTTGCCTTCAAGTCAGTGATACCCGTGTTGACTTCTGGTCTCCTCAACTGTATGTAATATAAGAGATGTGTACTGCTTAGAGCCGCTAGGTTTGCAGTAATTTCTTATGGCAGCAATACAAAGCTAACACAGGGTACAGAGAAGGAAAGGCTAGCGCCTGAACTGACTCTGCTTTCCCACCTGGAAGATTTATTGACAGGATCCTGCTGGCCTGTTGAGCACTTCGCACCCCCTGCAGAAGGCAGCCCTGCTCACCGCCCCCTGTGGAGTGCACTAGGGACCCTCCTTCCCCTTGATCACAGGACTCTTCCATGAGAACCCATTTACTGGTCTCTGTCCCCACAAGGCCATGAACTTTGTGAAGACAGAGACCTTACTTTAGACCATCTTAGTCCCCTGACACCTAACATTACACCCCTACATTCCAGAAGTATTTCTAACTGGTAAAAACTCAGCAGCTTCGATGTTCTTCCAAATCCCCACTGGTTCCCACCACTGCAAGTACCTATTGCTAGGGGCCTGCTGCCCCCAGGGCTGCATTTAAGTCTGTTCCTCTCGAGCTGCCAAGGTGCTTTCTGTGGCTTGGTAAGCACTGGTTGGTTCCCCCAGCACACACTGGTGTATGTGTTTTTAATGAGGATTTTAACGCATAATTTCTACAACAAGTTGAATTATCTGTAGCTCCGGGGAAAGCGATTTGCCTCGCCTTAATGCCAAATGAACTTTCAGAGACTGACTCCATTATCCTAAGAAGAAATGACAGCCTCTCAAATCTATCTCACTGAGCAATCATGCAGACTTGAAGGAGCATCATCAAAAACGAGTCTTTTTCCCAATCCCTCAAGCTGGCAAAGTCCATTTGGATGGGGAGCTTGCCAGGCAACTCCCCGGCAGATTATTAAGAGAGCCCCCTTTCTGGTCTGCAAAGGCTTGCCGGCCTCTGGCCCATTCTGCAAAAAACAAATTCACTCCAAGTGGAGTGAGAGTGACTCCCCAAGTCACCCTCAAAATTATTCCACCCATTTTGGGAATTCAGATTTTTTGAATTTGCACTGAGACCCAGTGACATGAAGAAGAAAATAGCAGGGAAATTTTCCCATTTAATGCCTGTTCACTTTATTCCTTAATTCCGGCCATGAGTCTCTCTGGGCCCCCAGGTGCTATTCTAGGAGCTGGGGAGAGAGCAGTGAACAGACCAAGGCCCTGCTGTCCTGAGCTTCCATTCCAGGGCAGAAACAACACTACTCAAGGTCACAAGCCAATCACTTGGATGGATGGTCCGTGCCAGGAGACAATTAAAGCAGACTAATGGGTCATGAGTTGGAGGGTGACTGAAGGGGCAGCACTAATGAGGGCAGTCTGGAAACACTGCCCCGAGGGGTGGAATTCGAGCTGAGATCTAATGAAAGGCAGGGGCCATCCATGCAGAGATGGGGGGGGGCAATTCTGGCAGAGGGAAGAGCAGATGCAAAGGCCACAAGGTGAGAACAGCATGGAAGTCTTAGGAAGTCAGTGTGACTGGGTGTAGAGGAGGGGGATGGGGCAGGAGATAAAGTAGGGGAGGAAGTGGGGGACAGATGGGGGGCCATTTCAAAGGTCATGAAGAGTTCTGACTTTACCTGCCATGGCTGCCATTGGGGGGGTTTTAATCAACAACGACACCATCTGATCTACGTCATACAAACCTCACTGTGGCTGCAGCATGGGGAGTGGAGGGTAGGCAGGCAAGAGTGGAAAAGGTGCAGATGCCCACGCCAGGAAGGACCAGGCTTGGGTTGGGATGGAGGGGAGCACCTGAACTACGACTCTATGGAAGGAGACCCACAGGACCTGGCACACCAGTCTCGAACTGGTAAGACTGTGCTCTCCTAGTATTCCCACCTTACATCCCCAGAAATGTGGCTCAAGACAAGTGCCACCCCTGTGGGGGTCATGAGAGCTGATCGTAAAAATTCTAGTTCTGGCATTATGCCCCCTGGCATTATGCATGGCGGAGTCACTGGCTTTGGTCAATGAAATATGAGTGGAATAAACATGTATCACCTTTGGCCAGAAGCTTTAAGAGCCAAAGTTTCTGATTTGCCCCTGTCCTTAGCCTCCTGATGTTATGATGAGCAGAGCTCCCAGCCAACCCACAATGTACATGAAATATGAGCCAAAAATACACCTTGGTTGGCTTAAGCTGCCAAGATCATGGAGTTGTTACTCCAGCCTATTAATCCAGCCTAATGAAGACTATCTTGATACAAGCCCCACGCCTGTGATATTTTGAATTTAATGAGTAACTTTAATATATAACTACTGTGGCTTGCTTGACTCAGCTACAAAGGAATAAACTTCATCGAGTGGTGGACTGATATTCAGGAAATTATCTCACATGATTTAGGCTTGATGTGGTACCCTGAAGGCAAGGTAGCTCTAGTGAGCACTCTGGGTATTTATAGTTAAACACATGCATGACATACTAAGGCAAAAGAAATTCTTTGCTAAAGACAAATCCTGCATCCACAAACTATAAAATGTGCTATTTTATCAATCAAAAGAAGTTCAAAATTGGGGGCACCTGGGTGGTTCAGTCGGTTAAGCGTCCGACTCTTGGTTTTGGCTCAGGTCATGATCTCATAGGTCGTGGGATTGAGCCCCGCATCGGGCTCCACGCTCAGCGAGGAGTCTGCTCGAGAATCTCTCCCTCTGCCCCTCCCTATCACTCATACGCTTGCTCACTCGCTCTCTTCTCTCTCTTTTTCTCTCTAAAATAAATAATTTTTTTAAAAAGTTAAAACTTGGATTAAGATGACATTTTAATTCTACAGTTGGGAGATCACGAACCATGGAGACAGTGTTAGGAAAACACCTAGAAATTCAGGCTAGAAATATACTCATACGGCAAATTCAAAAAAACTAAACTCTGGTTAATATTTTCTTAAATACTATCCAGCTCTGTGGATTGTGGATTGAATCACTTAATGGGTGCAAGGCTTACAGTAGCAAGGTCCATGTAACTCAATCCACATAAAGAAGTCATGTCTGTGTACATTAATAGTACAAGTGGCAAGTGAGACGTTCTTGAAGTGACCTAATCAAGGAAAAGATGCTGACATGGTTGACTTTTCTGGACCGATTTAGAATAGAAACTCACTAGAGAACTTGTCCTCGGGGTATCAAGGCAGGTACCTTGAGCCCATAGGCTTGGTTGGAGCCAGTGCGGGCTTTGTCTCTTAACAGACTTCATCAGTAGCCTTTGCTGGATGTTGCAGTCCTGCAGGCTGACTCAATCTGCCCTTGAAAACCAGATAAACCCTCAGCTCTGTCCTGGGTAGCAGCCAAAGCATACTTAAGGAAAGTGGGTATGTCTCAGCCAAACGCGCAGGGAGAGAGGGCATCAAAGTATAGTCATGGCCAGCGAGCCAATTTGAAGGCAGAAGGCCGCATAGGCTTAGACAAGAGGCCCCATGACTGCTCATGAGCTGTCAGCTTCCTGAGCAACAGAGGAAACTATCAGGTCCACCCCTGACCATGGGGAGCAGGACCAACAATCTAGTAAAGGACCAGCAGGCCGGGGCATCTGTACAAGCCGGCCATCACTGGGCCACACCCAGCAAGTCAGTAAGCCTTTAATGCCCAAGCTCCTTTATTCACAAACAGTGTTGCACTGGGTATGGGGGTGAGGGTGGGGGCGGGGGGGGGGATAGTACCCTACTGACACAGATTTCACGGGGCAAAAGCCCACTGCTGCTGAGAGTCAGTCCCAGGATTGACAAGGATGGGAGAACGTGAAGCAGGGCTGGGGATGGCCCACCTCAGAGGGGAATGTCAGTGCAGTCCCTGCTCCTGGGTGGTGGTGGTGGTGGGTAGGTTTGTCTTAAGTAAGTTTGCAGTAGCTCTAAGGCTTGCCTCGAGATCCAAGGTGGGGAGGGAGTTGCTTTGGTCTGCCGAGAAAGCACGTGGCAATGTGTGGCCCCCAAAGTTGCCTAATACCAGAACTTGACAGTATCTCACCTTACTTGGCCAAAGGGACTCTGAGGATTTGTTAAGGATGCTGAGCTAGAAGATTCTTGGGTCTTATTGGGTGGGCCCACCATCGCTGCCAGGGTCCTTAGAAGAGGGAGAAGAGTCACAAAAGGAGAGGGGACTCTGTGACAGGAGGCGAGGTCAGAGTCAGGTGGTTGCTGGCTTTGAAGACACAGGAGGCCACAAGCTAAGGAATGCAGGCAGCCTCCAGAAGCTAGAAAAGGAAAGGATTCCCCTCTGGAGCCTCCAAAAAGAACAAGCCCCTTCCCAACAACTTGAATTTAGCCCAGGGAGACAGATTCTGGACTTCCAACCTCCACAACTGATAAGATAATAAATTTGTGTTTTTATTTTTTATTTTTTTTAAGATTTTATTTATTTGTTCATGAGAGACAGAGAGAGAGAGAGAGAGAGGCAGAGGGAGAAGCAGGCTCCCAAGGAGCAGGGAGCCCGATGTGGGACTCGATCCCAGGACTCCAGGATCATGACCTGAGCCGAAGGCAGACGCTTAACCACCTGAGCCACCCAGGCGCCCTAAATTTGTTTTTAGACCACACAGTGGGTGCCACCTTGGCAGCCGCTAGAAACAAAAACACAAGACGTCTCACCATCGGAATATCCCTAGCTCCCCCTTGCACTCATTTCCCTTAGTGAGATACAGATAAGCCGCGTTCCCCAGAGAAGGTATCATGGAAAGGCTGCTTCAGCATAATGCTTTCTGCAAATGAGACTATCTTATAATGATACTACGTTGGTTAGGCAGAGTTTTGTTTTATGACATTTTAAGATGTTCTGGATGGGTCCCAAGATCTGTATGAGCTTGCAAGTCATTAGATTAAATCAGTATATAATTTTCCCCCTCTTTTCATAAGAATTATTGTCCTTCTTGCTGTGAACAAGTGTAGAACTTCTCAGTCTTCCGTTTTTATGGGCTGAACTCCACTTATCTTCAGAAAAAAATGGAATGACACATTTATTCTAGGCCTCAGATAAACCTGCTTTATAACAGTTTTAATTAAGATCTAACAGACCCTGACGTGATCAGGTTTCTAATCTGGTTTAAGCACAGAAATACACGAACATGTAAACAGAACAGTCAGTAAGAGTTTTCCCTGTGGAACTCCCAAGTGTTGGCAGTGGGTACGGCCACACTTGCTCTGGTTTTCCGCGAGAAAGATCCAAGGAGACCCTAGCCAGGTGCCTCTGTCGAGAGAGAAACTAGGAAATGCATCACATAGGGAAGCTGCCACACGGCTCTGTCAATGTGAGAGCACCACGGTCCTCATGCTTGCTCGGGCATCAGCACCACACAGATCGAAACCAGATTTCTGGGCCGCCAGCCCCAGAGCTTGTATTTCAGTAGGTCAGGGACAGGGCCTGGAAATCAGTATTTCTAACGACGCTGCTACTGCTGGTCAGGGGCCACACTCTGAGAACCACGGTGGTAGAGGGATCTCCCTAACAACAAGGCCCAGCTTCTCTCTCACCTGTCCTCAGCAGGGTCATGACCTCACCTCCTCTGGCCGAACTGCCCCTGCCAGACTAGTTAATATACTGCAATTGTGCACCTGTCACCGTGTCCTACCGGACTCGAAGCCAGGGGTTCTCCAGCTGGGCTGCATGCAGGAACCGCCTGGAGACATCTGAAAGCCCTCAGGACCCCTGCCTTACTCCAGACCTTAAATCCTAATGGGAGTGGAGGCCTACAGGTCTCAGAAGCTTTGAAAGCTCCCCATGTGATTCCAAGTGCAGCCAAGAGGGAGAACCGCTGCGCTAAGCTAATGTGAGGGATGACAAAATGATGCCACCGGGCTAAGAGCAGACAATGCGAGGCCCCACGCCAGGCCCAGGCCTGTCCTCCCGGGGCCTGGGCTCCAGCCCCTTGTACTGTGCTCTGTAATGGTGCTCAGTAGACACCTGCTGGAGGAACGAGCCCTCATCAACCAGCAGCCTCGTGGAGGGCTAGCACCTCCCTTCTCCAGGGTGCCTGGATGAATACCTGGAAACAAATCAGGTCATTATCAATTCTCAACCTTCCTAAGGGAAGTAACCCTATACCAGAAGGAAGCTCCTCTGAGAAAACTTTACTGGGAAATAACCCCACGTCCATGAGTCCAAGTAAGTATCATAACTATGGGTAAAAACCGGAAAACATCGTTTTGGCCCACAACAGGGGTCAGCAAACTATGATGCATCCGCCAAACCGAGCTGCCACCTATGCTTACGAATAAAGTTTTATTGGCACACAGCCACGCCCATCTGTGCCCACACCAGCTGTGGCTGCTTTCACACTACAAGGGCACAGCTGAGTACTTTCAGATAAGGTGCTGTGATCCACAAAGCCAAAAATTATTCCTCTCTGGCCCTTTAACAGGACATGCTTGCCGACCCCTGCCCTAGAGAATTAAGAGGACGCCCACAAACAAAACATAATGCGCTTGTCTTTAAGTGATGGAATTATGACTGTTTTCTCTGTCCCTATTTTCTCTTGTATTATCCAACTTCTGAGTCACGGGCTACAGAAGCATGTGTGTGCAAATCAGGCACCGGTGCGTGAGCTACCTGGTTCCCCGCAGTGACAGTACCTTGTTCCCAATGGCCTTTTTGGGTGGGAAGTTGTAGCCCCTCACTTGAGGGTACTTGCTCTGTAACTTGTGGTGCAAACTCCTGAACTCTGTGTAGCGCCGATAGACATTCCACTCATCGTCTTTTATCCGGATGTAGACCTGGCAAGAAAGGGAAAGAGAAAGAAAATGTAAATCTCTCTTAAAGCTCTCGTTACAGGGGCACCTGGTGGGGGGAGGGGGGCTCAGTCGGTTGGGCATCCAACTCTTGATTTCGGCTCAGGTCCTGATCTCAGGGTGGTGGGATCAAGCCCCACGATGGGCTCTGCACTCAGCACGGAGTCTGCCTGGGACTCTCTCCTTCTCCCTCTGTCCCCACACCTCTCTAACATAAGTAAATCTTAAAAAAAAAAAGAAAAAAAGCTCTCATTACAAAGGGGTGGGATTTTGGTCATGCTTTACCCATAAAAGAGCAGGGAGCCACATCCATCTTCCAAGCCACCAGATGCCCAATGCCTAGTAGGGAAGGGCCTCAGTGGTAGTGAGTCAACAAAGAGGTTGAAAGAATAAATCAGGCAGGTTACGGGAACAACACCCTGTGTATCACTTCCCAGTATCTGCAGAGATCAACAGTCTAGCTGATTTCAGAGATGGTGCTCATACTTTTGTCACATGCATATTATAGCGGTGAGAGACTGCTGGTGAGAGCCTGCCTCCTCTCAGGTTATGCATTTCCTCATCTGTAAGATGCAGCTGATTAACAGCACCTCCTTCCAAGGAACACTGGGACATACAAGCAGCGTAGCTAGGCCTGGAATCACGCAGACCACCGCACAGAGGACTTGGAAATCAAGCTGGAGAGGGAGGGAGGGGCCAGGGTTGACATCAACCTGAACTGGATGGATGGTCACATCCAGATGGGATAAGCACCACTGGGGCATAAAACTTACTTAGTTTCAATCAAGATGGGACTCTCGAGAGACCATTCTGGGGGTACACAGGGTTAAGGGCTGTTTCTTCAGCTTTTCACAGGCCCTAACACCTTCCAGGGACACACAGCAATTACATCTCAAGGGAAAAGAGAAGTGGGAGAGAGATCGATGCATTTTAAAAAATCATACAAGAATATCCCAGAGAGTAAAGTTCCCGATGATATATAGCTAGTGTAAATCTGTAATCAGTAAATGCCAATACACATCTTAAAAACCTCTAATATAATAAAAAGAGGCATCTGTGATGTGAGTGATAATTCTGCATCTACATGAAAACCACCCAGTATTCCCAAATGCAGACATCACATACCCGAACTTTGGCAAGACGACTGTCACGGTCTCCTGTAATACTCTTGTCAACAAGATGAAGGACGGATGATTTAAACCAAAGAACTCTAATTAAGGGACAGAAGGTTTCCAGGGGAATGAGATAGAAAAACAGAGGCCTGTCAAGTTAGTTAGAAGCCTCCAAGCTGAGAGAGACAACACATATACTGGATGACAGATATCAAGTGATCTCAACTGGCCTGAGGGATGAATCTAATCCAACGTTGATGAAATTCAAAAAGATCAGTGTCAGGTTTTACAATAAAATCTGAAAAACCAACCCCGTAAGTAAAAGATGGGGAAATATGGCACAGGGGTGGCCTGTGGGACAAAGACTTCCAGACTTTAGTAAATCTGAGCTAAGGAAATAACGTGGGAAAGCACCAAAAAAGCCTATGTCCTTTTAGACCTTGTTAAAAGGTATAGGATAACTTCTGGGATAAATGAGCTGGAAATCTTGCTCTATTCTACATCGACCATACCAACTTAGTTAGGTTTTGGTTGCCACCTACTAAAAGATGAATGGAAATATGTTCAGAAAGACCCAGATCACATGCTCCTCAAAGGGCTGTCCGCGGGCCAGCAGCATCGGCATCCCGTGGGAAGATGTCAGGAAGGCAGCATTTCAGGCTCCACCCCAGATGCACTGCTCAGAACAAGAACCCAAGTGGTTCACACACTCTAAGGCCGAGCAGAGAGTCTGCAGCCAAATTATGAGGAAGACAATGAAGGGTAACAATCTGAGCCTCAGGGTGGAGGGGGCAAAGATCTCAGAGGAAAGACCAAGGTGACGTTTTCTGGATGACCCCAGGAAGCAGACTTCCAGCAGATACAAAGGAGGGGAAGACAGATTTCCAAAGGGAAAAAAAGCTGCCAAGAAGAAAAGGTTTAGTGCAAAAGGCTTCTTGGCACGGGGTGTCCAAGCAGTGGTATGATGACGGATGGGACTGTTATCCCAATTATAAGACTCCAGAAGCATCTGGAAGGACCTGGCAAGTTGTGGAGAAAAGGGACTTCAGGCTTTCACAGTCTCTATAAACTGAGACACGATGGATCAGTTAGCAAATAAACCCAACGGATGGAGCTCAGGGGACTTTAACGCAGCACATTTGGGGCATTCTTTGGGTTCTCCTGGGTCACAGCAGGTGCTAGTTGCCGAACTGGTCTCCATTTTCCCCAAGTACTTCTGGGGATAGCAATGTGTTCAAGAACAAAACAACAACAACAAAAACCCAAAACAAACAAACAAACACTTTCCTGCCTACCTCGAGGTAAGAGCAACTAATGAGATGTAAGCAAAAATCACTGGGACTTCTAAGGAAGCCCTCAGGAGAGATTTGACTTAGCTAATAGTGCCCTTTTACCCTCCTTCCTTTCTTCTTTCTTTCTCACAAATGTGATGATGACTGGAGCTCCAACAGACATTTTGTATTCACGAGATCATCTCAATTATGGAAAAAGACAGAAGGGACTGTGGGTCTCTGATGTCATTATGGAGCCACCACATCAATTACTAGACTATCTACTCAAAAAATTTTTTCTAACAAAAGAGAGTTATTCATCTTGAATTTAGAGGTCTGTGTCCTGGTGGCTGAATGCAGCTCCAACCTGCCACATCTTGAATGGACTCTATCTGCCTGTAGTATATTGTTACACAAATCCAAGTATCCCCTGGAGAGTGGCAAGTTCAACTGCTTGTCTGATCATCATGCACAAGGTTAATTACCTAGATCAGTAGAGGTAAACTACGGCCCATGAGCCAAATCCAGCCACATCCATTTATTTACCTATTGTTTATAGCTGCTTCTGAAATATAACGGCAGAAGTGAGTGGTTCCAACAAAGAGCATATGGCCTGCAAAGCTGAAAATGTTTATTTTCTGGCCCTTTACAAAAAAGCATGTTGCCAACCCCCAATCTAGATACTCAGTACTCATTACTGTTAGTTCCCCACGGACACATCCAAGATCTGGTGTAGAAAGGGGCAGTGCTTTCCAAATACTACCAGCTGCTGGCTGGGATGCATTAACCCTCTGGGACTCAGGAATCCGTCGTGCTCTAAAGCTTCCATAGTGATTCTGATGAGTGGACATTAGGGTCTGAATGTCTGTGTCCCCCTAGAATTCGTACGTTGAAATCCTAACCCTGGACGTGACTGTGTGAGGAGATGGGCCTTTGGAAGGTCATGAGGTCATGAGGGTGGGGCCCTCATGAATGGGATTAGTGCCCATGTAAGAGAGACCCCACAGAGCTCCCTTGCCCCCTCTACCACGTGAGGACACAGTGTAAAGATGCTGTGTTTGAATCAGAGAGCAGGCTCTCACCAGACACCAAACCTGCTGATGCTTGATCTTGGACTCCCCAGCCTCCAAACTAGGAGCGATAAAGTATTTTAGCCCCTCAGGCTACCGTGGTTTGCGAGAGCAGACCGAATGGACTAAGATAGCAGGCCACTTGGGGAACCCCTGAGGTAAAGCACAGACTTAGCGCAGCCTCCTGACTATGGGTCTCCTCCCCTATAATATGGAACTGACTAACAGCGGTGCTGGGAACACTCAGACACACGAGCAGCGCAGCTAGGCCTGGGATCACGCAGACCCCCCCACAGAGGACGTGGAAATAAATCTGGGGAAGGAGGTAGGGGCCGGGGTTGACATCAACCCAGCTGGATGGAAGGTCACATCCAGATGGGGTAGGCACAAGTGGAGCATAAAACTTCCTTAGTTTCATCAAGATGGAGCTCTCGAGAGACCATTCTGGGGGTACACATTGTGAGGGCTGTCTCTTCAGCTTTTTATAGGCCCTAATACCATCCAGAAACACACAGCAACTACATTGGAAGGGAAAACAGTAGATTAATGCATTTTTAAAAACTGCATGAGTTAAGAAGAGCCTGGAGAGTAAAATCTCCAATGACAAGCAGCGAGTGGAACCTGCAAGTAGCAAATGTCAATGCACATCTTAAAACCTCTAACATAATGGTAAAAACGGGCATCTCTAACATGACTGGTAAATTATGACTCTCAGTTCTTCATAATACATTCAAGAGCCTATGGCTTCCTTCCATGAAAGTGATGAGTCCCTGTTTCTCTGATGGCCCCTTCTTGCTCTTCCATGTGGGCACCTCCTCTTTTGCCCATGCCAGAGATGGAGGTTCTCACTCCCTACGCTCCTCTCCCCTACACGAACATCTGACTCCAACTTCCTTTTTAGGTCAAATCTGTATCTTTAGTTTGGACCTCTGATAGGGGCTCCAGATCCAGACTCGATAAAGCTCATCATGTCTACATCTGAACCCACGACCTCCACTGCAACTCCACTCCTCCCTCTTCTTGGGACCTTACTCTCTCAGGGAATGAACCAGAGTTGTTTGAGCCAGAGACCTGGGCATCACCTTTGACCAGTCCCGTTCTTTCACCCACATGTCCAGGTACTGAACAACAGGGCCTAACAACCCACCCCTCTGCCTGGGCCACTGCAACAGGCTCTAGCTGCTCTTCTCAAAGCACCCATTCTCCGTTTCTGCTGTTGTCTGGACGCTGGTCAAATCCGAACCTCCTCGATTGGCAGACGAAGTTATGATGCTCTATGAGAAATTCAGCAAGAGTGGAGTGGCCCACTGCCAGACCCAAGGGAGTAAAAATTTTTTTCAGAACTCCAATAAAATATAATTCTCTTCAACGCTCCTGCTTGCCCTTCACAAGGCACCTACTGTGTGCTGGGTCCTGTGCCAGGCACTACACAGGCCTCCTCCTCCATCCTCATCTCAACCTGCAAGGCAGATGGGGAATGGGGAACCTGCTCCTTCTACAGATGCTGACATGGGCTCAGAGAGGGTAGGTCACTTGCCTGGGAGAACTCGGGTCTGCCTGATGCCAAGGCCTGGCACTTTCCACTACAGCACGGCGCCACAGTCCTCAAGGCTCCCCAGGATCCCAGGAATCCCAAGCCAGCCGTGCTGGCACCTGGGACTAGCACATGGCAAGGAAGGTCCCTACTCGATAGCTCTGTGGCCCACCTGCCCCTTTCCTAGGCAGATCAGATGTCCTTGGAACAGTCCCTTTGGTACCACACGCTCCAATCGTGCCTTCACATGTCTTCTCCTAATGCCATCAAAACTGCCAAACTACCTCGATGGTCCATCCTCAACAGCAATGCTTTTAGCATCCACAATTGGAAAACGGTCTCTGAAAATTTAGTTGTCCCTGAATTACACTTAACCCAATTGTGCATTTATTTCACTGAAGAATTAAAAGTGCTTATGTCCAAAACTCTTTGGATTTTAGTTTCTATTTTAAGGGCTCCCCTCTCCAAATTCAGTTTGATAGGCCCCAATTCCTTCTGCTTGAGCCACAAAGATAATAATTCCTTAGAGGAATAACAAGAATTGACCTCTTCCAGCAAAAGCACGTTCCCTTCTAAAGCAAGCAATAAAAAAGCCACTTCAAGTGTAATGTCCTCGACTCAGCAAAAGAAAAATAAAATAGGAGGGTAATATTTGCAATCAGGAATCAGGGCAAACCCTCTCTTCTCTGTTTTAACAGGAAATTTGCATCTGGAGGTTTCTTTTCTATTGGGAAGAATTACCCTCACAGTGCCTATAACAACATGGGGTAAAAGGAGGGGGTGGGACTTTACACCCTCAATGAACTGAATCCACAACCAACTCTTGTGTAGACAGGGCCTCCAGAAACACTTCCATTTAGAAGATTAGCAACATCTGCTGGAGCATTCCTACCTGCCCCTGCATGCCCCTCTTACTAGTCAATGCCACCGGCCTCCTCTGCTGAGCACTCTCTGCACATCACCCCCCGCCCCGGTTTCTTCACCTGTTTTTGAACTTCATCTAATACATAGCAGGCTCCTTTGTGTCTGGTTTCTTTCACTCCATACGGTGTTTGTGTGGTATCTCCATGCTACAGGGCATAGCACCCACGTGTCGTTCACCGTCATGTAGTACGTCCCACTGTAGGAACACACACCCCAGGCTGTCTACCTGTTCTGCTGGGGTGGGCATTCGGCTTGTTTCCAGTTGGGGCTGTTATGGGTAAGGCAGCTACGGGCATTCATGCACTTGGCTTCTGCACTTATATCTTTTGGGATCACAGATCTCAATGGGAAGTTAAAATGATAAAGCTACGAGGAGAAAACATACGAGAGTATCTTCATGACCTTACAGGCCGGCAAGGATTCTTACACAGAACCCAAAAAAAGGCACAAAGCACCTTCTGGCTGTGGGAAATGCCCTGTATCTCCAGGCAGTACTCACACGGATATATACAGAAGTAAAGATCCACTGAACGATAAACGTGGGATTTATGCACCTGATATTTATATTAAACCTAGAATTCAAAGCAAAAGCCCTTCCACCCAAAGCCATGCCTACACTATTCTCAGGAGATTGAGCTTTTACCCAAATTTACGTTCCCAGGAGGTCTTAAGGAGACTGTAGTGGGTGAGCATCCATGAGGACCTGACACGTAATTAGAGGTCAGTGTTGAGGGGAGGAGTCCAGAGATTAGACTCTGGCCTTGGACAGATGTGCGTTCGAATTCCAGCTCCATCTCTTGCTAGCCAAGCGATCCTGGGTAAGTTAATTCACCTCTTCAAGCCTCGACTAAATATGGAGAGTTATATACACACACACATACACCACACATGTATGTATGTACAGATATATGCATAAACACATATAAAGGAGGACTAGGGGAGAGGGGGAATGAAGATTTAAAAGCTGCTTTTCAGTGGCCTAAGGTTCCGAATCTACTTCAAGGCTCTGCCAAGCAGAGGCACACGCTGACCTCAGGGACACCCGAGGCCTCCTCTGCAGAAGCAGAAGGACACAGTAGAAGGCCCGGGGCTGCGCAGGGAGACGGGCCGGCGTTCAAATTCCAGCCCTTCCCCTGGCTAGCTGTGCCCCTGCAGGCGGTACTCCACCTCAGGACTCAGCTTCTCCATCTGTATAATGGGGACAACAGCGTTTTGCAGCGTGGCTGTGAGATGCTGGGCCTGGCCTGGGCCTGGCAGGCACTGCTCACACCGTGACACCATCACCTTCATTGCTGTCTGCCTTTGTGTACATGAACTTCCCTATTACAGAATTAGGGGTAATTATAAGATGTGTAATCACAAAATTACAGCAGGTAATTACCATGCCTAATTATTTGTCAAATGCTAGGCAGGCGAGGAATCACAAACATAATGTAGAGCCTGTGGGTTGGGCAGTTAAGCCTCTCCTTTGCTTCCAAAAAACTGTCAACAGAAGCAGCAGAGTTCAGTGTGTGACCTTCTTGGGAGGGTTTTCAAGTCCTGCAGCACAGCCGGGGAAGCGATCTTGGGGCTGCTGATGAAGGAGGACCTCGGTACGCCGTCTCTCGGCAGGCTGTGGGCTAGCCTGGTATTTACACAGCCCTTGTCACACCAGCACCAAGGGTCGTGGACGAGAGTGCTATTTTAGGAGGAGGACCTCACAAGGGTACTTCATGGTTACCGCCGGGGATCAGACCCTAGACAGAAACTGCTGATGGGAGTACAGCAAGAGCTCAGGGATGATGGCTCATTTATTTACACACAGCTGGTTTTGGGAAACAAAACGCCAGGCTGCCCTGCTTTCTTCAGCATCAGCCCAATGCATGCCTCTCCATTTCAAACTTCAGGCCCCTTTTTAATGATCCAAACTCCCACACCAAGGCACCGAATGCTTCTTTATGTGTGATATTCGATGGGGTGAACTTCTTTGGACTTACAGGAAATGTAACATTTAGTGCCACAGATTTTACCTACAATTTTCACCAAGGCCCTGCAATTTTAGGCCCTAAAACAGAGACTCGGAACAACCAAGAGATATGCCTAATGTGAGGGGGAGGTGGGAGTCGAACAGGTCCTTGAGTTGATGCTACACCCAAGAGCCACGTCGTCTGTAACTGAGAGGAAGAGCGTGCTATCAGCTCTGAACTGCAATGCCCTTCTGCCACATGCTTAAATGCAAAGACAGTCAGAGGATATTAGGATAACAAAGCTTCTGTTTTTAAGAATGGCTTTAGGTCCCTAATTCATTTTACTTCCTTAATATCCAAGGAATGAAATGATTTGTGTTTTGGTTGGCGGCCTGTGTTAATGTGTCCTAACAGAACTTCCCTTTTAATGAAATGGCTTCATGTGTTATTAACTATAAGTGTCCTCATTGCTAGAACCAAATGCCTGAATTACCATATGACCACGTTGATGGAGTGATATCACGGCAGCCCGATGCCAAGAATAAAATAAATAACTTGGCTGGAGAAAAAATGACTTTTTAGTGCCCGGGGTTATATAACCTCGGCAGGCCAGTGAAGCAGGAATGGCAGTCTACGCTAAGAATTGCCGGCACAAGCCCCTGCATACCTTTCCAAGAAGGAAAGCGAATGGGCACCTTCCAAGTGGACCGGACCCAGCCCAGCCTCTGCGCTACCCGGAACGCGACACCACAATCACGGACACCGGCTGAGCAGCAGACGGCTTCTTCAGGGAGAGGATCGTGGCACACAGGCCCCGCTCACTATGCTCCAGCTCAAGTTCTGCTGTCTCTGACACTGCATAGCAGTCTCGACAGCTCCACAAGCGGAAGGCTAGTAGTACCCAGAGATCAGCCTTCCCACCGGATTGCACCCGCGCGCTTTCTGCAGTGATGGGAACTGGACCCAGGGTTCAGGGCATCCACTCTCCCTTCGAGACCCTGCCTCCCCCCTTCAAGACCTAGGGTCACTAGTGAAAAAGGTGGGGACTCCGGTCCCTCTGAGTTCCTGACCCGCCAACTCACAACTTTGTCTCGAAAATAAAGCCTGGCATGAGATAAAATCATGGGCGGGACCACTTCGGATGAGAGCCAGATGCAGGACGGGCTGTCGCGGAGGACTCAGGGGCCCGGTCTCCAAGTCATGCCACCCCTGCTAAGGTAACGGATCTTCCAATCCCCTCAGAGCCCACCGAGGACCCCCCGACCCCCACCCCGCTCAGCAAGATGGCCCCTGCAGCTCCCTGCAGTTCCAACCACTGCTAACCCCAGCCTCTGCCAGAGAGTTAAGGAGGAGACCAGTGTGAAGCTGCCCGTGCTCTGGGGTTCATGGTTGCAGGCTTTGGGCGCCATGTGGAAGCCTCCCATGGTGGGGCGGTAAGCAAGCCCTCTCAAGGAAGTCGGGCACCAGAAGCGAGGCAGGGAGACAGGCTTCAAAAACCCCTGAAGGTGGGCCTGGATGAGGAGAGCTCGGTCTAGGAGCCGTAACTGAGAATTCCCCTCATGTCATATTTCTCGGCCATGATCCCTCCACGGTTGGCATGGTTTTATTAAAAGTTCTAGCCTGGTATTGGTTGCGCTGAAGGAACATAAGGAACAGCCCCAGCTGTCATATTTGGGTTTGAAGAGCAGGGAAGAGACAGCACTGTACTCCCTCCCCTACCCCAAGCCGGAGCACCAGTGATCCTTGGTGCGCAGCTGGGTGCAGGAGCCTGGGCGCAGGAGCCTGGCAGCCTAAGGATGGTCCTCTTCAGCACGGGCAGCGACATCAGGGACCACGGAGAAAATCACAAGGGGCAAGGCCCCGAGTGCACATGAGACAGTCCCTGGAAAACTCAGAAATAGCTGGAGCCATTTTGATGGGCGCTAATTTCCGGCAATCAAGCCACTGGGGGCTCCAATGATCATATTCAGGGAATTTTAAAAGGAAGTATGACTTCATCCGCTGGTCACACGTTGCAGTCTAGATATTTGAGTCATGTACACTGTACCCCCTTAGCCCTGTGCTCTGAGAGACACAGTCTCTTGCTGAAACCTGGTTACTCTGTAGCAAAGTCTTCAGCATCTTTCTTCCCAGATACTAATACTAGCCAAGTGTTCCTGGGATAGGGGAAAGGGAAGCAGAAGCTGGATATCTGCTTATTCTGAAGTAAGTTAATTTAGGGTTTACTTATGATGTATTGAAAAGTAAGATTCCAATCACATGTATGAATGTGTGCAATTATATCCCTGAAAATAAGACCAGAAGGATTCTAATCAAAACATTTGCAGTGGTTATTTCTTCACGTTGATGGATTTTTATTATCTGTATGGTTTAACGTTTTCTGAGTTTTCCACATTTCTTTCCTCTACTGAATAGTGACTTTGGTAATAGAAAAATTAAGACATTTTTCAAGTAAGCGGGACTTCTGGTGGACACTGAAGACAGTGCAGAGCTGACCCTCCTTTTCTCCAAATACAATCGGACACGGTTTTAAATATAGACACAATCTGAAAAGCATGGCCACCTCCAGAAACAAAAGGACTATCTGTCATTTAGGAAGAAAGAGGAAACCTCCCCAGGGAACAGGCTGGGGAAGGAGGGGCGGGGATCTGGGCCACAGAGCCAGCAGGGGCTGAGGAGGGGAGGACTCACTGAAGACTGGGGAGCAGGCAGCCCTCCCTGGGGCAGGAGACCCAGCAGAGTGGCCCACTCCCGTGGGAAGCCAGAGCTGAGCCCAGGAGGCTTTTGCCTATTGATCTCCATACTGACTGAATTCAATACAGGCCAATTTAAAGTAAAACCCTTTTGGAAGATCTGAGGCTCTAAACTTGTTCTGGGCCCCAACAGGGGATGATACTGCTGTGATAGATTGGAAGTTTTTTGTTTTTTGTTTGTTTGTTTGTTTGTTTTTACTCTGTATGCTCAGAACTAAATAAAGCCTTGCAGAAAGCTGTCGGTGGGGGAAATAAGTTTTAAAACCAGAGTTGATCTCTTTGTCCTGATGAGGGGAAGGGCTGTGGTGAGAACAGGCTCTGACTGCATGCCTCTCGCTCTCAGGAATAAAAACAGCAAAAGCCCCTCAGATACTGTCCTTCCGTGCTGAGCAGGGCATTCATAGCACATCCAGCTCTGGGCATTCCAAGCTCCTGCGGGCCACCCCGTGCTTACTGAGCACCTACTATGCCCAGGCCCTGTGCTGGCTGCAAGCACAGAGACAGAGGTGGGCCAATGGTTGGAGCGATGATTCTGAGCACGGTCTGGGGACAAGGAATGCCTGGATTCAAATACTGACTTCACCTCCTCCATTTAGCTATGTGGCCATAAGTAATTTAGTAAGCCTCTCTGCGTGCCCTAATTTCTTAATGTAAAGACAATTCTAGCACTTACCTTCTAGAATTGTGTCTAAGATCAGCCACTCTGCTCGGCATGTAAATATTTAACAGAAGTTAGCTGTTATCAGCAAAAGCTAGGTGCCTGCTCTCAAGAAGGTCACACGTTTGTGAGGCAGACGGAAAAACAGAAACTGCAGTCTGGGGGAATAAGTTATGACAAAGGGAAGCAAAGGAGGCCAGGAGGCAAGAACGGGCATATAATTCAGTGTGGAAGGCATCAAGGAAGGCTTCCTGGCGGGGGTGATAATGTCTAAGCGCAGCCTTGAAAGAGGAGGGAGGGCGGCCCGAGGGAGGGGGGCGGCTCTCCAGGCCAAAGCTATAGGAGGAGTTTTCTGCTTTGCTTGATTACACCAAGCCCTTCCCACATCAAATATTGAGAAGACGAGTAAGAAAGAAATCGTTATAAGAGAATGTGGCATCTGAACAAGCAGTGCACTCAACTCTGCAGGCAGCAAAGAAATGGCTACCCCCCGATGGTCTCAGGGCTTCTGAATGAAAAGCTTCAGCTCCGCTGGGACCACTGCATCTGGCCTCCCAAGATGTGGGCTGTGTGACCAAGTGTCTCGCAGGCAAGCAGCTCTTGTATAAACGGATGGGGTAGGGAGGCCATCCATCAGCAAGGAAATGATTCAGCAAGGAAAGCATGTCACTTTCTAATGTGATTAAGAATGACCCTCCTTCTCCTACTGCTGCTAACTGTCCTTTAAGGAACTGATAGCTTCCTTCAGTATATACTCATACCAGACTCGGCTCTGTCTCATTGTGCTTCTGCTCTGGCACCTCCATCCCCACTGAGACCAGGAGCTGGGTGCCTCTCTCCTGCAGAGAAACCCTGTGAGCTGGTCTAACGGTGTCCCTGGCCCTTGTCTTCCTAGTCATGGACTCTTCATGACCAAGAAGAGAAACCGATTCATGATGCCTTCCAGGAAATGCACACTTACTGGAAGGACACAAGGGCATCTCGGAGCGCCAAGGGCTGGCAGTTCTGCTGGGCCTTCTGCAGGGCTGGACCAGGAGCCACAAAGCCATGCAGAAGGGGGCAGGTGGCTGCAGAGTCCACGCTCGCCTGCTCTCTGTGTGCGCCCACTCAATTCTACTCGGTCTCTCCACAGCTTGCTTTCTCGACTTCCGAGCTCACGGTCCAAATAGGACACCTCTCAAACCCAGCCCTAGAGACATTCAGAGCAGCCCAGTCAAGCCTGCCCAATCCCGAAGGTTCCAGGAGAGAGCACCTGGGGTGAACATGGCTGTCCCTCACTGCCTGCGTCAACAGCTCAGTTCTCCTCCAGGGACCCACTCCCCACCCGACCTCAGTGTCTGTGCTTCCCATGAATCCCACGCCAGCTCTCAGCCCACAGGCAGGTACAAGAGGAAGGTGTGGCCAGTCAAAGCCCACCTGCACCACAGCACAGGCATTGCACCCATGCCAGGCCAATCTGGAGTGTGTGTGACTGGGAAAGAGCTGAGAGGGTTTTTTTAGTTATTCTTGGCCTGTAAGGATATGAGCTCAGAGCTGCTGATGACCACAAGAAGGGGAACCTACCAGAGAATAAAGCCATTACAGAGGGAAGCAGAACTGCGGGTGGTGGTGGTGGAGGGGGGAAGGCACACAGCCTGTGGATCAAGCCATACCTAAACCCTTCAGCTCAGAAGCCCATCAACTAACTGTTGTATTCAAGCCGCTTTAAGATGAAGTTTTTGCCATTACACGCAAAAGAATTCAAACCGAAAGCGAACGTGATTAGGCCACTACCCAGATAGTTTTCCCCTAGCTGGGTGTCCACTGTGGACCAGTGAGTGTACCTTGGGGCAATTCTCAGAGAAGGAGGTTGGTAAAGTACTCTAAAGGACAACTCCTCCTTTTGCCCCAAAGTATTCCTCTTTCTGAGTTTAATGGGCCCTTTAACTCATTTGCACAACAATGCAAAGTTTTTCCCCTACCCTCCCCCAGTGATCCTGGGACAACCTTGCAGGCAACACCAGGAGTACAAATACTTGTCTCCTCACTCAAGAAACAAAACTTTCTAACCACTACCAAAATATGTGGATAATGAATACCAGACTCTCTAATTAGAGCTGATCCTTAGTCAAACAGCTACAAATTCTCAGGCAGTTGCTGACGCAAAAGTATGCCTCAGCACCCTTCCCTTGGTACCATGAGGACCCGTCCCCCATTGAAATGCATTTAGGAGGCTTCAGTTACATCATGCCAAAAGGATGGCCAGGGAAGAAATGCCCCAAGATGCCAAGTGAGCTCCATGCAGGCCCGTGGGGGGGAGCCTGGCAGAGGCACCCCAGGGCCCCCGCTGAGAGCCCAAGGTGAAGCTGCCCTACTCCACCCAAAGCCTCCCTGAGCAACACAGATGCAGGCTCCTTTTTACACAGCTGCAAGCCTCTGCTTATGGTCTTTAATCTTCTTTGAAAAGCATCCAATTTAAGAATTTTTGCAGTAATCATTTCAGAGTAATGAAAAAACAAACAGAACAATAGAACATCTCCGACGTGATGTGAGCACTTGTGCACCTCTCTCTCATGGACACTTAAGGAGACATATTAGTCATTAGGAAGAACCCTCTTTTATCTCCCCACACAACCAAATTTTGCCTGCATGCCGACCACGAACATCATCACACAGCTAATTTGCTTCATGTGCTCATTTCTCCCTCATAATGACACCCCTAAGATGGCATTAAAAAAAAAAAAAGTTCCTGATGTCCAAGATAAGGCTGGGATGAACATTTCTTCGCGTCTCAGGAGACAGCAACACCGGGTCAACAGCTTCTGGCCACCCCGAGTGGGGAGGGTCCTCTCCAGGGAACCAAACTGAAAGCCCAGGGACTCCATCCAGCTCCAGCTGGGTGACTTGGGCCAAGCTGCTTAACCTTTCCGAGCCCTGGTTTTAGCGTGTGTACAATGGGGTACACTAGCATCTCCTCACTGGTTGTTGTCACTGCCCAATGACACAGTGCATGACGCATCTATCACATCAGTAGCAATCCAATGAGGGGCTGAATTCTTGTTGACTGTGAGACAGACACAGGCAGGACCGGACTCTCCATGACTGCACGGCTATCTGGGGAGGGACAAAGAGGGAAAGTGGGCCTTGTTGGAGATGTCGGCCCACTGCCCAAAGAAGGTGGCACGAGGGCAAAGGATTTGTCACCGTCAACTCCAGCAACTTGAGTCAAACACTCCCTTGGCCTAGAGACACACAGAGCATCTTCTAGAAGCCATTGGCAGGTAAGATGAAGGTGCCCGCCTTGCAGGGGTTTGCATGTGGGGGGGCCCCTGAGCAGCTCTCCTATCCCACCTTGTGTCCCAGCAGAGCAGCATTCAGAAGCTTTCCACATTTCCTGGAGACAGACAGACAGACACACACACACACCCCGCCCGAAAACACTCATTAAGGCCTATGGATTCTCTTCTGAAAAAAGATAATCACACACACCTGTACAAATCATCTCAGAGCATTCCAGAAAGTCCTGGGACCCAGCTAGCCACCACAGCCAGGAAGTCGCGACCGGCCTGGTCTGACAACTAGCGTTCCTGCTCAAACTCACACAGCTAGAAAGGTGCAGAGCAGAGATTCGACCTCCATCTGTCTGACCTTCAGAACCTGAGCTTTTAGCATGGTATGCTGACTTTCCTTTGGCCACCATTATGGTGGCTGTGGAAGAGGAATGGAGAGATGACCTCTACTGTCACCACGGGATCCTGGGCGGGAAGGATGAGAAGTGACAACTAACGGTAATGTTTTGAGCGCCAATTGTGTATCCAGAACTCTGAGAGGTGCTGCAGAAATAAGGCACTAACTCTGACAACAACAGCTAGCACTTCCTGAGCCCTAACCTGCACCTGGCTCTGGGACTAAGCGCCTTATTGTTGACCGTATTTAATCCTCATAACAACTCCAAGAGGAGTTATCCCTGTTTGACAGACAAACTGAGGCTCAGGAAGCCAGGTCTGAGTGCAAAAGCCCAGATGGCTAAGAACTACACTCAACTCAGAGGGCTTCTAGTATGTTAGCTTGCAAACATCCTCAAATTCTGAAAAAGGAATCTGGTAGCTGGGCCACCACCATGCTCAGCTGTCCCCGGAGACCCCCCGGATTCTCCCTCCCCCACGCAGGTGCTCCTCTCCATGTGGCCTTTTCTACGGCAGGCCCTCTGCCTGCAATGCCTTTCCCTCTTCAGTCTGCCTGGCGAACCCTATACATCTCCCAAGACTCCACTCACCCAACTCCTGCTACTTTCCCCAAGGGGTCCCCCCACTGGACTCTCTAGAGGTTTTATCAACTCCATGCCCCAAATTCATCCTCTGACATATTAGGTTTCTTACTAGCATACAGCCTAACTGGCAATCCTTTTGCATACTTATTGACTGCTCTCTGCTTCCTCTCAAGGAGCATGGAAGAGAATGGAAGCTCCCATAGCTCACTATGCCCCATCCCCACGCCTGGAACACAGATGCCCAGTAAACTCTGTTTGGTGACTGAAGGAACAAATGAACGCCACCTGAACGTTTCCCTACATTTGGACCTTTACAAGTTTTTCTACCTCTACTAGGTGATACAGTTTTTGAGGGCAACAACCCATGGCTGAGATGCTCCTGGGAATCCTCAGGGCCTCAAAGTGCTCAAAGGGCATAGTACTGAATGGACAGAGGACTGGATGTTTGGATGGACGAGCAGAAGGAAAAGAGACAAGGAGAAAGAAGGTGGGCAGGCACATTGTTCATCCTGTGCATCCTGTCACCTACCTACACGTAAACATGCCCATCCTCGTCGGCGACTGTCTGACAGTGAGCAATGGACAGAGGTCTTTGACAGGCAGGACCAAAGTCTACGTATGGAGGCTTTGTGTGATGCCCCATCCAGTCCTCCTGACAAATAAAGACTTTGTAAAGAAGATAAAAGATATTAACAGCAGTGGAAACCGCGAAGTCAAAGGACAGCATGTCAGACAGAGAGAAACAGGTGTGTGGATCCAAAACTCAGGGAGGAAAGAGACCAGCAACACTGGCTAATGGGGAGGAAAGAGGACTGCCGGTGACCATGGCCCGGAGCAGCACCGCCACCTAGAGGTCACTGACGGACAGAGCGGATGCTGGGCACACCGCCACTGTTTGGCTGGGGCTGACCAGGAAAGGATGAGCTTCTCAGTTAAAAGGTGTTTGACAGGGCCAGACCCAGGATCAAGAAGGCCCAGCCCACAATGTCCAGAGCTGTTGGAGTGTTACAGGATGCCAGAAATATACCAAGGTGTGACTGGTCACTCAAGTAAGACCCGGGGCTCCAGTGTAGAAAACGGAGGGGGGGGGGGTCCTCGTAGATGGCAGAGAGGCTCAGGTCTTCTAGCGGGGAGAAGGAAACCTCATCTCAGCTCTCTCCCTTCCCGCCCCTTCTCCACGCCACAGCTAGAAAGGTGGTTCCAAAGCACACACTGGAGTCCTTCCGTGGCTCTCCATCGTGCTCAAGAGTGAGTCTAAATTCCTGCACGTGCTTTCAGGGGCACAGCATGATCTTCCCTTGCTCATCTCTCTTCTCGGATTCTTCCGTTGCCCCTCTTAAACCCAGCAATGGGCCACACAGCCCAGCAGCACCTGGTACATTAAGAACCCCTAAAGAGCTGTCAAATTTATTAATTAAACTCCAAGGTCCCTAAATATCACGTGTCTAGCACCTCTAGGGTTCTGGGCATGCAATTCTCTCAACCTTTTTTTTAAGAAGTCTTTGTAGCTTTTAGGAATTGCATTTGGCTCCCAAACAGCAGGGGCGTATTATTTGGGGTTTATTTTCTCATGTCGGGAAGGAGGTAGTCCAGGATTGGTATGACTAATCCACAAAGTCCCTGACCCAAGTGCCTTCCATCCTGCTTCTCTGCCACCTACAAGATCCCTTCATGGGCCAAGATGGCTGCTGGAGCTCCAGCTATCATGTCTGAGTTCTAAGCAGCAGGAAGGAGGAAGAAGCAAAGGGCAAGGCATGTACCACCCAGATGAGGTTCCTCCCTTTGAGCAAGTCTCCTGGGAAGCCACACCCAATTTGTCTCTATCTGGTTGGCCAGATTTCAGTCACATGGCCAGGTGTAGTTGCAAGGGAAGCAGAGAAATGTAGTCTTTTCCACTTGGGCACATTGCCCAGGGCTCTGTTACTAAGAGGTAACTGAGAAAGGGATATTTTGGATAAACAAAGAGCAGTCTCTGCCATACTCCTGTGCATCCAACTACTACATCTTGATGGAAGAGCAGAAGATAAGAATCCTAAGACACCATCCCTGCTCTGTAAATGCCCAAAGTCTGATTCAGAACAAAAATACAGTGGAAAATATAAATGATAGTATCAGCTGGGAAGAAAATGGACCCCAAGACCTGTTGCAGTCTGTGAGGGTGTGTGATACAAACAGGAAGGCAGTTAACAATTATCAAGCACCTACTATGTACTAGGGAGCTATCCTAGGCACTTTAATCTGTCTTTACCTCTCTTGAGTGTTTGTAACAACCATGCAACTTAGGTAATATCATCCACATTTTGCAGAGGATGAGACAAATGTGGAGGGGTCCTATGATGTGCCCAGGGCCACATGGCCAGCAAGGAGCTAGAACAGGGATGGCCAATCTGCACATCTAGAGCTGCCAGCCTACTCTGATCCATTCGTGGGGCTGCCTGGGGAAGGGAGGGGCTGTGGGGAGGATTCTGAGAATTTTCAGTGAGACTGAGCTCACTGAAAAAAGTGGTGACTGATTAGCTATGTCTGCCACGGACATGGTAACGGGGCGTGGTGGGCATGCCGGCATGCCGTGTGCTGAAGGCTCCCGCTTGCGAGACTACTGGTGGTGGGTTTGTCTGTGGAAACATTGCATTTGAACTCCGGCGTCCCCATCACCAGAGGGTGGGAGGGGAGGCAGAGGCTGCCACTAGGTGAGATGGCCCCAGGTCTTGCTGCTAAGAACCCGTTGTCCATCTAGGGCCCCTGTGCCTCGAGAAAGTGGGTGCTTAGCAACTTGCCAAAATGAAGGCCACCTCCAAGCCCTAAATCATGTCTCTTACTAACAGCCTCAAAAGTAACAAAAGAAGTGACAGCCACAGTCAGAACAAGATGCTATTTTATTTTAAAACCCAACTTTAAAAGGACAGAGCCACAATCTTAGACTGGAACAGAGATGACAGTTCCTGTCCTGGAGTGTTATGCCTGCCAACACCCTCACCACTAGGGCACTCCTCTCACTTCCCCAGGCCCATGGGACAGACACTCACAGGGGCCCAGAGTCACTCGGGGAGACCACCTGTCCCCATACCCAGTGCCCAGGGCTGGTGTCCCTCCTGTGACATCAGCCAGGCCAAATGAAGGAAGAGAAAAGGATCCATGCCAAGTTCAAGACTCAGCTCAAGTGCCCTTCCTCCACGAAGTGGTCCCCAAGCCCCTCCACTGCTCCAGGTGGTTTAGGTGACTCTCCTCTGAGCTCTGGCACTTTCCTCACCACCATCCGGTGGATGTCCATCTTCCATCTCAGGTTGGTCAGATACATGATCTCCTTGTTTTAGGACAGGGAGAGGGGGAGGTGCTCAGCAAAGCCCTTTGGGTTGGAAACCATCTGTTCCTTGAAGTGAGACAATCACTGCACAGACGGCCTCTGGTAAGGCTCCTAGTGCCACAAGGCTGCCTCCTGGGATAGCTTTCGTTGGTAAATAAAACACAAAGGGTCATGGGTTGTCCTGCACACTGGGCCGCCACCACCACACGCTTGAATGATGGGTTACAGGAGGCGGCTACCACTGGGTGATTAGTCACTAAGACTTCTAACCCAAGGGCGCCTTTCTGCCCCCCACCAAGAACACGGCCGTCAAAGGAAATGCAATCTAAACCCGACGGGGCTGGCAGGGAAGCTAATTTTCTGTTACAGTGCATCTGCTTCTTTGCACAGAGCCCTGAAATTGTGTTTGTGAACCTAACGTGTACTTTAGAGCAATGTGGTGAGGAGTAATGAGAGGATAAATCTCAAGAGTTTGGGGCCACCGGGTAGAGGACTGTTGAATAAATAAAAACAGCAAGTATCTCAGGAGATCTTCGATACAAGGAGGAAGTGGCCACACTGTTTTGGCAGCACACGGACTCTCTCCCTTGCTTGCCTAAGATAAGCATTCAGCTTAAATTCCACGATCAAGAGCCTTACTTCCCAGGGCTAGGGCCGCCATGTGAGTGCTCGGGACAGCTCCCCTCTGTGTTCTCCCTGAACACTCAAGCACACTGAGTGTGGCCCATTTTACCTCCTCCTGCATTTCGGGTTTACTCCCTCTTCCCCACTCCTGAGCTCAGTCCTTCATCAACTCCTGCAAGGAACCCCCAACGGCCCCCAATGAACCCCAACGGCCCACAATCAACCCCACTTCTCCACTGCAACAACGACTGGCTTCTGTCACCAATCCTGTGCGTCACTCCCCAGGGCACCCCTGACCTGCTGGGTAAAGGCCCCCGCGCCAGCCTGCACTGCGCATGGGTTGTGTTAGGCCAGCTGGTTCATACAGCTCCCTCTGGTTATGGTGGCCTACCCGCTCTCTGAGAAGCTGCCATCCTCCCGTCTCACATGGCATGCTCTGGAGGGTACCTGTGACCCACGCATAAGCCCATCAGCTCATGCCTTCAGTCCCCTGGCCATAGCAACTGGTTCAAGAACAAGCACGTGACTGCCTATGATTTGGTGAGGCTTTTGCTGGGAACAATGGGAAAGAGATTCCTTCTCTTTTCTCACTGACCTGAAGTAGAGTATATTCTGCCACAGTTGCCTTTTGCTGGTGAGAAGAATGTGCCCACCGAGAACACAAGAGCAGACCTTGTCTGAGCCCCTGATCAACCTGTGCCTGAAGCCAGCCCTACACCAAGGCTATTCACTTACAGGGATTAATAAATTCCATTTCTGCTTAAGCCAGTTTGGGTTGAGCTTTTTGCCATTTCCAAGTGAAAGTGCCAGATATAAACCTCATTACCCGTTCTGCGCCGCACAATCTAGCTGAACCAACTGATTTCAAGATCCCCACAAGGGCCACGTCCCCTTTCCTCAGCCCGTGTTCTCCACCTGTCCCCACCCTGCCTTCTTTGCCTGGTGAGCTCCTACTCATCTGGCAAGGTTTGCCCACAAGCATCTTCTCCTAGGAATAATCTGCCCTGCTCTCTCCTCCTGCTCCCAAGAGTATCCCATTTCCATTTCCCATGGTGCTTTAGGCTAACCTCTATCCCCGTCCCTCCCCACTCCCCACCTGCTGCTAGGCCTGTTTCCTCTGTCTCCCCAGCTGGAATGAGCACCACCCAAGGGTAAGGAGATATGTTTCCTCATCTTTCTACCCCTTGTTTTGAACATCACACTCGGACAATGTCTTTTGAACCTGAACAGAGTTTTGCTCCACTAGGAGCAACCAATAAGTACTTCAATACCCTGGGTTGATCACAGGGAATCAAACTCTGGGTAGAGTCCAGGGACTGTGAAAACCAAGCCAATCACTACTGTCTAGAAGGGAAAAGAAGATACTTACTTAGAAGTGAGATGATGGATAGGGTTGGATACAAGGGATGAATATTCAAAGCACCTGATCAGAATGGCCTACGGCATTGGAGAAAGACAGACAGACAGACTATGAACCAGACACTTAACGGAAAGTCTCAGCTGTGTCTCTGGGCACTGGGCAGCCACTGCTGTGATTAGCACCATGTACCAACATCTGAATGAATGGGATGAGGCCCTATGATGGAGTCAGGCTTTTCTAGGGAGCAATGTGGGCCAGAGGATTATCTGGAAAAATTACCTCCTTTCTCCCCATCATTGGCTCAGAACCTTAAGTATGTCCCAGATGTTGAGCTGCAACATAAACAGGAGATGTCACAGCAAAAGATACTCCTAAGTCAAGTGGGATCACTGGCTGGTGGTTTAAGAAAAATGTGCCCAACCGCCATGAACAATTTTAATAATCGGCACTCTAAGAAAGATATTCTGCAGCAATTGAAGAATCATGTAAAAACATGGTCAAATGCTCAGTTGGCGTCTGCCATGGTCACTGTCACCTCTAACCAAGATGCAATTTCAGCAAGAGGAACTGGGGTGGCCCGCTGGAGTTGGGGTTGGGGGTGGGTGGTTCACAGGAAACGCACAAGCTTTGAAGTAAGACAGACTGGCTTCAAGCCCTGGTTTGGTCGCTTACAAGCTGTGTGGTTTTGCTCAGCTCACTTAACCTCTCTAAACCTCAGTGCTCTTCTCTGAAACGGAGATAATGATATTCTTACTGCCGGTGCCCTACAGAGCTGTTTCAAGGCAAGGAGATCACATATTCATGATGACCAGTATGCTCTCAGGAACAACATCTTTGTCGTCCTCAGGTCTCCCGAGCCCCAACCTTTGGGCTTCCCTGGGCTACCTGAGAGCAGCCTCAGCAATTATCACAGGAGTTGGAGGGGTTTTTAATCTTAGGTAACCACATGAAGCACCTTCTCTGGAAGCCCCCGTCCCCTAGTCTCTTCCTGACAACGATACCACCAATGGAGACTCTCTGAAGTCTGTCGAGTGGGGCAGGGAAGGCCGGGCTCTGTGAGTGGCAGGGCTCTTTTAGCTTTTGTTCAGTAAGATGAAGCACTGTAATTAGTCACATCACAAAAACAATCTCCGGGGTGAGCTCTGAAAAACAATGCTGGGGTTGACAGCCTTGTCTGTTAACCTGCATTTCAGCTCAGAACGGAGCATTTCCAAAACACATCCAATTAGGCCTCCTGACCAACTGGTTTCCATGAATCTGCTGTAACAATAAGAGAAAACTGATTTTGCTTTAAGAGTGAGGAGAATGGACTATTGGTTTATACCACCTCTGTCCCATTTATGAAATCTCTGCCTCATCCAAGTGGCTTCTCCAAACTTTCATTTTCATACCTTGAAAATGAGGTTTGATAGGAGGTAAAAACTGATCCATAAATTATCGATTGAGAGTCTTCAGGGTATTCAGGACCAGGCTGGGCACCAGCTTTTGATTTTTAGAATTCACTAGCAACAAATAGCCACTAATCTGCATTTCTGCCCATCTCTAGAAAAAGGCACAGTTGAAAGGTACCTGAGGTTCATGCTGATGCCCCTGTGGGCCATCTTCACCTACCTGAATACTTCAGGAACCACAGTTGTTATTTGAAGGAAAGGTCCTAGTCTGTGGTACTTCAGATGTTTGTATCCTGCTCTATTAAAACAAAGAATGTATGGCAACTTGCAGTGACACATTTAATAAAGCAGGATACAATCAAGAGCCATTTCATACTGAAAGCTTAGTCTATACCAGCCCTGATTCAAAGTGCTTTCCATAGGGCACCTGGGTGGCTCAGTCATTTAAGTGTCTGTCTTGGACTCAGGTCATGATTCCAGGGTCCTGGGATCAAGTCTCGCATCAGGCTCCCTGCTCCATGGGGAGCCTGCTTCTCCCTCTCCGTGCTGCTCCCCCTGCTTGTGTGCATATGCTTTCTCTGTCAAATAAATAAATAAAATCTTAAAAAAAAAAAAGTGCTTTCCATAGCTTAATCCTCACAACCTGAGGTGCAGACAGTGAAATCACTTGTCCAAGGTCACACAGCTAGAGAACCCCGGCAGTCAGGCCCCAAAGCCTGAACTCCTGTCCTGGCATACAGACCCAAATCAGTGCCATTTATGACTGATTGTGGGTCATGCTACGAGACGGGTCCAAACAGTCCCACGGGGATGGAGAGAAGGGCAAGGTGACATCTAGCCAGGCAAGAAGATTCTAGTTGAGTCTTAGAGGGCAGGTGGCGGACAGAGAGGGAGGAGGGGTAAGAAAATACAGGCAGAATCAACATCTGAATTCTAAAGAGACCCAAGAGGTAAGAGGAACTGTTTGAAGAACAGTGTGGCTAAAATGCAGAGGAATGAAGCACTGACGTTTCAGACGAATTTGGGGAGCACATGTTGTATGCTCTGGCTCCCATCAAGTACAGGAGGCCATCAAATGTCAATGAAGTTGTCATTAGGTGGCAGGTGAAGGCAACATGAGATACTTTTCCTCAGGAACCCAGAGAGCTGGAGGTGGCGGCTGTCCTCCAAAGTTCAAGTGCACAAGCCACACCTAACAGATCTGAACATGGGACACCTCCTTCAAGAAAGGGAGGTGCCACCAGCTTATAAGATCAGCCCGGCACCTAAATACAAGCGTTTGTTAAGGTTGGGTCACATTTTGTAGCTGTGACACAAAAACGGAATTTTCATGTCATTCAACCTAGTACTCGTCTAAGAAGTACTACATGGAGCTTTAGGAAGCAGGCACTGGCACTGCCCCTCTCCCCAGCATCCCAGGGAGACAGATTCTCCACCAACAGAGTGGAGGTCCTTCCAACTGCACTGGGAAGACCTTCCCTACTGGGAGACAGCAACATCCAGCCATCCTAGCTTAGTCCCATCACTATGTAATTCACCCAGCCGGTACCTGGGGCCTGGCATATGTAGCAGCCTTCTAACCTGCATCCGACTTCCTGGGTCACCTGCTGCCAGGTTTCCCACGAAAGCAGCGGATGGGGGTCTTCTGCTCGTTAGTGTCTACTCAGCACCTAACACGGTGATCAGCCTATTTACTGAATGAAAGAATGAATGAACAAAAGATAAGACTGCGAGCGTGCCCTGCACACACACATCCTACAGTTGTCAGTGCCTGTTCCGACAACCAACAACAGGAGCCCGTTTTCTCGTTTGTTTGGCTTTGCTTTTTCTTCCCAGCATGTCCACATTCTTATGGCCACAGCACCCTGATCTTGCTTTAAGGGTCCCTTCCTTTAACCTTACTTTAAGCCAACCTACGACAACACCTCCAGCAAGGGAAGGCCAAAGCCCCTCAAGAAGTCCGAGGTGCTCCACCACCACGAAACCCTGCCAGGAACCTCGTCCACGGGGCCAGCTTCTTCAGATGCAAACATTTACTGCTAGCTCCTATTTTGAGCATGTTCTTGACAAGCTCTTCCAACTCTCTCTTCTGTTCATCGAGCACACAATGGGTGCTTCTCGGAGTGCTAGATCAATCCTGAATTACTCATTCAATTAAAGAAGGTTAATGCATTAAATATGCCACCAGATGACGAAGAACAATTACCAACTGTGTTATGCTTTTAAGATCTGACGAGGAGAAGCTGAAAGGAGCTCCTTGTCTTAAATGGAACAAGCAGCTACTGTTTTACCTGCACATTCAGGACTGCAGAAGAGGCAGGATATGTACTGCAAGGAACATGTACTCGAGAGCCCCACCACGTGTGTTGGAACGCAGCCTCCCCCCCACCCCCAACACACACGCATTTACTAGCTGGCTACCCTGGGGAAGCTGCTTAGCTGCCCCAGTGTGTGATTTCCTCATTGCACAAGAGAAGCAGTGATAGAACCTCCTTCCAAGGACTGTCCTGAGGCTGGGGCTGGTTAATATCCATCAGGCTCTCAGTATAGGGTCAGGCTCACAGGAGGTACCATGTTGGGTGTCAGCCACTTTGATGGGTGACACCTACTCATTGTGAGAGTTGGGGAGGGAGCTGATGGATGGCAGGCAGAGAATTTCTGGGCCAAGTCTACACCAAGGCCACATTTCTACAGATGAGAAAGCTGAGCTTAGGTTCACCCAGGAAGACCTTGGTCCTGGCCCACTGTTTGCTGAGCTTGTTCCATTCTCTCATTCTTTCAGCCAGGTATCTACACATCTCACAGGCACGGAGCACCTGCTGTGTGTCTGTGTCATGAGAGACTGGGCCTGGGAAGAAAGAGCCACTGCCCTCAAGGAGCTCCCACCCGATCTGAGACACATAGAGGATCAGACCCTCAGCACACAGTGTGGACAGAACAGAATGGAGGACGCCCTGGTGCGGGAGCATGCTAAAGGGGGACATCTAGAGTGGGCAGCGGCAGGTATTTTCTGTCAAGGGCCAGACAGTAAATATTTTAGGCTTTGTGACAAATACGGGCTCTGCCCCAAAGCCAACTCTGCCGCTGTAGCAGGAAAGTAGCCGGAGACAGTATGGAATACCTGGGTACTTTTACCGTCACCTCCCTCCCCTGCATCCTGCCCCTCTCGACAGACTTGCGAGAGCGTCCACTGGTGGCAGTTTTCAGGAAGGGTCTAAGTGAAGGTTTCTAGAAAACCTAAGATAAACACCACAGACTAGAACTATTCCCTCCAATACAATCAAGGATTCCCAAAGCATTCAGGGAGTTCAAGGAGGCCCACGGGGCATTAGCATGAACTTCAGGTACCTTTCTGCCTGGCTTTTTCCTAAAAATGGACAGAAGTATGCATTCATAGGTGCTTGTTATTAGTGGAATTCTAAAAATCAAGAACAAAAGCTTTCTTGGTGCCTAGTCTAGTCCTGGATACCCTGAAGACTCAATCCATACTTTATGGATCAATTCTTACCTACATGAACAACAAAAGGGAAAAAAACAGATAAACTGGACATCATCAAAATTAAGAACTTTTGTGTTTCAAAGGACACCATCAGCAAAGTGGAAAGATAACCACAGAACAGAGAAAATGTTTGCAAAATGTGTATCTGATAAGGACCTTGCATCCAGAATAGAGGACTCTTACAAATCAAAAATAAAAATTTTTTAAATGGCCTGATTTAAAAATGAGCAGAGGATTGGAACAGACATTCCTCTAAAGAAGTTATACAAACGGCCAGCAAGCACACAAGACGCTCAACATCGTCAGCCATTAGGGACATGAAGTTCGCAAGCACAACAAGAGGCTCCTTCAAACCACCAGGATGGCTATAACCAACGACAGTGACGCATGACCCGGGAACTCCATCCAGCCTTAGGTGTCGACCCCAGAGAACTGAACTCAGAACCCACACAAAACTTGAATACAAACACAGGTCCATTGTTCATAGCAGCCAAAAAGGAGAAACCCAGAAGTCCACCCATGGATGAGCGAATCAACAAAGTGCGCTCACATCCACACAATGTTTTCAGCTGTAACAAGGAGTAAAGCACTGACAGGCTACAATGTGGATGAACCCTGCAAGTTCTATGATGTGTGCAAGAAGCCAGACACAAAAGGCGCATTATGCATGATTTACATGATTCCGCGTATGTGAAATGTCACAAAAAAGGGAAACCTTTATAGGTAAAGTCCAGATGCGCCTGGGTGGCTCAGCCGGTTAAGCGTCCAACTCGGTTTCAGCTCAGGTCACGATCTCAGGGTGGGGAGATCAAGCCCCGCATCAGGCTCCATGCTCCGAGTGGAGCCTGCTTGGGGTTCTCTCCCTCTCCCCCTGCTTGTTCACACGCTTTCTCTCTAAAATAAATAAAATCTTAAAAAAAAAAAAAGAAAGAAAGAAAGAAGGAAGGAAGGAAGGAAGGAAGGAAAGAAAAGTTGGCTCCTGGTTTCCAGGAGTTCAGGGAAGGGGGAAGGAGGAGATTCGATGATGGGGAGAGACTGCTAACGTGCCCAGGGTTTCTTTTGAGGCTGATGAAAATGTTCTGGGATCAGAAAGCGGGACGGTTTTGCACAATCTTGTGAATCTACAGTAAAGTGGTTGACTGTCCACTTGAACAAGGTGAATGTCTGATACCTTCCTTTCATACAGGAAAGGCCAACCCTCACGTTCACAGAAGGAAAGCAAAGCGAGGCCCAGGGAAGGAAAAGGGCCAGGCCAAGGTCACGCAAGCAGCAAGCAGCCTGGCCCCTGGCCACGGCAGCCAGGGGCCAGCCACCCACCAGAGTCCCTGCAGGCCCAGCTGGAGCTCAGACGGGCCCCCGCAGCCTCCCTGAATCCCCAGCCAGGTAAGTGCCTGAGCAGTCGCGGGTGTGAACGCCTGTCTGAGCAACACGGGTGCCTTCCCGAAAAGGAAGCTGGCTGGGAGGAAAGCAGCCAGGTGCTCGCTCCCCACTCCCCCTCCCCCTGCAGCAGTGCACCTTCCATGTGGAGCTGTCACATCTCCTTGTCCTAAAAATGGTGCCGTGTTCCCATCTTTCTTCCTTTCCCGCCCTCTGAATAGAAACGTCGGTCTGTGAGCTCCTGAACCCACTGCCTCCTGCCCCAAGCCTGCTGCCCGGGCCCAGGCAAGAGATGGGGCCCTCGACTGGGCCTACGCTGCTCATGGAGAGCTTGAGCCACGCTCAGCCACTTCCTGCCAAGTAGCCTTGGATCCTCTGGAACACCTCTCTGGAGAGAGGGCTGCATCTCAATATACAACTCTTGGAGTGATGTGTGAGCCCTGGTTGAGCACCATGGACCCCTTTTTCACCTGATCCTAGTAGCTGCCCAATGAATGAGGCTGATGTGAAACTCTGTGACTAGCCCGGGGGCCTTGATTACTGTGTCCTCACCAAAAGGTAGCTGACTCCACACAGGGAGCCCCAAGAGCAGGTGACAACAGCAACCAAGGGTCCTCTAGTCTTCCATTCAGAGCGTCCGCAGAACAAAGTAAGAGAGAAACTCACAGCAGAGGACCCATGGTGATGTGCCTAAGTGGAAAATACTACATTTCTCTTCTCTCACTCCTGAATGCAGCCACTAGAAAGATCTGTGTTAATCAAGGCAGGTGGGGGGAATCTTTACCTCAACCAATGTCTTCTGAATAGTGCCCTGAACCAGCTGTGTCACAGATACTCACAAAAATAGAAGGAATCCAAGCCATGCTTAGTGTCCCTAGCATGTTCCTAAAACGTCACCTATGCCTCTGGCCTCTAGAGGTTCCACAAGGGTCGTCCAGGAATGGGCAGTTCCCCAAATTACTTGATCAAGTAAATTCCCTGACCATCAACTTGCCACTCATCAGTTTAGTAAATGGGATCTTTCTCTAACCTAGAGAGAAAACAGTTCAGAATTCTAAGAAACAGAAGTAAGGCAGGCTATCTTCCTGCAAAGTCCCTTTACTCTGGGCCCCAGCTAACACAGGTTGAGTTCCATCGGCGGTTACCTGAGCTGATCTCACGGTGTGGAGGCTGGCATGGTGACTGAGGAGCTGCACAGACCCCAGTGCAGACCGGACTCCTCCGACCCTACTCTGGGCCAAGGGACTGGAACCCAGCCACACACAGCCTCTCTCCCTTGAAAGGATCACCCCTACTCCCTTTTTACAGCCAATGGGATTGACAGCAAAGACCCCCAGGGATAGCTTCCTTTTCTGGGGGACCCCCTGGGCCTGACTTAATTCTCCAACAGATATGTCCCTGGCACAGTGGAAAAGTCAAGCCTGCAGAGCACCCTGTTCCAGCCCCTCCTTACAGGTTAATACAAATGTTCTCAGGGGCCTGGAGCAAATGGAACGCCCTGTTCTCTCTGGGTCAGGTCAGCAGGTCCCCCAACACCAAGCATAGAGAGCACTGTCACAGAGGGTAAAACACCCACAAAGCCCCAAGTACACTATGGAGCTGCTCAAGGGTGTGCAGCAGAGGGGACCAGCTTTGTGGGGGTCATCACAAGACCTGGGCGGGGGCACATCAGAGCCCACTGCTCTCGCTCAGAGAGGGCACAGAAGAGTAAGCATGTAACAGCAGTAACTGCCCCCTCTGCATCCTGGTTCTACCCCCTCCTGCCACCAAACACCCTGCTCTGCAGTTCTCAGGGTACAGGGCTGTTCCCAGGGCCCAGGTCTCTGATCTTGGGGCTCACAGATTCTTATTGTGGACAAACGAAGGGGGTCCCTGAGAGCTTACGCAGCAACTATGTTACATATAACACTTTATACTACCTTACAAAGCTCTGGCATGTAGGAATGGAAGCTATGCCCCATTTTACAGAGAAGGGAAGTGAGGCCTAGAGCAGTCAAATAAGCTGCCCAAGGCCACTCAGGACTTGAAAGCACGTGTCTTGCTGTCCCAGCATCTCAAAGCACATGAAGTAAATGGCTGGAAGACTTGCCTATCACCCCTGACCTGGGGAATGAGTCTAAGAGGTGTTAAAAAGGATGCCCAACAAGAGAATCTCAAAATAGGGGGTGGGCGACACACACCCTGGCAGGTGAGTCACGTAGAGGAGACAATCCTCAGAAATGAAACAGCTATGGTTGGAATCAAAGTCCTAAGAGTGTGGGTAGTGGGGGCTGCTAAACATTGGTTTCTGGTCCGGGATGTGGGAATGTTTTCATGCAAATGCCAGAAAGTTGGACGGGGACTTTTGAACTCTACCATTCTCATGACTTTGCTGCTAGAAGACCCACTAAGGGATGTATTCCAATGAGTGCACATGACAGCAGACGGGGGAGGCTCATTTAGTAAACTGCTATTTCCCCTCAAGACATTCCACCCCACACCTTTCCTTTTTTTTTTCCTTTTCTTTCTTTTTTTTTTTTTTAACTGATGATTGCTGCCCAGAACCATGGCTAACCAGGATGGGACACCTGCCATCCTCCATGGCAGGAGAGCAGATCTCTGCAATGGTCCAAAAGGAAAGGGGCAAACACACTTTTCAGAAGAACATGGTGAGTTCTGACTACTTGGCACCCCTTCCTCCAAGAACCCCCCACACACCATTCCAGGTCATCCCAGGGGCACTGCCAGAGCCCTTCCACTCACACCCTGGCCTCCAGGACACGGCCCCGGACACGGCCCACCATCCTGTGCCCTACGTCCGGAGCCCAGCCAAGTTCACCCAAGAGAGGCCTCCCCAAGTCCTTCCCTACAGTGACACACAGTCTCAGCAAGGGATAGAGTTCTCTGCCCACTGGCCTTGCCAAACTGGAAGAGGGAATACAGAAACACAGAGAAGGTGTAGGTAACAATAACCATCTGTTGAATTTCTGAATGAGGAGGACCAAGTCACTCGGTTGCCAATAAGCTTAAGGACGTATACTCCATGCCAACCAATGAAGAAAGCCTTCTGGGCTGATCCCATGTGCAACAGCTTCTACCTGAATACACTCCAGTCCTTTCCCCAGAACATCCCTTTTATTGCTTCCTAGCACTAACTAGTGAATAAAACTACAGTGCTTGCTCATTTGCTAACTGAGCCTCTTCGCTAGAATGTGTGCTCTGTGGGCACAGGGATCTTACCTGGTTGGGCTCCTCAGCATATCCCCAGGGCATAGGACAGAGTCTGGCACAGAAGGTGCTCAACAGATACTGTTGGTAGGTTCCTTGGTTGGTTACTTGAAGAAATGAATGAATGAACGAACGAATGGAACAGATTTCCATAAAGGAGCTTGCGAGCTATCCAGACATGGTGAGCATTAATGGATCTCATGGGGCCAGAGTTTAGGTAACAGCTCAGAAGACACTGGGCACTGAAATCTCAACAGTCTGAATCAGAAAATGTTTACATTCTTATTTTGTGACTTTGTTCAACTGAGGGAGAAAATAAGAGGGCGCTTTACATAACACAGGTGAGATTTGTTTTCTGAAACTTTGCAAACCATCAGATTTCTTTTTAAGGAGGGCAGGAGAATTTCACTTTCCAAATGTGTTGCACCAAAGTTGAGTTTTTCCATTACAGGACAGAGCTGGAGCACATCACTAGTACACTGCAGATTACTAACAGCAATGTAAGAACCAGACAAAGGCCCCGCCCCTAAAAATAAAACCCTAAGAATACTCTCCTCTTCCTCCCAAGCCCTTTTGGCTCAGTTCATTGGGGTGGCATTCTCAGGGTCCACACTGATCGGACACTTGTGTGGGGGGTCCTGGCCACGGCCTCTGAACCCCTTCTCCTAGCCATCCCCCTGTCGGCTCTCATCTGTGGGCTGGGGAGCCATTCTCACCCACCCAGCTTGTCCCAGCTCAGCGTGAAGGCCTGGTTCTGGAAGCTTCTGTGACCTCCCACCACCCTTTGCAAAGAGAATGAGGCATGTCCTTACTCTCCCCCAGCAGTTTCTGCAGAGCTCACTCACAGCACTGAAAGGAATAAGTATGAGAGAACAGTTATAATGCCCATCATGTGCCAAGCATGATCCAAGCACCATACGAAGTGTACATATAATCTCATTTTGTCAATTCCATGTAATCCTCCTAAGCCCTTTGTGAGCTTTGGACCACTATTGCCATTTTACAAATAAACTGAGCCGGGGTGCCTAGTGGTTCAGGATGTTAAGCGTCTGACTCTTGATTTCAGCTCAAGTCATGAGCTCAGGGTTGTGAGACTGAGTCCCACAACAGGCTCTGCGCTCAGCGGGGCGTCTGCCTGAGATGTTCTCTCCCTCTGCTCTTCCCCACTCTCTCTCTCTCTAAGAACTGAGATGTAAACTCAGGAATGCCCTGATTCCAAAGCTGGTGTATCTGATCTCAAGGTCACAGCCAAGCAGGTCTTCTGTTCCTTGTGGCCGACAGCACATCAAGTTACCTAAGTGACCCTTTGGTGGCCAGTACCTCACAGTCATTATTCTCAACCTCATGACAACCCCGCAAGTCGCTCGGTGACGGTGCCCCCCACTGTGCAGTTCACAAAGTTGCCCGTGGTCCCAGAGCAAGCGAACAGCAGGGTCAGGATTTGGAATCGGAATCCACCCGAACGAACTACTCCAGGAGGGCTATGCCCCTCCTCCAACCACAGACCTATTTAGAAAATAGAATCTAAAATACTAATAGGCCTGAAGGATAACGTGGTTCTCTACAATTGTTGAAGACAGTGAGAAATTAGAAAACACCCGAATGCTGAACAAGAGCATGTGTTAAATTAACGAAACAAGGAGGCCAGGAGACTGAGGTGGCCATAGCGCTTCGGTAGCCTGTCTAAGAAAACCAAAACCGATGCACCAGAGTCAATCCCTGAAAACCCTTCAAGGTTAACAACAACCGATCTCAAACAGCCAGCCAGACTTTCCCAAATGATGCAACCACTTAAGCTACAGCCAATCAAATAATTTCCCTGCTTTGCCTCTGCGTCTTCTCCCATAAAAACTTTGCCCCAGTTCCTGTCGGTGGGATGTTCCTGACCTCTCTGGTGTGGTGCTGCTCATTGGCATCCCCTTTTGCTCCAGGAGACTCTCAAAACGTTTTACAGGACATGGTTTATCTTCCAATGGAGGGATCCAAGAAAGTATATTACATCACTGTGGTGGAATATTACACAGCGGTGAGAGAGGATTTTGACGTAAAGTGTAGAGTAACGTGGGCAAAATTTATGTTAAAAAGCAGGACACAGATGTTCACACAAGGGATACTTCCATCCAGAGAGAGAATACATAGAGGAAAGACTAAAAAGACACATTAATTGTAATTGTATCTATATATTGGAGCCATGAGTCATTTGTTTTCCTTCCTTCTAACTTTATTTTCCAATTTTTCTCTAATGAGCATGTACTACTTTAAGCATTTTTTAAAAGGTTTTTTTTTTTTTTCTTTTAAAGAAACTGGCTATTATCAACTAGGGCTGAGTCCTGGCTTATTTTAATCCTTGGAATGGATGCCATTCTGAGTTCTGATTAAGGGTAATTCAATCCTTTCAAATGTCCAAATTGTCTCTGATTTTTTTTGAGGCGAATAATTGCATTTTATACTAAACTTATTTGCAGCTCAAATACAGCTCAAAACCTTGTTTTGATTACTTGTTTAGGGAAAGAGTAACACTTAGAAAACGCACAAGAATCACATTTGCATGATGGGTGGTGAGGCAGGGAATTACAGTTGGGGGAAAAGAGAAATGAAAGCCACTCCTGAATATTCAGCAGCCCCAACCTCCAGCCTACTCCCACATTCACATCCACACCCAACCAATCTCCTTTCCTGGTAGGAGGGTGGAGAGACACTGTACTTGAAATCCCTGCCAAGCGGGAGTCCAGGGATTTCCCCAACTCTCTTCATCAACACCTCTGGGAGCTGGCCTGCACAGTGGGTCTCCTTCCTCCCACTAAGACAGCTGACACCCAAAGTTGGTGTCACCTTGGGCAAGACACGTAGGACCGTGTTAACGGAAGTCAGCACAGAGAATCCTGATGCCTAAGGCCAGCAAGACACCAAAAAGGACCCCAGGCCTTCTTCCCTGCAACCTCCTCCCGGGGTTTGACATTTCCTGATCACAGACACGGGTCTTCAGCAGTTTTATTAAAATCGAGCAGCTCCAAGGATGGCCCGTGCTTTAGGTCACTATTTTTTTTTTTTTAATTAACCAACTATCAGCTGAATAGAGAGTTGAAAGTCAAGAGCAATTCCTGTAGCTACAATGTATTTTTCCTTCTATTAATTATTTTGTTTTCCCATGATGTGTCACAAAGACATAGCCAATTTTGAGGTAAAGTCAGAAAACAGATAAGGGAAAAGGAAAAAAATATGCAAACTCCCCACCACCCAGAAAAAAATCATTTTTGGTTCCTAGTGGAAACTGCAAAACTGGTAGTCTATGCAGGTTAAAAAATTTCATTTCTTTGCCAACATTTAAAAGTAGAGTTTTTAACAGCTAACTCCAGATTTCCATTTAAATTAAAAAACCTGGAAGATGGGGAGAAACAAAGCCCCAATTCCCGTGTGACAAACGGGAGAGTTCTAGGGCTACAGAATGTGTGTCGGTAGTTTACCCCCATGACTGTAGGGCTGACTGGGAGCTGTGGCTAGGTGCCCCCCCTCCTTGCAACACGAGAAATGATCGTACTCACCGATGACCCACCCAAGAAAAGATCTAAGTACAAAATGCAAAGTATGGCTTCTACTGAATGCATATCGCTTTCACGCCATCATAAAGTTGAAAAATCCCAAGTCAAACCATCTTAAGTCAGGGCCCCTCCGCAGACATGTAATAAACTTAATACTATAAGCTGCTGAGATTTGGGGATTGCTTGTTACAACAGCAGAAGTTAGCCTCAGCTGATAGATATGCTAAAGTACTAAAACATTCTATAAAATAACTTCAAATAAACCATTTACAAAGGTCTCTGGCCAGTGCCCAAGCCTTGCCCAGTAGGGCTTGGCAGGATGTGGCTGGAAGCAGCAGCTCTGTGTGCCTGCTAGGGGCAGTACGGGAGGGGCCGGCCGGCCCTGCCGAAAACACACCCCTTTGCAGGGCTAAGACCGTTATCTGTGTCTGTGGCAATTGCTTATTGGGTCCAAGGGTACAAGAAAGGAGTACCAAAAACAAGTACCTTTAAGCAGCAAGATGCTCACGATATGAAAAGAATTCAGAAAGGGAGGAATGACCAAGGGAAGAGGAGACGCCTGCCCCCCATGTGGTGCTCACACGCTCCAGGACACGCGCTCTTAGAGTAGAGGAAGCAGCCTCCCTTGGGTTCACACTAGGCCAGGGGTCTCTCTCTCTCTCTCTCTCTCTCTCTCTCTCTACCGTACACCTGCTTACATTCTCCATTCTCCAACCCCTTTTTTAAAACAATTTTGGTCGAGATGCCTGGGTGGCTCAGTTGGTTAAGCATCCGCCTTCGGCTCAGGTCATGATCCCAGGGTCCTGAGATCAAGTCCCGCATCGGGCTCCCTGCTCAGCAGGTAGCCTGCTTCTCCCTCTCCCTGCCACTCCCCCTGCTTGTGCTCGCTCTCTCTCCAACAAATAAATAAAATTAAAAAAAAAACAAACAAAAAACGGTTTTGGTCAATGAAGTAGAGTGAACCTCATCTAACTGAAATTGTGCATCAGGGTGCACCAAGGCCCCTAGTTCTTCTCCTCCTCCATGGGCCCTGCAGTCTCGGAGCCAAAACGACTTGCTGCTCCCTTGACTAAATAATAAATAGACAGTGAAAATCCAGAGGCTGGAGTCCTCAAGGAGACCCTGTAACCTTAGGACATTTGTTGAGCTAATGACTATAATTCACTGTGCTTACCTCTCTGAAACCTGACACACCCAGGCTTTGGTCCTGGTCTCTGGGCATGTGCTTGGCGACCCAGCTTTCTCCTCACTCCTAGCCCCCCCACTTTTACCCTGAGCCCCACTAACCTCAGTGACCCACATCAGCCACACCTTACCACCAAGACCCCAGAGGCCCTCTTTTGTTTTGTGTTTAATGGTGAAAAATTTTCTATTTCAAATCAGCCAGCTGGACTCAGTTTAGATGATCTCAATTTTGTTGGTAACATCCAAAGCATCACCGTCAGGAACCAGTGGAATAAGGCCTGATCAGAGTGCTGACCTCAGCCAGGTCAAGGTCATACACCTCCCTCACAGCCCCTTTGATCTGGTGCTTGTTGGCCTTGACATCCACAGGGAAGGTAAGCATGCTGTTGTCTTCTCTCCTCTTCATGGCTGACTCGGTGGTTGGGGAGCTGGACGATGGATGGCACACTTGCCAAGCTTGTTTCTCCTGTTAACCCCCGCACCTCCAAGAGCATGGATTCATCCTTGCTGAGTTTGTATTCAGATAAATGCAAACACCTGATGTATACCCTTCTTTCATTCTCCGCTATCTAGCTTCTTCCCTTCAACCGTGTTTGTGAGAGTGCTCTGTACTGCTGCAGTTAGCTTCGTTCCTGCTGACCAGTGTTTCATTGTGTGAATATGCCACAGTTTACTTATCCATTCCTCTGTGGACAGACGGGTCATGCTTGTGATTTTGCACTTGTTTATGTGGTTGATGAATATTTGTTTTCCCCTCACTAGACTGTAACTCCATGATGACAAGAAGCTGGTCTACACTTTCTCATTACTGTAATTCAGTCGTTCGCATAGTGCCTGATCCGTAACAGGAGAGGAAAGAAGGAAGGGATAGAGGGAGGGAGGGAAGTACATAGGAAGGGAAAACAAGTTACAAGTGTGCCGAAGATAGGACCCCACTCCCACATTTAAGGTCTGTTTGAACAATCAAATAATTTCCCAATTCCTGCTTGCTATAAAAATTCCTCTCTCCCTACATAGTTCACATTAAATTACGCCCCTAGGCTCTTATATGATTCCTGCCTCTTACCACCAATAAAGATATTTAGTTGTTATTAGTAAAAATTTACAGATACCAGAAGAGTTTGGCTCTTAAAATAGGGTGCTTATCAAGATTCTACTTGCCTGAGGATGGGCCCTAAGACAGAACATTATCATCTTCATGTTATCAGCACATTCAAGAAATAAAACCATTCACATTTCAATTATCGCTTCAGTTTTCTTTGTAAAATATGCACTCGTAGGAACATAAAAACACAAAACCAAACTCCTGTATAAGGTAAAGTACTAACAGGGCCTCCAGGGCAGGGACTCAAGCCTCGGGCAGCGACCACACCCTGAGTGACTCCATACTCGGTCTTGAAGAGCTCTTCCTTTTACCTCTGATAGAGGTTGACAGGAGGAAGTCACTGCTCTGCCAAATGGGAACAGAAATCGGCTTCCAGAATCTGAAAAGTGCATGTCCTCCTTCCTTTTAAAAGTCATACCCATGAGGCTCTAGCTCAGATACATGCATGGCTGAGGCTGCCTGTGGTCCTTCTTCTCCCTAACCAACCAGTTCAGCAAAACATCTAGTAACTTCACTTTGGGGAGCTCACGCTCTATAGGGAAAGTTATGAACCGCACAGACAAGTCTGCATCCACCTCACCAGCTTCATCTTTTGCCGAGATGCCCTGACTCTTCGTGCAAGTACTTATTTCCCCAATGTCTCTTCACTCATGTTATAAGTATTTCTCGATAGGCATTGGTCTAGGCACCAGGATACAGCAGGAAATGAAGACAGTGCTCATGGAGAAAGTGGGAGAGAAACAAGCAAGCCCATAAAAGAAGATTAAGCACCACACTTCAACAGCAAGACGGCGACACAGAGACACAGGTCTCTCGAGCATCTACCATGGGCCAAGTACCGTGCTTGCCACTTTTCCTACATATCTCATTTACTTCTCATGCCAATCCCACACACAAGATGCTCAGTAGCTCCATTTTACAGATGAGGAACACATTTGGTAAACACACACAGCTGGTAAATAACAGAGGTGCGAAAAATCACATTCTGATCCTCAGGGCTCCAAAGGCCAAGGTGTTTGAAAAACAGACTGATGGAAGCCAAGCCAGCCACAACTTCTTTGTCATGAAAAGAGCTACAAGTCCAAAGTGTTGAGTGTTAGTCCTAAAAGACAAGGGGATGGAAATTAGGAGTAGCTTGCTTTGTGCTTGTTATCAAGTCCGGGAAAAAATCTGGTCCGGAAGGTTTGGAGACTAACCACGGCTTTCAGTCCCCCAGGCACTGCTAGGCCCTTAATGAAGAATACTCGAAAACCAGCTGTAATGTGTAGAAAAATTTCGGCTGTGAAAAGACTCCAGGATCTTTCTTGACATGCTTTTCCTTAACACAAATGGGGTATTCAAGGAAAGCACGGGCCTCTTCATATTCCTACAGCTATAATTAGAACTCTTCCATCAGAGTTTTGTGAGAGTTTAAGGAGACAAAACATGGAGAGAACTTGGCACAATGTCTCGTACATGGGAAATACAGGTGCTGCCATCACCAACCACCACCCTCACCAACCACCACCCTCACCAACCACCCATCTTCCTCCTCACCAACCACCACCCTCACCAACCACCCATCTTCCAACTCACCAACCACCACCCTCACCAACCACCCATCTTCCTCCTCACCAACCACCACCCTCACCAACCACCCATCTTCCTCCTCACCAACCACCACCCTCACCAACCACCCATCTTCCAACTCACCAACCATCCTCCCCCTACTCACCAGCCATGTTCCCCCAACTCACCAACTACCATCTCCTCCTCTCCTCACAACCACCATCCTCACCAACTACCATCGTCCTCCATCCTCGCCAACCATCACCACCCACCTCACAACCACCATTCTTACCAACAACCATCCTCCTCACCAACCATCAACCACCGTCTTCACCAACGGTCATCATCCTCACCAACCTTCACTACCAACAATCAACCACCATCATCACATCATCAGCCACCAACTATCCTAACACCATCACCACTATCCTCATTGTCATTTTCTTCATTTCACATTCTCCCTCTTTGTTCAGGAAACTCAGTTAACAAGAATAGAGCATTCTTCTCCGAAAAAAACACAGAGCTGGAGGGTCATTTAGACCCAGGTTTGCAGTGTATTCCTGATACCCACCAGCTGTGCTACCTTAGGCAGTTCACTTCTCTGACCTCAATGTCCCCATCTGTCAACAGGGGTGAAAATGCTTGTTCTCAGATCAGAACTCTGTATGGGAAAGGCTTAGTAGGTACCAGTGCTTACTATTCACAGTGGCCTTATGTACGTTTCTCATACTTAGTGTTTCATAAATAGATTAAAGTAAAAGCAGGGCGCCTGGGTGGCTCAGTTGGTTAAGCGACTGTCTTCGGCTCAGGTCATGATCCTGGAGTCCCGGGATCGAGTCCCACATCGGGCTCCCTGCTCAGCGGGGAGTCTGCTTCTCCCTCTGACCCTCTTCCCTCTTGTGCTCTCTGTCTCTCAAATAAATAAATAAATAAAATCTTTTAAAAAAATAAATAAATAAATAAAGTAAAAGCAGTCAGGGGAGGGGCAGACTTGGTAACATGGCTCATTGACTTCCGTGGTCTAGCATGTGGCTTCCTCTCAATCACATGCTGCCAAGTGCAGCTTGTTTTCCTTTCCAGGATTCTGGCAACTGAGGTGTCAGAAGCTCACCTCCCTGTCAATCTTCTGTGGGCCCTCTGCCTCCAGACCGGCCTCCTGTCATCTGGGCCACAGAGGACAAGCGGCAACATAACCCCAGAGGCCAGATTCCTGCTCCCCATCTCCACCATGCTGTGCTCACAGTCCTAACACCGTCCTTCAAGACTTCCTGAGACCGCCATCCGCGCGCTACACACTTGTCACACAGTCCTCTCTCCACTGTCGCTGAAGAGCAGCCTCCATGCGGCCGCCAGCTTGCATGTCTGCTTTCCCGCTCCGACAGCCAGGGCGGTCTGACAGAATTTCACTCCGCGGGCAAGTCTGGCAAGGAGCTGGGATTCACAGTCTCTTGGGATGAGTCTGCCGGCGCCACAAGGAGATAACCTTTAAAGGTTGGATTCAAAATGCTTTTCTGTATCTGCAAGGGGTAGGGGGAAAAAATCCGAAGCTTAAAGCAGAAGCCCCCCCACTTCCTACTTCATTCTGGGCCCAAGGCTACTGAAAGCCCAGCTCATGGAAAAACCAACAGTCCCCGCGTCATGGGGGCATCCATGCAGGTGAACACTTGCGGCGATGTGAGAGCCCTCCCACACCAGCCCAATTCAAGTCCTGCAGATCCTAAGAGGGCTCACCTCTGCCAGGAAAGGCATTTACTCACCAATGCACAGACTTGGGCTTTCCACCCCGCCCCGAGTTATTTTTTTAAACACAGAAATAAAAGAGTTATTATTCCCGTGCCCTAGGTCCTGGGAAAATATTCATCACATAAACATAAATCATGATAGCTGACATTTGAGCAGCTGCCTAATTGCTCATCAACTGTTTTCCCCACACTACCTCCCTTCAACCTCAGTGTGTGCATGGGAGGCGGGCGGGGAGAGAAGCACCACCATGCCATTTCCCAATGAGGCGCGTGCAGCGCAGCATCCCCCTGTTTAGAAGCTCCAGTTCGGGTGTTCTAGTCTCAGCAAAATAGGAACCAGCAGACCCTGTGTTCAAAGGCTCAACCAGGTGGAATGAAGGAGAGGGTGATCGGGTTCTGGATTCCTGCCGGAGAGGAACAGATTTCTAAGGCTGTGGGCCACCGTGTGCCTACATGTGGGTGTGAAGACTCACCCCACGTACATTCATTTCAAATCCCAGGCACAGGTGTGTGCCAGAGGTGCACACTTGTTTGGCTGAGCAAATGGTAAGAATGGCTGCACTCTCTGGGTCCCTCCCATTCACCGAGTAGGCTAAGCAATGGGCTAAGTACTTTAGAGACGTGTTCATTTAAAGCTCTCAACAACCTTATGAAGGAAATAACATTCCTGAAGGTGAGAACACTGAGAATGATAAAGACCCCACCATAAAAGGTCATCCAACTAGAGACTAAGAGGCAGATGGGGGATTTAAACTTGGACTGACTCTCGAGTCCACATCTGAACTGCTAACTCTCCCAGGTGCCTGAAACCCTGATGAACTCACACCTCCAACACATCACCTAT